>NC_051163.1:66320419-66691784 GCF_013339745.2 Dermacentor silvarum | reverse complement strand
AACTGACGACGTATGATCGTAACCAGAGGCGGTAGCAGAGGCTACACGCCGTACCAAATTTGTTTTCTATACAAAGTGCTTTTGAAAGCACGCGTCTGCGTCCCAGAAGTGGCGGTCCTCCAATCGGCGCTCTTTGGTCTCGATGGCCTGCTCAGCGGTCGTTTACTTGGCGTGCCGCTGTTCTTCGGCCATTCGTCGCTTCTCTTGTTGCTCGTGCCCCACGGCCGCGCGTCTCTCCTCGGCCCATCGCTTTGCCTCCTGGCTCGCCACTTCTGTAAACATCGCATACCTCTGTAGTCGCTGCAGAGATTCTGCAGTCTTACTCTGTTCTCCCGCTTGATGCTTTTGAGGGCTCATTCTTGTACCTGCAAGTACAGGCCTACGCGCTACATAGCGCAGCTAGCGCAACCAAGCCACGTTTATTTCTGGCGTGCACACCCATACCAGTGAGTGGATCAAGAAGAGGAGGCGCTAAGCCAGTAGCGGTGTGTGAGCGGGTGCGTGGGAGAGTGCGCGCATACGCGTGAAGCAAGGAAGGGCCGAGCCAATAGCGGCCAGCAAGCGGGGACATCGGCGACAAATTCTGTGACCTTTGATGGCCTCACGTTGGCCTTGCCTCCGACTAGGCAAAGAAACGCTTCGAATTTAAATTCGCTTAGTAAATAAACACTCGCGGAACTCCTGCTATAGACCTATATTGAGTTGCAGTATATGTAAATAAATAAATAAATAAATAAATAAATAATTAAATAAATAAATAAATAAATAAAAACAAGCCAGGTGTCACACTCGCACAAACAAACATGAACAGATCTCAGTCGATGACCGCGAGCGCAAGCAGTGAGGACCGCTCGTGCCTGTCCCAAAGCGAACGCTTCATGTTGCCACTCCCTTCACCGTGTCTCCGAAGCTTTATTAGGCGAGCTGCAACACCAGGAGAGTGGGAAGACAGCGTACATGAAGGCGGCAGCCATCTCGGCTCGCCCTTGAACCGGTCACCCGCCGAACATGATTTCCAACATATAGCGCGCGGGCCGCATATGCACTCAGCCACGCGGACAGCCATGAGTAGCCACGGCCGAGCTAGAAGAGACGCGCGCTCTCCTTACATAGCGTGCGCACGATCCCGTGACCTCCAAGATTCGGCGCGCGGGAAGACGACCGTTCATCTAGGCTCATCCTCGCAAGCTTGCCCTCGTGCCCGTTGCATACGGCGCACGGGCCGTTAATTGTAATCGCACACGGACTTTATGGGAAACATCACGGCGATAGAGGCAGCGAAAATACTCTTGGAGTGTTCAAGTAATTGCTGTCGCAGTAAAAAGGTTCGCTTCAAAAACACAACCGATGGCTCAGCAGTGGACGATGTACAAGCGTTCTTTCTCTGAGATCCGCGGCAACTTTCAGTGAGAAACACGAAATTAATAGCGAAGCACAGCAGACAAGGCGTTTCAAAGGTGAGATGGGGCTTTTATTGACGTTGCTAGCAAATGACGATGCTTCAGTGAATGCGTAAGTGAACAACGTGCACAAATGATTACATAGCCGCTCTTATTTCCGGGTACGAAATGAAGCCGTCGTGATTTGCGTCCGACTTCAAAGCGGCGTCCACGTAACCTGGAAAGCAAAAGCGAATTAACATTAAGTGTACATGGCGAAGTCGATCTTCGTCATCAACGATTCCTAACTGGAGGCTCTACGACAGTGGTATATCGGAAGTGAGAGAAGCATGTGCAGCTTAATTAAGGGCGAGAATTCAAAGATGGGTATTATTCAGAAAAAATGCAAGGTAATACATAAAACATGTTTTACGGAAATAAAGCATACTAATGAAAGAGCGGAACGTGACCATGAAGCGTGTTGATTTATTCGTGTTTGCCCAGACATGTACCATGCTGAACAACTTTAAAATAGTTATATGATGGTAATATCCTTACTTATATAGGGGCAAATACGTAATTTTCATCGCCTAAATAAAAGACTACTTCAAGCATGCGTACTGCTGAATCAAGATGAACCTTCGTAAACCACAACGTGCGTTGTCATTTCTTACGTACTATACAAATATTTCTATTTGTAATGTCCTGGAAGACCATTGAATGGTAGCAAGTAGAGGCTAAATGAGACTAATTATGACGACGCTACAAATTTGTTATGAAGAATGAGCTTCAAGATTGCTAATATTAATATGCACTCGGTCGGCTGAAGCCACAAGGCGAAAGTTAAGGCAAATCTGTGAATAAACTGCTTTCGATTTCCTTTAATTAGTATTGCCCATGCATCTGGTCTCACTTCTCAATTACGCACTACTCATTTATCCACAGTGTCACCTTTTCAATGTCATTTTTCTGGAGTTGTCTGCGCGTGCAACCCCCCCCCCCCCTCCCCTCCCCTCCGATTATTGGCCCGTCCCCCATTGTTTGTGTGTGCTGGGGGCCGGGGGGGGGGGGGGGGGTTCGTGCCCTGTTCTGAAGGCTAATCATGATCTATGAGCTGCCCCTCATTCCCATACTGGCGGCGTGCAACTACACTATAGCGCCAAGTTGCCCTCTGGTGTTTTTCATACGACACTGCATGTTTATCATGGCCTCCGAGACCGGGCAGCGCACACGACCGATCTCGAATACCATCTGCTTACTCACTTGCGATCGATTCTTCGGGCACTGACTGCTCCTCAGCGCCAGGCCGGTGGGCGAGGGTGTGCAACATGGCGGCTTTCAGCTCGTGGCCGTCCAGCAAATTGTTGTCGTCAAAATCGTGCATCCTACAGCAACATCAGTAGCAATAGCAGCAGCGATAGGGAACGACATTAGAGAACTTTACAAAGTGGGGCTATCAGGTGAACCAGAGCCAAAAGAAAGCTCGGAGTGTTCCCCAAACAATCGACAAGGAAAAGGCGACGCCGAAACTGTCCAAAACAATCCGAATATTTCGGTTACAGAATCTACTCAGTAATTTGGTACGTCTAATATGAAATCAAAATTAAACTTTCATTCCCACTTAGAATATGGGCTGAATCTGAAAAAATAAAGCATCATTAAAACCGAGCCGCTTACGGTCGTTATCAGTTGCTACAGCGCCATCATATGCGTGTGATACCTTTCGAGTTTAACTCGAGCGCAACAGAGCGGCTCAAGATGAGGACAACAGCACGAATTGACAAGGCGCACGCATATATGGCGTACGATAATTGGCGTATGTCCCTTTCAGAAGCCCAATAACTTTTTTTCATATGTACCCAACGGTTACTGAAATGTTGCAAAAGTTACAGAAGCCTGCTAACAATGTTTAAATTCTGGAAAATAAATTAGGGAGGTCAGTTCCTCTCAGTTTAAGTGGATTTACACTTACCGTTCTTTTCCCTGAGTCGCTTACACGATTCTCCAGTCAGTTCTCGTGGTTGTTGCTGTTCTTTCTTTCTTTTTTCTTTTTTTTAACGTTAATGTGTTCGTGACTCCGACTTTACGATTATATGCCAATATGCTGACCATTTCTATCATTACTTTTTACGCCCGCTGGGGCACATCTTTGTCACAAAACTATAATCATCTCTCTTGCTTAAGCTTCCTTTCTTGAAAACTCTGAGCTCGTTACTTGCCAGTTGTGGGATCTCAAATGTGCTCTTAGGACTACAGAACGACAACACAGTAGTGCGAAACAATCACAAGGACGTTTATTGCACCTTTCCTACACCAATATAGCTAGCTGAATTATTACCAATGGAACATGCCGATGGGCGCACGACAATTCGAGGAAGTCCGTCTCACCACGACCGAATAGCGAGCGAATATGTTCGCCCCCGTATTGGACAGCAACGTCTAATCGTTCACGTGTACGGTCACGCCAACGGTGGCGCGTTCGAACGATCGTGTTCGCCCATTCCGGTGCTCCGAAGCCTCTCGCAGGACGGTCCCGCGAACGGCCGACGAGCGCGCGAAACATCCACGCCCCCGCTAGCCAACCCCAAGCCAAACACACAGGATATTTCAATCAAGATTTGGTAATCAAGATTTGGTGAGCGGTAAAACGAGCAATCGCAGGGAATTGTGGGGCGCGTCGTCTGCTGGCAGCTTCCGGTTCGACGGACGACGCGGCGGCATCGGTGGCATGCCTGGCGCACGTGTTTTTCTGCGCGGTTTCAACTGAGTCGTGCAAAGCTTTCCATCCACTTTGTCGACCAGCAATGTCGTAGCATTCACGCAGCTGATTTCAGTTGACTCTGGGCGCGACGATGACAAACCAAGAACGGTAGGGATATGCTTTTATTCATAAATGAACTTTGGTTTACGTTTCGGCAGCCTTTTTAGATGCGAAGCACCTTATGGTCGGGGCTATGTCACACCCCATCTCCATCCATCCATCCGCCGTGCAGCGTCCACACCCGCACTGCGCATCCTCCTCCCCCTCCTCTCCTTGTCTCATTTCCTCTCCTCTCGGCATTCCTCCTCTCCTCTCCGACGCTCCTCTCCTCTCCGACCACACCGTGTCTCCGACGCTCCTCTCCTCTCCGGATTGCGCAACGAATGGCAACACATGCGGCTCCGCGCGCGATAATGCGAAGCAGCTTAGGTTAGAGGCGCGACGGTAGGCGCTGCATACTCCGCTGGGGGGCGCCACTGTAGCTCGCGGTGTAATGACGCGCGCGCGCGCTCCGCTCCTCGCATTCGCCTCCCACAACGCCGCGATGAGTGCCACGGACTGCGCCAGCGTCAACGCCAGTGTCAGCGCCGTGGACAGCGCCGCGGAGAAGAGGGCTCGAGCCGCTGCCACGAAACGGCAGCGGCGACAGGCCGATCTCGAACTTCGGGCTCGCGAAGACGGTAGCTACGTACCTCAACCTAACGGAAACGACGAACTGAAAACTAATGGGAACTTGAGTCGACACCATGGCTGCTTCGCATACTACTCAGGGTTCCCCTACGGGAAGATGGTGTAATTTTTTTCTTTCTGACAAGTTTAGCTTTACACTTGCCGCTGCTTGGACGCCCCGTCACTGACTGCTCTGCCTGCGGGTTAGTCAGACAGATAAAAAAGTTATCTTAATCGCATAATTTATCAAGCGTATAGAAGCATTACTTAGAAAATCGGGTGCTGAGGCGATGGTTACAGCGGCCTGGTAAATGCTGCTCTGTGATCGGCACTGCAACCGATATCGTCCGTAACGGCGCAGCTAGCGTAATTAGAAGATGAAGTGCTGAAAATGTTTGAAAACTTTGCGCACTGTCAACGGCATTTCTCGGTTGAAACTCGAGGTTCATTTGAAGTGGTACGTAGTTAGAAGTTCTCGCTTTTTTGTCAACAATGGCCGTATCGCCGACATATTACGGCTGCGCATTACCTCTATCTGCGTTCAGGGAACTAGCTAAGGTGAGCTAGTTGGTTTCCAGTATTATGTAAGTATCTCGCTGTGTCCCGTTTAAATTGGCGCCTTAAAATTATGTTCCATAATACCTCTATATGTGCATGCGAGTACTGAAATAGTTCTGGTTGCTTGAATCATAATGTTAGAGAAATAAACATCTTGGGGAACCATTCTGTGTCGGCCCTTACACAGCTCATCGCCGCCTGATAAGCGGCACTGTGCGTTCATTTTGTTTTTGTTCACTGATTGTCTCTATCACAGTTTTGAAAGTGACAGGGATGCCTCTGATGCTTGTGCAGAGCTGACTCAGCAAGGGATGCTGCGAGGCAGTAGTTACATGCGTTTACCTTTAACGCTTGAATTTGGGCAGCCGACCATGGTTTTGCTAGGCTCCTGCAACCGGGTAATCTTCCGAGTGTGACAAAGCCGGACTGCAAGCGCATCAACAGGCTTCAACGGCGAAGCAGTGGCTGCGCTACCGCGAACCGGAAATAGCCAGCATACGGCGCGTCCCAGAATCCCTCGCTCTTTTACGGGTCACCTTGGGCCCTAGTAACTCCGCCGTTGGGTGGCGTTAGCAGCGCAGCAGTCGCATCATCTTTCGTACTAATCTTCAATCACACCGACCACCGCCGGCGCTTGCTACACGGAGAAGGCGAACTACAGGAGACGCGATAGCCATGCGGGGAAAACAACATCGGGGGACGCGTGATAGTCGAGCTTCCCCACACAGTCAAGAATGCTGTGTCACGCTGATAACGCGCACGTCGTTCTACCTGGAGATACCGGGCACGCAGCGTTAAAGAAAGGAAAGACCCGCAGGTAGATGACGGTGAATCTTGTGGGACAAGATATACGCTCCAAAGCGTCTAAACTACTTTCAGAGTTAAGGTGTGAAAGGGCCGTGGAGGCATGGTAGAAGTACTTTTCGAACTTGTAGTGGAACACAGCGCTATTTTGCCACTTTGAGACGAAATACTCGAAGAGTAGGATATTACATTGGTGTCAATTGGCAACGTGCAATTAGGTATTTAACAAAATTTTCCAAATTCGCATTCATGTCATTTAATTTGGTAAACATGCGACAGCTGCGAATTCATGCCACCGAATACTATAGCCATCGTACTTTGACATTACATTCTGAAACTAACACTACAATCGCTATATATCCATCGCCGAGAATATGTCACAAAAGATACATTAATTTCCCCGCTGTTCGGACTGTGATGCGTGTACGAGGAAGTCATTTTGGGGAAATAATGACAAAGTAGACTACTATATTCACTCAGCAAATTTGTCGGGCGGCCTTGAATTTCACGCTTAAATGGGCCTCCGTGTTCTTTTGGCACTTTCCATTTTTTTTTTTTTAATCTTGGACCCACCACGACGTTTATTTGCTGTTTTAAGGCAACGCCCACATAATGTTTGCTCTTTTCACTGAGGACACATATGAAAGCGCTACAATCCTTGCAGGCGAACATATAGTGAGGCTCGTCGATCTGGAAAACACGTGTGATATAAACTGAATCGAATATTTATGGACACTCTCCCCATTTCCTGACATAGCTGTTGCACCTCTAAATGTCAGCCAAGTAGGCTAGCGACAAAGTTATACCGGGTTAGCAAAGGCGACTGTCGAGAATTAATCCGCTGGTTTCACCCGCTTACATCGTAAAATTTTTATAATGAAAAGCTTCGTTGAAATTACGTAATGTGCCTATTGCGCGGATGATGATCGCGGGTAAGCAAGTTGAACAAACTTGATGAAGGCTAAAGCTAAAAACATTCGCAACGCTTAAGACATCTATATTGCTTATTCATTCTTTCTTTATTTCTCTCTGTTTCTTTCTTTCGGTTAACCCGTTAAGGGAGGGTGCACAGAACGGTTTTTTTATAAATACACATACATTTCACGATGGTCAACAAACAATCTAAATCGCATTAGTCGAAATACTTTTCTAGCAGAGTTCAAAATCGTAGTAGTATGGCTAAATGCTACGTAAATCCTGCCAATACCCCGATCCACTGAGCCTTACCTAAAATAATAAAAGTACATTTCTTCTGTGGACAGCTCTCCCGTACTCTGAAGTTGGATTATTTTCGCCACGTCTTCTTTAATGTGCCTAGACCAAAGAAGGAAAATGCGCGGTTATAACAGGTGGCACAGCGGCAATCCACAAATCGCTTGCGAACAGATAGTACGGATGTCGTTTCTTTTTTACTCGTTAGTTATACGCGGTACTCCTAGGACACAGTTTCACACTGGGACTGCAATAAAAGGAAGTCCGCCTCTACAGAGCCAAATTGCCGTCTAGTAGCACGGCAGTTAAGCCAGCCAGGAAATGATGAGCTTGTATTTGCCTGAAGTCTCCTCTTATCAATTCAGAGGTTCTTGTTGCTTCGTTCTTAACCTCTTTAATTAGAATTTATTTGCCATCACAGACTGATCACACAATTGTTATTACAAACGAACTCCCTCCATCTAGAGTTCCCTCTATGAATTTTTAGAAGAAATTAATCCCAGAATGATACAGATGGTAAGAAAGGCAAGGAGGGAAAACTACGTACACTTTGAAGGTAGAAGAGCGCTGAACTGCGGATGAAAAGAACACAGATACAGACAGGAAAGACGCTCGTACACTTTGCCAGTTTCGCTGCAAAGTGTTTCGATAAGTGGGGATGGGAGAGTGAGAGAGAGAGAGATAGAAGACAGGAGGTCACATTAATCACCCAAATCGACACTCAACTCACTGAAGATCCCGAACCACGTCCGCAGTGGACCATTTGTGGTGCAGCTCAGCCGCGGCTGCGCTGGACGGTTTCGGAGCGGTGTGGAAAGTCGAGTCGACGTGTGCGCTGACGACCCACGTGCAAGCGAGAAACGCAGTACAGCGCAGCAGCCAATTGCAGCGGGTTTCTGCAGGCGCCTCTCTCATGAATCGCCGACGATACATGTGTGAGTCTTCTAACGTAATCACACGGTGGCTCACACGCACAGATACAAAAAAAAAAAAAAATAGTACAGACGCTACTTCCGTATCAGATCCACTGCCGACTCCCAACACTACTGATTTCAGTGTGAGCGGAAGCAATAAGCATCTGCGACGAGACGTGGAGATGACGTTGTCGTCGTCCTATCACGTTACAGAGCGAATGTAGGTCTTTCCACGTACATGTCCGGAGCGCCTGCTGGCGGTGTTCTCAAAGCTGCCGCGCTCCTTTATTCCTTTATTTGTTTCCGAAAGGGCTTCGCCAACTTTGATGAAAATGGATATCTCAACGACACCACCTGTCAGGCAGCTGTGCTTACGAAATAGCCGCGGACAACAAAGACGGCTCTGAATTGTCTTTCGTTCCAGTCGCTCCCATGCCCAGAGAAAAGTACCGGTCAGTGAAGGTTTCTACGAAACACACGCAGTAGTACATGCGAATCCCGTCTCAAACTACTGCGTGCACATCCACCTGTAATGATCGTTGCAATAAGCTATCCCGATTCTAAACTACTGAACGGAGAGACGAGTGTTATTTCGCGCAATTTCTTGCCCCGTCTACTGAAAATTCTTGTCGACCAGTTACGTTTAAAAAAAAAAATATCGCACATCCTAGAGGGTAATCGCATTCGTCGGGGGACCCTGCATTGGAGCATCCAAGCGCTGAGGAAAGCCTAAGTTTAGAATGAACGTTCACAAATTATTCATTGATAAACATGCACGTTAGCCGACATATCTCGGGCAATTTTTTTCACAATGTGGATGCAATGTTGATGTCGTGTCGGGTTTACTTATAACGGGGCGTCCCCCTAAAAGCGAGTGACCATTTATGTCAAAATGTAGATATTAACTACAGCATAGTACCCAACTTGAAGCTTATTGAACTGCATGTAACTTCTCCTCCGCTCATCTGTGACAGACCATAACATAATATGTGTCGGTACATGTCGATGGCAACTTCATTCTAAGAAGCAGGAGCAATTACAATAATTGAAAAGAACATAACAAGAAAGAGATACAGAGGCACGGCAAAATACTTTATTGTGAGTAAAAGGACTCAGTAAAGCAGATGTATAAAGGCACTGAAAAGGCACTGTGTGCCGAACAAAAAAAATTCTAAATAAGACGACGTATGTGAAAATGCAGTGGGCGCATAGTGGTATCACCTTTGTACAAAGATTTAAGTGTGCTGCTTTGCAAGGTCGCTTGCCCTTAGTTCCGGATACGAAATGTAGCCGTCGTGGTTTTTGTCAGCTAAAAGGGCAGAGTCCACGTAGCCTGAAAAAAAAAAGTTGAAAGAACCAGAACATTCATTGGAGTTTCACGTGTACGTTGAGCAAAAATACAAAACTCGTTTAACATTAGAGACGAAGACGGGCACAACATACTACCCAAGCCATTATTACTGTGGGACATTTTCGTTAAGTTAAACAATATCGCACAGAGATTGCGCTCATTGGAAAACAAACTTGGATTCAGTCACTTCGCATACTTGAGCTTTGATCATTTTGTGTGACTAAACCTCGTCATCGCTTCGCTAAAACGTTTCTAGTGCACCTCTAATTCGCTTTCCCAGGAATAGTAGGGGCATAAGTTGCTGAAAACAAAACTCATATTACGCGAACATTCTGAATATACCCATAACGTCGTGGGGACCGAGCTTCGACGACCTTAAAACCGAAAAAAAAACGACGGTAAAGTAGCTGGGCACAAAAAGAAACGTCAGTTGCCTCTTTTTGTTGAATATGATACCAGTCATTGGAGAAAAGGCTTTCACGAGAAAGTGTGCTTCCTGTTTGACGGTAAATAAAACACAATCAGACAGGACCTGCGCTTCATCATCTCTCTTGATTGAACTTCACGTATTCGCAAAGTAACATTACGGTTAAATATAAGCATAAGTCAACGAGTGACACTGTGCGTAGCTCGAATAAACTATTCACGAAGGGCAAGGAAATTGAACAATGTCGGTTGCAGTTTTCAATGCTAACCATGACACGGAAGTCACTCAGAGGGTCCTCACTTGGACCAGGCAACGATATACATGTATACATGTCTGTCAACCTGTGAATACTAAAATTCGCAAAATCATGCAGACATGACACTAAAGTGGGAAATGAGCGGAATGATAGCAGGCATATTTTAAAAGCATCCCTGAGCACACACCTTTTCAGGGATACACATACGCACATTATAACACAATCTGCCTTTACACGCAGGGCACAAGCAGAAAAAAACTTGGTGCAGCAAATACTAGCAAGAAATACAGTATTTCTCGATCACAGTGACTCCTTTCAGCAAATGCTGACGCCCAATTCTCCTGCTTCAGGAATTTGTCCGTGTAGCCTTACTCGGAGCAAGTGCTGCTCTTGAATCTTTTCGCCATCAGAAGGATTTCAACGGAAGCTTCAGAGACCAACGAGCGAAGCTTCTTCGCGAACAGAATTTATTTATGCTAAACCTTGACGCAACATTCGTAAAACCGCAAAACGAGTCGAAATTTCTCAATCTTACGGGAAACTGGTGAAAGTTGGCAGCTATGTATATAGTAGTATGGAGTATCACTTATGTGCGGTTCAGCGCAGTACACAACAGTTTAGACCATGCACCTAAGCATTCAAATCATGCGCGTATGATTTTTTTATGTTTACGATCGTTAACAGGGCTCAGATTAATTCTCCCTCTCTCTCTCTCGCTCTCTGAGAGGTTTGGTGTGGTGGTGATTATCATGGTGACGATGGGAAAGGAGCTTCAAGACTCTAGGGGCCAGCTGAACTGAAAACAAGAGATAGCAGCGATGTCATTTCTGAGGCGAATTCACGCGCCGGTGCCATTCGAGATCATATGAAGGTCACGTACTCGCCTGTCACGGTAGCATTCATGTAAAAGCGGGCATTTTCGTTGCCTTCGGGGGTAATAGGAGCTACAAGACAGGTAATTTAAGGTTCCAGGTCATTCTGATTGCATCTAGGCGTTATATCGGCCCGAAGAACTGTTGCGCGGACGAAAGTGTGATCTGAAATAAATGTTACAGTAAGATGAACTAATTAGAATGAAATTCTTGGTTGCAACGTTCCACAATCCCGATATGATTATGAGGCATGCCGTAGTCGAAGACTCCAGAATAATTTTGACCACCTGGTTTTTTTTTTTTTTTTACGTGCACCCAATGCACTGCACACGGGCGTTTTTGCATTTCGCCCCAATCGAAATGCGTCCGCCGCGGCCGGGAAGCGCAACGCCATAGTCAGTACGAGTAAGATTAATGTAGGGCAGTGCCGAAGGTAAACTCACTGGCGATGTCCGCCTCCGGTATGATCTCTATCCTTTCATCTGCGTGATCGCCATCATCGTGGTGGCTGGTGTGGAACATGGCCGCCATCATCTCCTGGCCGTCCAGCAGGTTGTTGTTGTCGAAGTCGTGCATCCTGTACCATACAATCCACGAATCGTGCTTAGATGCGAGTAACTATAACTATAACTATATAAAGCTTTGTAACAGCGCAAGAATTCTGACGCTCCCAACCCCCTCCAAACACGCACACAAACACACACACGCACACTGCACCTGCGCTCCTAACCTCCGCGCTCCAAAAAATAGTTCCATATGAGCGCCGGTATTGAACCAAGTTCGTACGCCTTTGCCGGGACGTCATAGATATGTGCCAACGTAACCGGATGGCGCATCTATACAAATTGTTAGACTGCGGTGTATTTGGTACTTCAATCTTAGGTTTTCACTAGAGCGTACTAGATTAGTACACTAGTTCTCACCGACTATACGATCATCGACAGTCTGTCTGTTGGTGAAGATTCAGTGAAGAGAAGCGATAAATAAATTAAGACAATAGATCCGTAATTTTTGCATCAAATGCTCTGAACACTCATCTCTGCTGTCAACAGAACATACAGTTCGTTAATGTAAAAAATACAGACTTTGCATAGTTTATTTCCACCGCATAAAGCTTTCACTGCCTATAGGATTGTCTCGATAAACGCAATCACAACTCAAGCACATCTTTCGAGCTTGTCAGCGCGAAGTCTCAATTTCGTAACTCAAGGCAAGTGCGGAGCTAGGCTATAAAATGTCATCTGAGGTCTCGGTCATGCCTGTCTAGACGTTTATCTTCGTTTATGTATGATGCGCGCAGCGTAGCCACAACGCAGTGCCATATCTACACTTTTCTTGATATCCATTCGATCTACGCTGATATCAAGATGCTCGCGTGACGGAAACGTCATAAAAATCCGATGTAAGAAGCGTTTGAAACGCGAAATTGGAGAAAGCGTGTCAGATATCGATGCACACGATTGCGATAATAAGCGTTTATTTGCTCCTACCCTTACAAAAATTTTTGTAGAAAGTCTATATAAAGTGTGTAGACATTTGTCTATGAAGTCAACAGACTTTTTGTAGACATTTCTTTAGACTAGTCTACAGACAGTCTATGGACTTATGGCCATACACTAATTGTAGACTAGTCTACAAAATGTCTGAGTCTATAGACTGACTATAGACTGTCTATAGATCAATGAAATTTCACTTTTGTAGACAAATGTCTATAGAATGTCTATAGACAAATGTCTATAGGCTTATATAGTTCTGCTTTTGTAGAAATAAGTCTATAAAATGTCTATAGACAGATGTTTATAGACTATCCATAGACTATTCTATAGACCAGTCTATAGACAGTCTATGGACTTATGGCCATACACTATTTGTAGACTAGTCTACAAAATGTCTGAGTCTATAGACTGACTATAGACGGTCTATAGATCAATGAAAATTCACTTTTGTAGACAAATGTCTGCAGAATGTCTATAGACAAAAGTCTATAGGCTTATTTAGTTTTACTTTTGTATACATAAGTCTATAAACTATCTACAAACGCCTATAGAGTATCTATAGACTATTCCTATAGACCAGTCTATGGACAATCTATAGACTTATGGCCGTACACATTTTGTAGACTAGTCAACAAAATGTCTGATTCTATAGACTGACTATAGACGGTCTATAGATCAATGAAAATTCACTTTTGTAGACAAATGTCTGCAGAGTGTCTATAGACAAAAGTCTATAGGCCTATATAGTTTTACTTTTGTAGACATGTCTATGAAATGTCTACAGACTATAAACTATTCCTATAGACCAGTATATAGTCTGTCTATGGACTTATGGCCTTACACTTTTTGTAGAATGTGGTACAGTCTGCCTACAGAGAGTTCCTGTAGATCAGTCTATTGCTAATCTATAGACTTCAGCCTTACAATTTTACAGGGTGTCCCAGCTAACTTAAATTTAGTGAAGCTGTTCAATGAAAAATAATATTAAGAAAAGACACTGCAATAAGATCCGATTTTAAGACCTATGGCGTGCATTCGGCCGTGAATTCAGAGGTCTGACCTGTAGGTCTTTTTAGGATCATATATCTTGCACCGAGTTGTTTTTTAACCTTTCATTTTCATTGACCAGCTTGGCTAAAATTACTGGGACACCATATATACTAGATAATACACCACATTTTGCCAACTATGTTTCGGCAGGCAATGTTATTCTATAAACACTCGCTGCTGGGGTTTGCTAATAAGCAGTTTATTGGAAATGTCTACAAAAATTTATTGTACCCAGTATGCATATGGGAACATACATAGGGAACTGTACATAAAAAAGCATGCATGCAGATGGAAGCAGTCAAAAATCTAAAATGTATGCAGCCGTGAATCATTATGTAAAGCTGCATGAGCATTTGTGCAATTGCACATTGAAGAAAGTTTAGTTGCATGCAATGCATTCGCTTGAATGAAATCTACTATCTGCAAGTTAGTTAAAATTTTTGTTTACATATGGCAGCAACAAAATTTTGAACGTGTATTATGCATGTGCACCTGTTGCTTCCCATCTGCATTTATGCATTCATGTTAATAGATTATTAATGATCCTGAACCAGCTGCACTCTCATATGTTGCAGAAACAAATATTTCAAGCAATTCCACTAGTGCAGACTCATGCAGTGCAACAAAGAAAACACGTGCACCGATATTGAAATAACTGTTTTTATTGAACGATATAATACATTAATTTATTAAAATGCATGTCTTATGCTATCATCAAAAGAGAATATTTACATATTTACAGCTGCTTCCCCTTGGCAAGCATGGTTTCCAGGCTGGCCTTGACCTTCGTGTAAGCCGTTCCGAAGGTGCTGCAGGTGCATGCTGCAAATATGTAGATACAACAATGTGAGGCAAAAATAACAAATGTGTATTTTTTGTACGTTCATTAAGCAGCTTAATATATTCGCTCAAACCGCTTAAGTCAATCCTTAATACGGTTTAACTATGCCTAATGGCTGCTTGTCAATACAAAACAGTACCATCGCATAATGTTTCACTCTACCGTATGGTGAAAAATTAAACTGTTACAATTGCTGCTGGTGCCAGCAACAGTATGTTACATTTTTTGACAAGGCCATATGACACGTAATGTACTTAATTAGCCCAAATGACCTCTATATTAATTGCTGAAACTAGGCTACCCAGTTGGACTGCTTACATTTTTGGCTGGTAAATAAATATACCCGCGCGGAATGATATGCTCAGAACAGTGACTGGAGTATTGAACGTATCATGCCAAAGATTGTAATTTATTTTCCTTAATACACATTTAAATGTCTTTCTCGTACTCTTAACTGATACATTGGCCGTAACTTCAATAGAAGGCAGATGGATTGATTGTGTCAAAATGGTCACTTAGTTTCCTATAGATAATCATATCTTTCTGGAATGCTGACACGGTTGCAAGTTAGGTATACCACATGAGCACAAGAAATACCCCGTGAGCACTTTCTGTGTTGTGGCACGACACATATGCACCTTCTGGGAAACAAAACTGAAACTGTCATTACAATGAATGCTATCACAGTAAATAATTGAAGGCGCTCTATAACATAAGTATTTTTTCTAGAGTTTCGAGGTTCAGGACACTTACGTAATGCAAAAAGATTGAGTAAGAAATGCCCCCCCCCCCCCCCCATGTCAGCATGCTTCACTTTCATTTCTTTTTCAGAAAATCGTACCTATTTGTAATTTTTTGGGAGGTGAAATGCTTCAAAAATATGTTTAAGACAGCGATTCTCTGGAAACATTGTATGGAAATAACAAGACAGCATACCTATGTTGACATTTTCAATTTCCTTGGTGTTTTTTCAACCTTTCCCTGGCTGTTTTCATGAAAATTCCATGGCAGTCTATGACACCCGCAGTTTAGGGGCAATAAAAATATTGTGGTTTAATGCTTGCCAAATTACTGCCAGTACATAATTATAATTATAACGAATAACACGTCAGTCACGTGAAATGCACTATTAGATTCAGCTGAATTGAAGCACTTGTTTAATAAAGCAGACAAGGGCTTGGCCAAGTTCGTAATTCATGGCAACACGAGCACAGCACAGAACATCCTCAAACTCTCCTCAAACCAATGGCTTCAGTTTCAAACGTGTAAAGGGTGCTTCCCCGAACCACTAATTTATTGTTTTCCAATTCTTTCGGTTAAGTTGCGAAGCTGCGATTGACTGGGCTTATCGCGAGTTTCGTGCTCTGAAAGCTTTTGCGGTTATATATATTTATACTGGTTGCCAGGAGCCCCATAAATACTGCTACTTTTTACTTACGAAAACGGCAGCACACGCTGCTGATGCATGACCCGCAAACACGGCCTTTCCTCTGAGTACGCTAGCATTTATTCAACTGTACGTCTCTTTTAGACAATTCATCACTCTAGCATAATTTCGAGGTATATACATAAAGCGCTTTAGATGAGTTTTATTAGACAGGCAGCGCAGCGTTTATGGCCGCCGATCGAGCGCCACAAAACCACAAAACGAGACCTGCCCACAGTACGCCGCTTAACACACACAATCCGCGCTTATTTCTGCTCAGTATCCACGTTAAACATGGTGTATTTCCTTTTTCACGGACATTGACAATGACGGTAAAAGGAACACGCGCGAGCGATCGCTTGCCGTTAAACATTCCCTATTTAAAGTAGAATTGAGAACCCGAGCGCGTTTACAAACCAAACGACAAATCGACAGTACGCCCGAGTCGCCTACATTACATGCAGCCGGTTCGCGCTACGAAATACGCTCACCTAGTCATGAGCTAGTGATGGAAAACATCTTCGTTAAAACTTACCGTTCAGTGCAGTTGACGTGTGATGCCAAAAGTCGAGACGAATACACAGAGACAAAGGTGCAGGCAGCTCACCAGCAGCAACAAGCGTTGACTTGCCTGGCGCAGCCGTTGAGAATTCGAATCGACGCGGAGAGATGGCGCGCCGCCGTTGCTGCCGCTGCGCATGCGCAAATGCTGAGGCCGCCGACGGCGTACGTGCTCCGAGAAACCCGAGCGCCCCTTTGCCCTTTTCTTTTTTTTTTTCCTTTTTTTTTCTTTTTTTATGGTCGCGCTCTCTCTCGCTCTCTTTCTCTGCGTTCCATGCGCGCGAAACCGGTTGCTTTCACCTTTCAGTTCTTTCCATGGAAGAAGGAAATGCTTTGGCGCGCTGTATTACGAACGCTGTGGGCTATCGCATGGAGCAAGAGCGCACACTTGGATGAACGCAGTGTTTGTAAAAACCGTTAGCACGCAAGTCAGGCGCTAGCATTATGGCCAACGACGATGAGTAATGCAGTGCATTTCTAGCATAGCTTCCAACATACTGCCAAATAAGATACCTGCGCACATGTTAGTGCACATTTGTCTGTTCCAGTGATATGTCAAAGCAATCAATACACTAATGACGCACGCATGTGGTCGGCCGCACAGGCATATAGCGCCTGGAAAGGACTGAGTGGGCTCAGAGTATCTGGCGCACATTGTAAGTGAACGAGAAGCTTTAATGAATTTATAGCGCGGGATATCAGTCTGCGAAAAACCACGCGATATTAGTGATGCAGCCTAGATATGGGGAGAACCTAAAGAGTATCTGAGAATCAGACGACACATAAGGCGCACACCTCATGCGCCACATCGGTTCATCGCACACTAGCAAATTCTGCGTTGTCAGCTATACACATTACAAGTCTCTGTGATGTTAGCTTGATGCCTGTTTGTAATCCGCTTCTTGCTAAAACTGGCATTCATAACATCTATTTACATGACTGGATCGGCAGTTTGTTTTCTTTATTTTACTGCCGCAAACGTAATGCTATGAAAAACAACTGTAAATATTGTCTTGGGATTGCCGAGAGCGACTACGGAGGTCATATAATGTGGTGAACAAATGCGGAAGTATATACACCATATCTATAATAAACTCTACAAAAAGGCTTTAAAGAAATGTCAGCAGTATATACAATCCCAGTGGCTCATATCAAACGTTGCTCCGTATTATCCGCCTGTACCTCCACTTGGTTACAGCGTACACGGGTTGGGCCGAGTTTAACGACTTTTGTATATAGACGGCAAGTAAATCTGAATCAATAAGACGTTTACAATATCGGCTGTCCTTTAGTTCATCTCACAGCTTACTGCAATCGGTATACGGTCTGTTCGCTCGAGTTAACATGATCTTTGGTGATGTCCCACCCTATAGCGTTCATCGGGAGGGATATAGGAAACCATTAAAGAATAATTTCAATCACATAGAAGTATATATTCCGCCTCCGTGTGGTTCGCAAGGAAAAATTATCGTCGGGGATGCATTCCCGACTAACTAGGTGCCGGGCCCAGAGGTTACATGTTAAAAACCAGTGCAATACTGGATGAAACTCGGCGAGCCGACTCTTAAACACCTAATTATCTGGTAAAATAATAATTAAGAACTGCGTAATTCAATGACAGAGATACCATGGTGACCTTTACTGCTTTTCTCTGTAGACATTCTATAAAGTGGCAATCGGCTAAATAAATAGCAAACAGAAAAACTTTTGCGTATAAACGGTGTATATAGACCGCTGATATAGACAAAAAACACAATTTAACGACTTTTGTCACGACTAAATTTATAGACGGGGAATAGATAAAAGAAGTAGACACCTTATCAACTTTCACCTATAGAAAATCTGTAAACCAGGCGTATACAAAAATAATCAACACCTTATCGACTGTCGCCTATAGACAGACCTTAAACACAGAATCAACAAGAATAATAGACACGGTATCGACTTTGGTCTATACGTAGTCTATAGAGCGGAAGATCACAATAAGAAACAAACAAATTATTGACTTCTTTCTGTAGACCGACTATAGAATGGAAGTAGACAAAAAGAAATAACAATCTTATTAATTTTTGTCTATAGACAATTAATGGACAAGAATAAATAGAGACTGTATCGAATTTTTTTCAAAAGATAGTCTATAGATAGGAAGTAGACAAAAATAAACAGACAACTTATCAACTTTTTTCTGTAGACCGACTATAGAATGGGAGTAGACAAAAAGAAATAAAAATCTTACTAACTTTTTGTCTATAGACAGTCTACAGACAATGGATGGACAAAAATAAAGACTGTATTGACTTTTTTCTATAGATAGTCTATAGAGAGGAAGTAGACAAGAAGAAACAAACACGTTATCGACTTTTTTCTATAGACTGTCTATAGAAAGTGAGTAGACAAAAAGAAATAGAAATCTTATCAATTTTTGTCTATAGACACTCTATAGACATTGAATGGGCAAGAATAAATAAAGACTGTATCAACTTTTTTCTATAGACAGTCTATAGAGAGGAAGTAGACAAGAAGAAACAAACATCTTATCGACTTTTTTCTATAGACTGTCTATAGAATGTGAGTAGACAAAAATAAATAAAAATCATATCAACTTTTGTCTATAGACAGTCTATAGATTATTTATCAACAAAAGAACAAATCTATAAAAAGGCAAAGTTGTCTACAAGTAGTCTATAGACATTCTACAGACAGTCTAAACTCATTTTTGTAAGGGCGCGCTTCAACATGAAAACCGGTGCACACATGTATCTGTATACGCAGATTAACTCGCTAATTTGTCGAACACGACATTATATTGTATCGATGCCAGCAGCCTTTAAATCATGATCTCGAGTAGTAGCCGCAAAACGCACAGGTCACGATACACCCTCTGCTAACCGAATCCTGTGCACGTGAGAAGAATGCCGTGAGAAGAATGTCACCGCCACCGTTGGCGCCGCTTGTCGGCATCGTCGTGCTGTACCGCTATTGACGGCGCATGCGCGGCTCGAAGTTTAGAATGTCTCTAGAGACGCGGAATGGGGTTTGGCTGCAAAATCAACGCAGCCAAATAGACGTCACGTGACACTCCTTTTAATAAGCTCTGCCAGAGCAAGGGCAGCGTTCTCCTTTCCGATGCTGGCGTGATTGTTTGTGCGCATACATGTGACCGTTCCTGCTGTTCGGCAGCGTACATACCACGCCGTGTGGTGCTTACAATGGTCTTAGCGGAACGAACAATAAACTTTAAGAGAGATCTACGCAGTTCTTTGGTTGGGCGCTGACAGGTGCTGACAGTTTTCAGTCTGTCACGTGTCGAGCACCGGCGACGTGCCACGCCTGGGACGCCACTGGCAGTGTTCCTCACGACGCCGGCGTTCTGAGACACCATCAGTGAAAGGCTAAACTTTGCTACCCTTTCCAGTGCTTCGACTTCGGGCGAAACTGTTTTTCCTTTTTTTTGGCTTCTCTGAGCACCAGATAATAATGAGTAAACCCTACTCATTCAGACTACTCGTTCAGACTGACACACGTATTATCAAATTATTACCGGACAGTTTCCTGGGTAACTGCAAATTTTGCGTAGACAACTTGACGGCGTGCAGAAATCAGGGCCAATAGGTAGCTTTGGTTGCGTTATTGAAATTTGTCCGTTCGTAGAGACCGCTTTAACATTGTCATTGATTAGGTGAAGGTGTTGCTGGGTCACTGGATTTGTGCCGATCTTGACTTTTTGTTTTTATCGCACTCAATAAACTCTGTTACTCTCAGAAGCGCTTGTCGCTCTAGTCGTCAGTCTGAGAAACCATTGAACATATTTCCAATATTTTCTCTATGGCTGCCAACGGCCAACTTGAAGATAGCATAAACTCTTTTTTTTATCTTCTGTTGTGTCACTTCAAAATGAGTAGTCTTTCGGAAAGGGTGATGACACTAATGGGTAGTTTATATATCACTTTTCGCGTTTTTAATTGGCAGAACAGTTGCCTAAATGGACTAATTAATATTCTACATTCCTAAACTATCAGTGGTTCTCAAATTTGCCATTCGTAACTGTGATGGCTACGAAGAGAGCATTCCACAAATCGCGACAAGAACTCAGCCTACGCTACACTACTTTCCTGTAAAGCGTGCTTTGCCGGCACAGCCGCAAAGCATTAGATAAAAGGGCCATTATGAATAGTGCGTGAAGATAGTTTGAACGGGAGCTACAGCTCGTACTTGGTGGAACATGCTGTGACATAAGTCTTAACGGTTCGTGTGGTCCATAAAGACTAAATACCAAAACCGGCGCCACATGTAAGGAAACCTGCATTTGAACAGAGCATTGGAAATGGCCGGGTGTAATTATTTCCCATATGCTGCAATTCTGGTTGCCAACTCCCAAGTGGACAAAGTCGGGATATGGATGTGGGAGGGGAAGGAGGTGGGAGAGGGAAGGGGGACTAGTGGCAACCCTGTAAGTGCCAAGGCCAACCAGTCTGTACGTGCAACAATGTTGCACAATTTTTATTCGTACTACCATTTCGCGATTTACATCATAGAGGTCAAAAAGGTATGGCTAACATGGCTACCAGTACAGATAGAGCTACTGTGACAGGTTCGGGCCTGCAACATGACTATAATCCCAACAAAAACAAGATCACCTGCCTGTTGCTGACTATGGAACAAAAAATTGTCACAGTTTCGCCCTAAGGGCGAAGCAATGAATGCGATAGCAACACAGCAATGTCATACGAAGTTAGGTGAGCGGCTTTGGTAGCAATATGAATTGTAGTAAACATGAGCTGATTAAGTAAGCAGGTGTGCTGCGGCGTAAGTAGACCGACGTGAAGAGAGACTCGATGGCCACGAGAAGGCGCGTGTGAAACGGTGGTGTTGATGAGAAGCGCTTCCCGTGGGCAGCGCGCGTGCGAAGGGACACCTGTAGCGCGGCACTGCCGATCCGGGCAGCGTTACATGTGTAGCGTGCGTTGGAAGATGTGGCCCGACTATCACTAACTGAATGAACAAGCGAGGTGTGAGCGCGCACAAACAAACATGAATAGATCACACTGAATGACTGCAGACAACGACTGTCAAAACGCTGGCAGCAAGCCTATACGCTGCAGCGGGCGAAGGTACGTGCGGTCTATCGCTTCAACAGAAACTGAGCGGCGAATGCACAGTGCATAAAGGTCAGAGCCGTGTGGAGATAAGAGACGGTGCGGTCGAGCGACGAGTGCGGTTGTTGGCAAAGTAGAAGTGCCCCCCCCCCCCCGCCCCCCCGCTCCCTCCGGCGCTGGCTTCCCGCTTCGTTGCTTGCGCGTGGGAGATTGAGTGCGTTCGCTCTCCGTGATAGCGCGCGTCCCCGCACGCTTCCGCTCGGGCATACGGCGCGCGGGGAAGATTTTATCTATACGGAACCTCACGGCGACGGCGACGGCGACGCCGACGGCAGAAATCCGGTTGAAGTGTCCATATAATTGCTATCGCAATAAAACAGGAGAGAACAATGTGCAACCGAGCTCTTAAGCAATAAAAAACGAAAATGGGGTTAATCGACTGTTATTCAGCAAAAAATAAAAGAAAAGCAAGAATATTTTCGGTCGTATCGATTGGGTCCATTCGGCAGAGTCTTTTTACTCAAATGTTCAGACTGACCCACCAAATTGGGAATGGTTTGGAACCCTAGCTGCAATTGCATACCGAGATATTTAACAAATCTTCATCCATCTGGAGGTGGGTGGATAAATGTTTTGCCAAACGAAAGAACTCCCGTTATACCTAATTGTTTAGTAAGATACTAAGAATTATGCGAACGTTACATTAGAAAGTAAAGTAAATTATTATCAGGTTATTTACAAAAACAAAATAAATAAAGTTTCCTCTAGACATAAGAGGAAAACTTTGGAACTACGACATGGCTACAACAGGTGACACCCTTTTCATGTACGTATCTCACGGCAATCGTGCAACACTGCCGCACCAAAAAGCTCCAGAGAAATTACAAGTTGATTTCCGAACACGTTAACTAAATTCGCATCTTCGGCAGCGAATACCTAATGTTCCTAAATGAATAAAGCTTTTACTGCGTCTCTTCTAAGCAGTGCGGTTAAATGCTAGGAATATACGATATGAATAATTGACAATACGTGAAATTCCCGCAAGCGGGCTTTATAATGAATTTAACTTGCCCGTTTCCAGGATGACCATCCTCCGACTAACTGCACTGTTCCAGCTGAGAAACGTGTTCTGTATACTTGGATAGTGCTAAGGATGCAGGGCAGCAAGGATAGTGGCGACACCATGTCTGCAATCTCTTCTCCCCCTCCCTCCCACCCCCTATTTTTTGACGATGATTTGTTAAATTCAATTTTATCTACTCTCCTTTAAAGAAAGAAGAAACAGGGACTAAATGCGGAGAGGTTTGACAATGTATTGGGCTCCATAGAAAATTATCGATTATATCAAATCTGCCATATCGACACTCTTAGTCTCGTACCACATAGGTTCTACTAAGTGGGACATATTTTCAGGAATGGCCCGCTTATAAGCAGGACGAATCTCCGTCAGCCACGGCTAATCTATGTGCAGGTTCTTGTTACTGCTAACACTCTCGATTTAGTTCCACTTATGTGCCACTAAGTCAGGAACACATTAATCTAGTTCCACAAAGACACCACTAAGTGATTGGAACGTGTTTGCAAATATGCTGCATTTATTTTCGGAAACCAATGTGAAGCGAGATTAAGTCTGAAGTTAAGATATATTAGGTGGTCGGATAAGCGAACATCTGGTGTTGCTTATCGATTAATGTTGAGCGTGATAAAATGGTTTGTGTGCAGCACTATTGCGTTATTACAAGGCTTAGTTTTGCTAAAGTTTTTGCTAGGCCTTAAAGTTAGGTGGCAAAAACAATTTAGTCTAAAAATTGTCTTCACAGCTTTCTCGGGAACTTATGTTTATTTCAACTTCAATAAAGGTTTCGCATAACTCACGGTTAGTATGACTAGTTGGCAACTCCTGCAACTTTTGTTAAGTGAGCGGCATCACCAGTCGTGCATTTCCTGTGTCAGTGAAAAAAGGTAACGCCTCTAATATAAATGACACATGAATATACTTTAACTTTATTAGCCTTTCATTACTCATAGGTGTCCCGCAAAGGTCGCGAGTGAAGAAGAGCATCCCTTAATCTAAACTAACATACACAGACAACAGCGTTGAGGCCAAGTACAGCTGCCCTTGTTAATGCAATCAGATGCAGTAGACACACATTCAGCTCGAAAGTATTTTTTGATACAAAAGCAATGACGACAGTATTTTCTCCATGTATATCAAAGGCAAATTGTTAACATTCACTGTGCAAAAAGCGCGTGCGTCTATAACCTTACACACGTCCGATGCATCTCCGTCAATTTCAGTTTCCAATCGCCACCTTTTCCTCTGTCTAGCAGTTTTTATCGAGCATAATTCTCGTGGTAACATTAGCTCTTTACAACGAATTTTGCAGAAAGCCACGCAATGTTCTTGATAGTTTTCGACGAAACGTCAGAAAAGGTAATGGCGTGGTTCATACTTGGAGTAATTGTTAAGTTAGGATCTAAGCCTACCTTTTTTCGAAAATGGCTTGCGCAACACATAGGCGCGTACAGGTCTCAGTCAGCAGCAATGATGCTCACACGTAAGTAGCAAAAAGCGATAATTTCAGTAACTTGACGGGAGGCACCGAATATCAGGCCGACTCCCGGCTCCTGCCATTACTGCGTTGATAACATCAACGGTAATGAGTAGATGTTGCTGCAACGTTGGAGGTCACAGTCCACTGTTACTACCACAATTGAGGTCCACACACACACGCACACACAAGCACGCGCGCGCGCACACACACACACACCGACTCACTCACTCACTCACTCACTCACACACACACACTCTCTCTCTCTCTCTCTCTCGCACACACACACACACACACACACACACTCACTCACTCACTCACTCACTCACTCACACACACGTACATACATACAGTGCAGGCTTAACAACACAGTCGTGGTCCATTCCACCCTGGATCTATAAACCTCCCCGCGCTTGCAGACACACGCTCAAAGAGAAAGATTAAAATAGTGTGCCTGACCAAACGAACGCCGCTGCTTGGAAGAGTAAAGTATACTGAGAAATTCATAGAAACAAACACTTGGAACGCATAGAGAAGAACAAACTGGGAGGAAGCGCGAAATAGAGGGCAGAAGAGGAAGCTCGCACTTCCGGCGGGACGACTCCTTTCCTCGGGAAGCGGCGCTTCCTCTATCTCTCGACTACTTCCGGTTCGCGTCTGGACGAGAATTTGCGACATCAAGCGTTACTGCCGGCGCCTGCGCCTATGACAGCGAGGTCGTTTTTTTTTTTTTTTTTCTTATTGCTCCTCTGCTGCTTCTGCTACTGGTGAAGGTTTCATCAGAAAGAAGCAGTAGTGCAGTAGCCGATGCGCTGGTCGGTCGGTCGTTCGTTCTGTCGATATCGTTCAGGCCTGCTCTAGCCGATTTTTTTTTTTTTTACGTTCGTTGGTCTCCGACGCATTTCCTCGCCGTCATAACTCTCCCCTGTTTCCTTTTTTTTTCTTGGTATTACCGGGCTTATTTCATCAAAGTAGGCGTTCGGGACTTCGGCGCACGTTGCCATTAACGAAAGGCTGTTCCGTAGACGGAAGGCGCGAAAAATTCAGACGGAAAGAGATATGCGTTAACGCAGTCCGCACCTCTGCAGACAGTCAACTTTCGGTCAGTCACAATGGTGATTTCATTTTCTTTGTTCTTTTTTTGGGGCGAATTGACCTTCCCTGGGAAAACCTTTCTTTGTTTATCCGCTCTTCCGCCGTAGCCACTGTCGCTGTATATCCCCTCGGGGACCGGTACAACTCTCGTAATGGTACACACGGGACTACGCTGGGTAAGGACGGGTCTACATGACGTGACATCAGTTCTCGCGTGACGTCAGCCGCCTCTTCTTGACTCCCTGTTCATGCTCGTGCGCTACTGCAAAGTAGCAACACAAAACGACGCAGCTTTACGGCCAACGTTACGTAACAAGCCAATAGTGGCTCAAATCGGCGTAAGCTATAACTGACCAAACTAGTCGTATTTGAAGACTGACTGAGTCACAAGCTGAGCTTGACATTTTGTATGAACCTTGTTAAAAGCAATTGTTATATACTGTAGTTCATTCCGAGTCTTCTAAAAGCGCTTCAGAAAGAGACGGACAGTATACTTAACTGAAAGCAAGAAAAGATTTTACTTGGCAGATTGCTTAGTATTTTAATCCAAACAAAAGTGATGACGCATGAAACGACACTCCAACCGCGATCACATAGCACGCAGTGACGTTCACTTACAAAGTAAAATAATTTGGTTGTGACCAAGAGCCTTATAATATAAACATTTGTTTGCCTATATGTAATGCATTCTGATCAACTGAACCATTTTGCTTATCAAGTTTGTAAAAACTGTCAAGAATATCGTGGAACTGCAAACACAAGCTTACGTCTTGCTTAGCAAGTCCCGATTGCATCATTCATAAAAATGGAGCCAGCTTTATTTTAAACAGGTTTCTTTCCTTTTTTTCTTTACTTAGCCTCGCGGGAGGCTAGAAGTGAAATAAAGGACGGCAAGATACTCAGAGCTATGGTTAACATTAAGATGAGAAAAGCAAAGCACGGCTCAACATCTCGAGGTATTCAACGACGTGTATATCACGAGAAATGCTTATGCTGACAGTGAAGAAGAAAAAGACGTTCTGCTTATACGAAGCGGCGCCCAACCAAGCCGACATTTTGATGCAGCGTGGGCTGTCCATGTTGTAGTGAGCAAATCAATACAATCAAGGACGAATCACAGATTAGAGAAGTAATTAGCGCTCATAACATGACCATACCTAACAATACCAACCATTTCATGCTTTGGCAAAACACAAGATTTATTGCCTTAAGCGTTACCCCTTCCACCTTGAAGCATTATGCAAATATATATAAAAACCACTTACTAATCCCCCGCAAGATCTTGGGTCCCAAAGCACGCAGGACCTCCGTTAGTTACCAGTCGACGACTATATTCGTCGAAAGCGGTTGCACCTTTAAGTTCTCTTCCGATGAAATTTTACACAGCCACTTTTACTGCACGCTAGACGTGCGACGTGACATTTCCAGCGGTTTCTTGTAGTTAGGTGCAGAGAGACCTAGCCCTGCAATATCTGCCACCAATTGCTCCCTCCGAACACGGTTTATCAAGTTAGCTAGATCCTTGGGCTTTTCTGAAATGTTATAAACAAGCAAGACTAGTGAAACAAGGTGTTTAAAACAGACCACGTATCATCCACCGGAGTCCACTCGCACGGCTGACCATTCACACGCCAGCCCTATATCGCCGAGGAAGTTGTTGAGCAGCAGCTGAAACACGTTTCTCCTAAATACCCGGCGTCCTCGCGGTTTCAAAAGATAATAATAATAATAATAATAATAATAATAATAATAATAATAATAATAATAATAATAATAATAATAATAATAATAATAATAATAATAATAATAATAATATGTGTTTTTTATTGGCGCATGGGCTCGCGGATTCAAAAGAACAGGCGCTGGACATCACTGGCAGTGGGCTTGATATTAGCGAAGGGAGTCGATAACGTTAAACAGATAAACGGATCTTGCGTGCAAGAATCTCCAGGAATCCGGCACCACAAGAAACTTTCATTTTGCGAAGTATGCACTTCAAATAATAGCACGTTCAAATAATTCCATGTTTCCTCCGTGTGTCTCGTCCCTGTGTTAGCTAACAAAAACTACGCTCCTACAACTGACCTAAATCATCGAAATTGGGAACATCGTTTTATTGGTCTCGTATTGAAATTTTTATTTTTATTATATTATTTACTTGGTAAAGCGAAATATGAACTCAGAAATTATTTCGTTTGATATGTCTCCCCTTGAGCGTGATTTCTTCTGTTTGGTTTGTTTTTCTTTTTTTTTTTTTTTGAATTGACGGGTGCGGCAGCTCTGTGCTTCCAAGCCCCATGTAGTGGAAGCGGGCAGGGGATTTGGCTCCAGCTGCATTTGTCAGATTCTGTTTTCCCTGCCTCCGTGCCAACGGGACAACAAAAGGAACTTCAAGCACGAAATTTCAAACCTTGGTAATCTTGAGAATTCCATGTGGATTCTGCGTAGTTTCCGTATAAATCGGTAAGAAAGAGAAAGCAAGGAGAAAAAGTAGCGAGGTCAACCGGACAAGCCTGCCTTTTTGTTAGGCTACATTGAGAGTTCAGAAAAGGGGGACACAAAGAGGGTCCATGTACAAAGTGAGCACTGCACGCGTACAATAGGATGTGCAGTATGGTTATATAAACGATCACTGAGGCCGGTCCGCTTCAGAAACCACACAAGCGCACAAAACGCTTTCTTTGGCAATGACGGATGTTGCCAAAAAAGAGAAAAAAAGGAGTCTCAGAAAATGGTCTAGAGTTCAGCCTGTTTATCGTGGTCTGTATGTAGTTGCGCTGCGCATTGTATTGAGTTCTCCGAGCGTCTCGAAGTGCCGCCGACGTACCTTGTGCCCTTTGTTACCGCTACAAGTGCCAAATAGCCTCCCCCGCGGCGATGCAAGACTGCCTATGGCTGCCTGGGATATTTACGAATTCTTAGTCTTACCGTATTGGACTAATTGATGCAGAAACGTAGGACACCTTTAGGCCTGAAGTAATCATCGAACATCTACTGTGCACTCGCCCTAAGTTCTGTAAAAATGTCGCAGAAACCGCATGGTGCTAATAACCGTGCAATGCCAAAACACAGTTCCATATCAAGAAACATTTGCACAAGTTGTTTAGCTTTAATTCGGTGAATGGAGAGTACATATTGCCACGAGACAGTGAAGGGGCTGCAACTGTCGGTCGGACGAAGACGACGGCGACGAAGTGGCCAGAGGCGCGCGACAGCCTTCCATCCGTCGCCGCTGCTTGTGTCTGTTGTAATTACCTTATATATAGCTATAATTTCTAAATAAACGTTATTCCCGTAACATCTTTTGGTGGAGGTGCTGGGTAAACCTGCCAACGTACCGGCTCCGTCAACTCCGTCAAGCACGAAACTTTGAAGCGGTCGCCGTCTTGGTTTCTCCGCGATGACGTAGCAAAGTGCCGACGGATGCAAGGCTGTCGCACGCCTCTCTCTGGCCACTTGGTCGCCGTCGTCCTCGTCCGACCGACAGTAGTAGCCCCTTAACTGTCTCGTGGCACTAACAATATGTCCTTCTAGAGTTTGATTACTACTAAGAGCTTTATTTCTTGCGCGAAATAGCATTACTTTAGTTTTCGTAGGATTTATTTTTAGGCAATTAGTGATTGACCATTCAGGTAGCTTAGTTAATAGATCGTTACATTTTTCTATTAATATCTGTGAATTGGGACCAGAAATAAGAAGAGTAGTGTCATCGGCATATATGATAACTTTTTACAGTTGTATCAATTTTAATAATGTCGTTAACGTAGACATTAAAAAGCATAGGACCTAATACACTTCATTGTGGCACGCCGTTTAATAAAGGAAGGAAAGAAGACTTCTCGTGGTTTATGCAAACTGATTGTTTCCGATCACTAAGGTAGGACTCGGATAATGTTAAAGTAGTACCTCTAACGCCATTCTGTGATAATTTCCATAGCAAAATTTTATGACTTATACTATCGAAAGCCTTGCTGAAGTCAATGAATAGTGCCAAACTGAAGAAATTTCTTTCTATGTTTTTTAGTACATGTTCCTTAAGAGTGAGCAAAGCAGTTTCCGTTGACCTGCCTTCTTGCTGAAGTCAATGAATAGTGCCAAAGTGAAGAAATTTCTTTCTATGTTTTTTAGTACATGTTCCTTAAGAGTGAGCAAAGCAGTTTCCGTTGACCTGCCTTTACAAAAGCCGAACTGAGCACAAGATAGAACGTTTTGTCTGTCGAAAAAATTTTACACGCGGGAAAAAATAATCTTTTCTAATCCTTTGGAAAACACTGGTATGATTGAGACGGGTCGATAATTTGATACATCATTTCTGTTGCCTCCTTTAAAAAGTACAGTTACCCTACTCATTTTCATTTTCTCTGGGAACACCCCAGACTGTAAAGCTAGATTCAATATATGCGTTAAAGCTGGAGTGATGTATTCTAAAACATACTTTATAGGTTTTATCTGTATATCATCAATGTCAAGAGCTTTACTATTTTTAAGGTTCATAAAAATGCAAAATACCTCGGATTCACTTGTGGGATTTAAAAATAGACTGTTCGAAGTGGAAAGAAATGATGACGTATAGGGTGGAGTTTGCTCCGTTTGCTGTGGCACGGTTATACTTGCAAAGTACTTATTGAAATGATTTGCGAGCGCTAAACCTGATATTTCATTGTTATTGCAGATTATCTTGTCTGGTGAGGTATAATGCTTTTTGCGACCAAGAACATTATTGATAATGCTCCACAAGGTATCAGAATGTTTACTCGTGGCGTCTGCAAACAGACGCTCATGATAAGCATTCTTAGCACGTCTAAGTTCCGTATTTAATTTGTTTCTGTACCTTTTGAATAGTGTCAGTGCCTCAGGCACGCGTGTAGTAAGAAATCTATGGTACAGTTTATCTTTGTGTTTTATTTTTTTTTAAGTTCCTGCGTAATCCAAGGTTTTCTTATCTTTTTGGTTTGCGTAATCTTTTTGAAAGGGAAATGTGTGCTGTAAATTTGTAGAAACGCAGAAAGAAACTTGGAATACGCGGCATTTGCATCACTTATTTCGTATAGGAAAGACCAGTCGTAATTGCAAACGTCATGTTTAAAAAGATCCATATTTCTATCAGACATATCTTGTATTGTAAACACATTTGTCTCAGAACTACTTTTTTTTCACATTGATACGATATGTCATAAACACAGGGCAGTGATCACTGACGTCCGACGTCACTGTTCCAGCATGCTCTACAACAGTGCCAATATTCGTGATAAGAATGTCAAGACATGTAGACGAAGACATCGTAACACGAGTTGGTGTACTAATTAGATTAACAAATCCCGCACAGCTAAGTCTATTAGTAAATTCTAATGTGGCAGCTGTTTTTTCAAGAAAATTAATGTTAGTGTCTCCCCCGCATACAAGCCGAAATTCGTTAGCAGCAACATATTCCGCAACATATTCGTACATCACAGGAAGCAAGCAAGATATGAAGAGAAACAACAACAAACAAAAGAGTACATCGTCAGGTCGCGCAAGAGGCTGGCGAAGGGGATGACGAAGCTACAGCGCCAGCGGCCCAACGGAAGGAAGAAAAATATATCGACCCCTCTTGCCACGTGCGTTGTCAAGATTCAACTAACACAAGCGAGCCGATCGAAGGCTTACATGAGCGGAACCAAATTTCCTGGGAGGTGAAAGCTCTTGGTAGAACGCAGCAAGATGCGTAGAACGCAGCAAGATGGTTTTTTTTTTCAGTATTAAAAGCTAACCTTATTTTTTTTAAAGCAGCAGCTTCTCCGGTACTAATTAGTACAAGAAAGCACGTCAGCCACTTAAGTACTCATCGCATCATCCAAGTAAGTGCTAAACCACCGTGGTCAACATTTTTCTCTTACCTTCAAAAGGACAACCTGTTGGTTATTGCAAGGTGTTGCGGTTGGTTGTGGACACTGGTCGCTGCTGTTGGCGTGCCCTTGCTAAAGCGGCACACACTACTATCACTATTATTGGACTTCTCGCTTCCACATTTATGCGTCATTTATCTTCGCTGTAATCGCAGAGCCTCACCTCCACTTAATGGTACTTCACTTTAAGTACATGGGTTAAATACCACAACATCTCGCCTCCGGTTATAAAAAAAATAATACGAAATCTGTCCTCAGCGTCTTATCAAAAATCATCACAGCAGCAGCCAGCATATGTCAGTATGCTTATTTTATTCCGTGCAGTAACTAGCTACGCTGCATATTCACGAAAAAATGCGCACCACGTGGTAACAGCTTTCCTTCGACCTCACACGAAACCAGCATTACTTGTCCAGGATCACATAGCATTATTCGTGCTGCATGGAACATAATGCGCCGACACCGGGCAAACGCCGCACTTAACGTACACCAAAGGTAGATTTCATACCGCGTTGTTCTGTGCCGCACCATCACGTTAAACGTCCCGAAAGAGACGGTGTAACGGAAGGGTAGAGATTCGATTTGATATCACCTGTGCATTCTGTCCCATCAAAATGTAGCCCTGGCTACATGAAATCGAGCCGGCCACCTCACGGGCTCAACCACAGTACGGCTCATTCATTTAACAACCACGGTAGTTGCGTATCGCCAAGGGCTGCTAACCAACACAAGAAAGCAACCGGGCTCGAAGTTAAACAAGATATGCCTTTTTACATTGGTCACCGATCAAACTCTTCCGACCAGACGATTAATAAAAAAAATTATGGGGTTTTACGTGCTAAAACCACTTTCTGATTATGAGGCACGCCGTAGTGGGGGACTCCGGGAATTTTGACCACCTGGGGTTCTTTAACGTGCACCTAAATCTAAGTACACGGGTGTTTTCGCATTTCACCCCCATCGAAATGCGGCCGCCGTGGCCGGGATTCGATCCCGCGACCTTGTGCTCAGCAGCCCAACACCATAGCCACTGAGCAACCACGGCGGGTCAGACGATTAATAAAGCTAGCAAAAACGTCAAACAGACCAGGAAAGCAAAACAAAAGAAAACAATGAAAATAAAAGCGCCCATTTACCTTTGACTTCACGTCGAGCATACGCTCGCCATTTACGGCAGGTGTCGCAAGACCGAAGGAATTCTCCTTTCCGGGAACACATTCAAAGCAAGGGCTGAAAACATGAGCGCGGGTGGTGCATCAAAAAACAGAAACGGCCAGCTCGCAGTAGGGCATTCCCGCAGACCTCCAGCGACTTGCAGAAAAGCCCACTGCTCTGGGGCGCAACGTGCAATAAAAACAAAACAAAAAATAAGACAAAGGAAGGTCGTCGAACAAAACAAAAGCCGTCAAACAAGGCCAGACGCAAGCGACGTAAGAAAAGACGAAAATAAAAGAAATAAAAAGGAATACGGGGAGAGTATTTATGCTTTCAGCGTATCCGTACTATAAAAATATGCGATTCAGAACATAAGCGGCGCTCCCCCACTCTTCGCTTTCTATTTCCAGCAGGGTCGGAAGAAGAATGAATAAAAGACATTCGCGGAGCGTAACGAATGTGGGAAAAAGGAAAGCAGGAAAATAAAAGAACAAAAACAGAAATAACTCGCGATGGAGAAAACGACCGAACCGCGAGGCAGGCTTCTCTGCATTTGCGCTCGCTTTAAATGTTTCCCATTTCTTATTTATCTTGAACGCTTTTATTCCTGAATAAATTTACCCTCCTTTTTTTCCCTCTCCGTCCCCTGCCTTGTTTCGTTTGCTACTTGCGGCATGCCTTGAAGACTTTAAAGAAATAGCGAAAGTAAGAAAGAGAGAGATAGAGAGAAAGAAAACGAAAACAGTCCCTAGAGGAATTTCTTTTTGCATGCATTGTCTCTGGGAAATCCTGCACGTAGACGGGACGTCTTTCTCTCAATTTTTTGGAAAAGTTGAGAATTTGGATTTCGCTGTAGCTTGTGCATTCGTTTCGAGGGCAGCGGGAGAAGAAGTAAAGGCTAGATCGACTGGCTGGCGCACAGCCAATTGCGCGGCTTTTATTTTGTCCGCGACGCTTAAACCCTTGGCCGTTCTTTCTCTTCGTGGCACGAGCCCTTATCTCTCCTCCGGAAGATCAGTGTCAAGTGGTCGGATTGAACGGGGCTACTTGTCTGCCTTGCAGGTGTATAGGCGTGCATTGGTAAGCGGTTTGAATCGCGAAGGCTCTTCTGCGGCCTTCAACCTTTTTTTTTTTAAGTTTTCTCTTAAAGGCAGCCTGAAGAGCAAAACTAAGTCAACTTAGGCAGACATTGTTTAAAAGTGAAGCTTTCTTCTTTTCGAATCCTCCTAAACTTCCTTGACCGCGTCTGGGTACTGCTGTTTCGGCAAATAGCTTGCATGCAGGACGTCACTGACATCTTTACTACCCTTACTTGTGTCCTGGCTGCTGGCCTTGTTTTTACGGAATTGCTCAGTGACGAAACAAATGCTGGTTTAGTACTCTCATTACAATAAAAAATCCACATAACGAGCACAATTACTTTATTAAAGGAAACTTTTATGGGCTTACTTTCCTAGGGTTTGGGGTTTGCCACCCCTGCTTGGACGGTTTTTAGTAGAATAAAGTGCAGTGCACCTGCTTGGACGGTTTTTAGTAGAGTAAAGTGCAGTGTACTATCTCAAGGTTCGGCCCCGCTCTAGTAGGCGCGATGACTCTGGATACAGTGTCATAGTATAGTGAACTAGTACACTGCAGTCATTGCATAGCGGGGTTAATCCCGCTGGCGGTATAAAGCATGGTCGCTTGTGTCACGTGGTGGAGATATCCGCGTCTTGCCGCCTTCACTGGCAGGAAGGTTACCGCTATGGTGCAGAATGCAGTGCAGAATATGATCGTTTGCTTGGCATTTATTGACACGCTTCACAGAATTTTTCCCTTCTCGGATTTCAACGTGTGGGCTGGATGTGCATAATTCTTTTTTTTTCGGTGCTTTGTTTTGAATCTCTTGATGGCAGAAAGGTACAGGCGAGAAACTTCCCTTTCTTCCTAATTTCGTTTTGAAACCTCGATGCAGGTACGTCATGAAACGTCACTAATTTCCCCGTATTTTCTGTTAATCGGGGCAGCATTCGAGAGGAAAATGTTCTCGAAAATTTTAAGCTGAGCATTACGCTCCCTTATACTGTAATGAAGTCCTTCTTGACTGATAAATAAAAGGAAGTGTCCAAATTACATGCCTCAGCGACTGACTCTCTCACTCTCTCTGTCTGTGTGTGTGTAACAGAAGCTAATCTCGAAGGCCACGCTTTGGCTAACTACATGGGCAGGAAGCGATTACGGAGCCAGAAACACGCCATAGAATCCATGTCTTGGACACCATCTCTTCGCAATACCAGGATAAACGTTCTGAAAATTTGCGACCTCGCGGCAAGGATGGTGCGGGAACTTCAAAGAAACGGCATCGTAACCTGTTTTCGTTTTATGTTTCTTTTCCGTCTCACAAAGCCCCCTCGTGGGGCAAAAGTGGCCGCTCAGCAATTGCAGAATAAATTGGTAATACGACTGAAGCGAACTCTATAGCGTCCCTTTGACGCTAGCAGGATTTCTGACTTTGAAATTGACACAAGCATACTGAAGCAGTGAAGTGAATTATGAGTGGAGAAAGCGAGCAGCCGTATCTGTATTGACAGGGCGCGTCACACTTGTGCTCGCGTAGTCGAATGTCCCGATTTTTCAAGCGAAGCTTGTATACGCTAGCCTGCCCCGGCGATGTAACGCGAAAACTCCGGATCCAGCGGCGGCTCGCCGGCGCCGTTCACGCCACGTGCGCAGCCAATCAGAGCCGTTTCGCTTCCTCCGGGGAGGGAAAGGGAACGAAAGGGTTTCGCGCACGCTGCGCCCGCTTCGTTTCCGTTGAGTTCAGTCTCGGAAAACCGATGGGATGGCCGCGCATTGTGCGTACCCTCGAATTACAGGTAGCTCTCGCCTAGTGCCAACGGGAGATCGCCCCTGAAAGGGCGCGTCGTCGACGGGCCGATTCTACGGTGCGAGCCGCTGAAGTTGCGGCACTCCCCCAACGCCGAGCAGATCACCTGACCTTCCCTTGGTCACGGTCAAGTTACTCACAAGAAACATAACCGTCAAACACAAGGTGCACTCAGGACAAGCTTCGCTTACGCCCATTTTCCGGCAGGAGAAGGGCCGACGATTTTTTTTTTTTTTTTTACTGCTGTATGCAGCGTTTGCACTCGGGTCCGTTGGTGCGCTGCGATGGTGGTGTTGGTGGTAATGGTGGTACGCATCGATGAATATAATATTACAGAACCCTGCAACGTGGGCGTGTGCTACATATGACCACGTTGGAGTCATGAAGTCTAGCTATGTTCCCAGCAGATGGCCTTACGCAAGAATTTCCATAGTTTGGCCTCCCTAATGAAAATACCTGCGCACACCTAGGGCTGCCTCAGTCATGTACCTGTTGTGAAAGACTTGCCAAGAGCTTGTCTATCCCTCTCAAATTGCTGTCACATCGTAGCTAATGTCATTCTTCCTCATTTATAGCAACAGTGCGAGCAGTCACGCAATCTCAATTGCTATAGAGCTTCGGCTACACTTTCACTGTCACCACTCATCTCATAATCTCGCTCGTCGCATCATCTCTGACAAAGTACGTGCACTCTGGACATAGCATTCGCTCGGCCTTTCACCGCGAAAGTCCCAGTGTAAGTTTTCTGTATAGTTAAGCCATCCACGTGTCTACTAAATAAAATGGCGCACGAGGCAAGTGGACTCGTTCGAAGTATTGATACCCGCATCATTTCGACGCGCGTGCAACCGCGAGAAAGCGATATCGTTTGATATATAAGAAAAAGACGCGCTTTCGTCACCTAATGAACAACAAAATTAAGCTAGGAAAGTACGGCGCTCGCGACTGATTAAGGCAACTCGTAGCAGACGCTAAAGCCACTTGCATCACGCATCTATGCAGTTCTCCACGTGCGTCGCGCCCTGTTGATAATTGAACTTTTTTTTATCGAACTGAGCGAGCTTCAAGTTCGTGCTCCGTTTCATAACGCGCTTCTCCCAACTCGGCCATAAGCGTGTATACGGTGGCTCGACAAACAGGGATTACGAAAGCCAGCGGTAGCCCTTACAAGGGGAGCCGGTATAACAAATTCTTAAGCGTTATGAGAGCGTCGCTTGTCGCCTTCCTTTATTTTTTTTTTCGTTTTGTAACTTATATTCTGGCGGTTGTGTATTGTTACTAACGGTCCCGCAGGTGCGGTCTGCCGTTCTCTAATTAATTGCGCAGAAGAAACCACCATGCACGCCTTACGGCAAACCGCCGGCCCGATCCTAAAACAAGGTCAAGAACAAAGCTTCCGAAGGAAGCGGGCGTTAAGAAAACGAGGGGCGTACAAAAGGAGTAAAAGAAGAAGAAAACGCGCTTGTAAATTGAGAAGCAAACTGCGAAACGTAAGAACGGAGCACCTCAAAGGCGAAGCGTGTGAAACAGTTTAAAATATAAAAACAAGAAAAAAGTAACTGAAGAAAGAAAAACAAAAATCTAAGGAAGCGTTGGAGCATCCGCGAGCTCATGCCCGTGAGACGAGTGTGCCAAGCGCTCAAAAGGCCAAGCACAAAGAAAGAACGTCGAACGAGAACTCAAAGCAGATAGGAAAAGGAACAAAGACAAGAAACGAGAGCGGAGCAGTGGACGGGAAATGAAAACAACAAAAAAAAACACGAAATGGAGAGAGGCCGCTAGAAAGAAGCGCCAGGCGTGAGCTCAGAAAAGAAAAAAAATTAAGGGAAGAGTCTGCAGGGAAAGCGCGCTCTCGTTGAAACCGAGGCAGCAGAGGTTTCCAGCGTCCTCCCTCGCTTCCCTTTCTCCCTTCCTTCCTTCCTTCCTTCATCCGTGCCTCACGTTCGCGGTGCCGCGCTCCCTCCCCTTTAAAAAAAAGCGAGGTCTCGGCCGATTCGGAAGGAATAAGGAAAAAGGGCAGAAGAAATCGCGTAATACGAAAAGGAGAAATAAAGGTGGCGGCGACGAGGAAAGGCCCTGCGAAGCGAGCCAGCAACAAAACCGAGAGCGCGAAAGGGACGCAGCGGCAGAAACAGCGGCGTGCGTTCCCTGCGGCGCGCTTCCCGAACGACAAGGGGAAAAGAGGGAGGAGGAAAGGGGAAAAGATAGGGAGAGCTGGGAAAAAAGGGGAGAGCAAAAGCGTGGTATAAAAAGGACGCTCGCGAGGAAAACGCGCTACGAGCCGCCAGCGTTGCCGGCGTCGGCGGGAACCCAGCAAAAAACAAACACAAAAAAGAGGGAGAAGCGATAAGGGAGGGAGGGAGGGAAAGACAAGAAGCGGCGTTCTCGTTCTGGGGACGCGAAAAGGGAGAACGAGGGAGTGTGCGCGGGAGAGTGGAAGAAAGGTCACGTGAGCCCACCTAAAAGCACGTGCGCCGTGACGTCGCGCGACACGTCACGCCTGATGCTCCGCCCTCCAGGCAGGGCGTTCCGCGCCGGCCGCTGGTCGGGGGCCGAACTTTGGCGAGTCTGTGACACGGGCTCGACGGCGAAGGGTGCCCCCTACGTTGCGCGCATTGAGAAGGAGCGCGGCTTTGGCCGCTGCTGTTGTAACGGCTGGCTGCGAGGCGCTTCTTCGCGACTCTGCCGTGTTGGTTTGAACGGCGTGCGCGCGCCACGCGCCTCGTCGTGTGCGCGTGACCATGCGTGACTCGCGGTGAAGTGTGCTGCATTGTTTTCTTCTCTTTTGTGTTTCTGTCCACGTGTTACGCTCAGTGTGTGCAATGTTCTGTCTGTGAGTGACCGCTTCGGAGTGACTCGAGGGTGAAGCCGCGCGACGAACGGATTGTGGACCGTGACGCTTTTTTACCGGTTGGACGACGGTCCGTGCCCGGTTTCGCGATTTGCCGCGCCCGCTTGTAGACCGACTCTGCGGTGGTGAACGAGAAAGGAAAGCATAAAAAAAAGTGCACCGACTCCCTCTTCGGCCACGGCTGGGCGCGTGGCCACGGGCTGACCGCGGCTCACGTCGCGGTCGGTGTGATGGCGTCACGAAGGTGAGTTTTTGAGGCCGCCGCTGGGCGTGTCAATCACTCTTTGCTCCCCCGTTCGCTCGCGGCTTTCCAATCAACGTTGAGAAACGGACACACGGGATGAAACACGGCAATGCATTAGCGGGAAAGCGCGGCCCCTGGCGTGGAAAGGAGGCATGAAGTAGTACACGCAAAAGTTCATTCTCCGTTCAACAGTTGGATCGGGGCGACCTGTTCACGCCATATTGATCCACGTGACTGTCATGTCACCTAAAGTAAAGTTACGTATCCACCGTGTAAGATTTTTTTTTTGCTCTCCAACGTTTCACGGGTACATCTCTAACGTCCTGTTTGCTACTGGCGCTTTCCAAATAGTGGCAGGCCTCTGTCACCTCATGGTACATGCCAATGTTTGAAACAACAAAAAATAGGAAAGAAGAACTGCCCACTGCCTTTGGGGTCATCTTAGAGCGAGTGTTGTCCATAACGGAATAGTATGCATCATTAAACATTAACATAGTTAATGTCACAAACATTTCTACAAGATGATAAGTGTGCCTTCATTGCTTTGGCAAAAAAGGCCCTGCCACGTAATTATTCTGTGTTAGAAAAGCTTGCAGATTTTAGCCTTTAGTTTAATTGCACATTTGAAACTGATTAGCGTGACAGCAACTAGTATGTTCGTTCCATTCGAGGGACAATCGGTCAACCGCCCCTACAGGTGTACAAAAATCAGTATGGGCACTTGGGCCAGTCGTGAACATACCCGTCTTGTAGACCAGACGAATAGTAAAACGAACAGCTGGAGTTTTCCTTGCTTTTGGTTAAACAACTAAAAAAAATGCTGGAAACATGCGCTGCTTTGTAGCTTTGCACACCTTCGTGAGGAGACGAAAAACAACGGCACTAATTTTCCTTAAGAAAATATCGGCATGGTGACCGTACATTCCGGACCACACTAGGCAGTGTAATCTCTGCACTCTCTGAGCAACCGCGAATGACAATGACAATTTACGTATGCATAAAAGTCGTGCGAATATACTGAAATTTACGACTAAGGATGGCGCAATCGCGAGATTTACATATGCTCTTCTCGCTATAATTCCGTTATATTTCCTACGTTCAGGTAACTGTACTGCAGTAATTATCGCCGTGTTTACAAGGATGCATTTATCTATTAGTAATGCTGAACTTACTTACAGAACTAATCTATCTTTGGGGCTTCACCACGTGTCAATTCACGTGTTTCTTTAAGCCTGAGAAAGAATGACTGCTTGTCAATTTAACATGACCATGTAATATCGAAAACGTGAGCAGCACTTCACGCGTGTCATCACACTTATTGTGTGTACACAGAGCTCTTTTATAAAACCCACTGTCGACGTTATACAAGTGTGTATGTCACATCTACCTGTTTTACCAATATTCTCACTTCAATTTTCACGGATGGAACGTGGCTTTATAACCTGTTCATTCTAGAAGTTTTATTAGGTAAAGTACACAATATCCTTTTGTGACGTTTCTTTTTTTTTTTTTCATGTTATGAACCACTTTTTGAAAGTAATGTCAGTTAGCGAAAAATATAACAGATTTTAGTGAGACTTGGTTCAGGAAACGACTTAAAACAAGAAACGTCAATTGGCAAATCTAAAGTCTTTCCTTTCGGTCTTATATCCAGTGTTCTTGCAAGTAAATCGTTAATCTAGGCATTAGTTCTTTTGGCCAATAATAAAGGGTCTTTCTGTATGCTTCATTTTTAAACTTATCGTGTAATGATTTTTATGGCTATCACTATAGAGTGCGCGGTAGCAACACGTGATAGTGCGTCAATTGAAGAAAAAAAATCGCTTATGCAACAAACATCGAAGCCCAAAAGAACATGTTGCTGGACTTGCTGGTGCTTACTTAATGACAGGATGTGGCGCAAGGGCACAAGCTCAACGAAGAGGCACACAGAACACGTCACAGGCGCTACCTGAAGCATATCCTGTGTCTCTCTTCTTTGTGGTTATGCCTTTGCCCTACATCATGTCATTCAGATCCTACGTCAAGCTTGCCTACGTGTTTCCAGTTGCGACCAGCAGAAATCCATCTCATTACCACAGCTGTTAAAGTATTTACCAGAACGTGGTCGTAAAAATGCTTGAAACATGTTGCGAAAGCTATAATTGCATAATTGCTTCGGGAGCAGGCGCACCCTGGATGCTTTTCATGAACACGAGCTCTTCAATGACAATTTATGACGATTTGTCCAACTTATGCCGATTTGACCGAAAAATACGAAAGATCATAATCCTTCAAAATATACTCGTTCACTAGGCTGTATATACACGTGTGTGGCCAGACAAGTGGGCAGCCACTCAAGTGAGAGAGAGAGAACAAGGAGAGGAAAGGCAGGGAGGTCAACCAGACGAGCGTCCGGTTTGCTACCCTACACTTGAGGTAAGGAAAATGGGGAATAGATAGCGGAAAAAAGGGAGAGACTGAGTACTGAGTGCACGTGGGATGATGCACAGGGACGCTATAAGCGGAATCTTAGACCGATGCACTTCAAGTAGGGTACTAGTGCACGAATCGCGTCTTGTGGTGGTGACAGGTGTAGCCACGGTCCGAGTATCTGACTTAGAGAACGGTCTCGAGTCCAGTCGGTTTAAAGTTGTCCTGAAAGAGAGGCGTTGTGAGTCGGAGTGAGGGCAGGTACACAATAGGTGCTCGATGGTTTCCTCGCACCTGCAGTAGTCGCAAATCGGACTCTCGGCCATTCCCATACGATAGGAGTAAGCGTTCGTAAACGCCACTCCCAGTCACAAGCGGCACAGCAAGGTTGCTCCGCCGCAAGAAATGCTAGATGGCAGTTGTAGCCGTAGCAAGGAGTCCAGCTTATGCAATCGGCAATTGAAGGCACTTGAACTCCATAAAGTTTGTGACCTTTTGCGTGCAAGTAGGCGAAGTTCCCTGGCAGTGTCTGCCCTCGCCAAAGGTGTTGAACGCGTCTGGGTGTCGTCGCGGGCAGACCGGGCTGCCCGGTCAGCACAGTCGTTTCCGACGATGCCACAGTGAGCAGGAATCCACTGAAAAATTACCTCGTGCCCTGTTTCCAGAGCATGGTGGTGTACTTCCCTGATGTCGGATATCATCTGGTCGTAAGTTCTGTAATGTAAGGCAGACTTGATACTGTGAAGTGCTACCTCGGAGTCACAAAATATGACCCATTTCAGCGCCGGCTATTCGGTGACGTATGTCATAGCGGCATGGAGCACTGTAAACCGTATGCCAAACTACTGTGCTGAAATACCGGTAATCATCTGACGTAACTGGCCACAACATAGTTCGTTGATCGATAAACGGTTGAGGTTTTCATTCACTGTCACTCTGGATCAACTTATAAGTTTAATTTTTTTAACTTCACTTGAAGGCTGGACAGAGTCTGCCGCGAAGTCCCAAAACGGTGGCCATATTTACAAAGAGCCCACTTCCTGCACTCCACACAAGCAGCAAGTACATCCGCATACACGTTCCATACAAGCTAAAGTTAAGCACTAAGTTCCAAAGTGTATACCACAATTCTCACCTAGCACCGAGGGCAGCATGCCAGAGCATCGGCCAGGTTAGCATCTCCAGCTTCTCAGCAAATTCAGCATCACTCACTACTCCACTTCATTTGGTAATTTCATGTCTCTGCCGTTATTTGAACTGAACTCAATAGAGTTCTATGGTTTTACGTGCCAAAACCACGATTTCATTATGAGTCACGCCGTAGTGGGGGACCCCGGATTAACGTTCACCACCAGGGAATCTTTAACGTCCCCCCAATGCATTGGACCTGGGCGTTTTTTGGCATTTCGCCCCCTTGGAAATGCGGCCGCCGCGGTAGGGATTTGATCCCGCGACCTCGTGCTTAGCAGCTCAACACCATAGCCGCTAAGCCACCGCGGCGGGTCTGGCGTCATTTGTACACGCCTAACCCACGCACCACACAAACGACTTCTATGACAGACATCGTGCTGTGGCACAATATATAATCATTAGAAATAAAAAAAAACGTCATAACTGATAGCTCTCCATCAAAAAGCATAGGAACCGTTTATGCTGCCTTATGGTTCATGCGCTGCCTTATGTTACGTATACCACAGTAATGTCAATCTAATTTCAGCAGCACAATCGTTTGCAAGCCAAAAGTGGAAGCATTACAGTGCAGGAGTTGAACGTAAGTTTGAGCTAAACAGGTATAATCTTAAACTGACGTAGGCGGAATTCCTTGAAGACACTATAACAAACTGCAAGTCGTTCACAAAAACGAACATGTATTTCTCCAGAGACGCGCATTTCTCTCGTAAAGATTCGGCATTTTAGCACAAACTAGGCAATCATTGCTAACCCCTGCAGCGCTCTTTCAGTTGCATGTGTGTTGAGAAAAGTCCAAATTCAGAATTCAGCGGCACGTCGGTCAGAAGGATCGAGCATAACTTGCCACTAGCAGCAGCCTATACTCCCCGTTGATATGCTGGCATATATCAACCGAAACTTCCCGAATACAAAGCACAATCATTGAAACGGGGCTCGAGTTTGTCAAGACCAGGCGACACGTCGCATCTCGCGGGAGCTTTTTTAGTAACCCAAGTCGCCTTGGTGGCACTGAGCGTACGTTTGGCATATATGGCCGAAAATTGCAGGAGCCCCTTCTATCGATTTTTCAAAGCAGAAACACGCAAGGTTTTTAGACACTACACAAAAATCCATTTTAACTTCTTCACACACGTTTGTCAGTCATCACAGGCACACGTCGCTAAGCATTGAGGACTTTCCTTGAAAAGGCATTAGAACCACAACAAAGAAACAAGAAAATATCCCTGACGTCGGTTTTGTGAAGTCGCATTTGGTTTCTTTGCGTATGGCAATCATTTTTACACGCGTGTGCGTAAAAATAACGCGGCGTTCAATCGCATGGCGCGCGTAACTTACAAATTAACTCTGCTTAAATTAGAACTTATTTGCGCCACAGCGAAACTTTTCTACCTGAATAGTTAGTTTAAATTGACAGCGCTTGAGCTTCAGAAGTGAGGCTTGATTTATTTAAGAAGTGTAGTCCCACTGGTCAAAGTTAAATGAGAAGCGTCCCGTAAGAGGCGTAGTGAAACTCGCATCCCTTAAAGCGTTTATTCACTTGCCTTTCTGTCAGAGATTAGAGAAATAATAAAATTTTCTCCGAGGCTTCTAAATCTCGTTCGAAAAGCTTTATGTCCCTGATTTCCGCCTGCAGTAAAAAATCTCTTCGAGAAATGATCATTAGAACATTCTGGCGCCAATAATGCACCAACAGGTGTGCAGCTTTTCAGCAGTCTTGTGAGTGTTCATGTTGTTGAGCTTAGTACGCAAAGGAATTACCACATCAACGTGATTTGAGTGCTCACAACAAAAATACACCTCACCATAGGCAATCATAAGCGCAGCATTCCATGGCTTATCGCCCAAATTTCTAACGCGCGGAGTGAACGTTCTGCGTCCCGACGTCATAGACGTTTAAGCAATAAATGCGCGCAAATATTTGATGGTTTTTCTTGTTGAATTCTCTTAAACAGCAGAAAAAAGAATAATTCGCGGGATTCGTTTAGACAGATTTCAGCCAATATGCTTGGTATACTTAGCAGGGATATGGCGACTGACGTTTCACCGCAGTTTCTTGCGCCCTGCTTAGGCAAAGATTCCTTAAGGTATACAACTGGGGTTCCTTCGTAATGTGAACTGAGATTATTACAATATACAGCGAAGCTTCCAAGTGCAGTCATTGACTTGAGGCAGCTGATTTTGTGTGACTGACATTCTACGAGGGAGAAAAAGTGGGAAGCAAGAAAACGCAGGGAGGTTCACCAGACACACGCCCGGTTTGCTACCCTGTGCTGGGGTAAGGCGATAAAGGGGTGAAACGTGAGAAAGAATGGTCAGCGTAAGATAGTACCAGCAAATATAAAAACTTGAGCATGATTAAGAGGACAAGGGATAGTTTGCTTTTATGAATTCTTGCTGTTCGTCAGCGTATTCTTTTATGCAAATTCTGGTGTTTTACTTACCAAGGACTGTCGTATCCTTTAGAAATGGCCTGTTGATTCAGGATAAGGGCATCTTTATCGGTTTTTGTGTGGCTTCGGTGATGTGCCATATGTGTTTTTATCTAAGTTTGACCGCACTGTACCTGAAATAAAGCAGAAAAAAATGCATTGTACGTGCTTTTAGATATGTCGATGATTTTTTAGTCCTTTTAATGCTCAGCGCTGGTGACAAACTGGAAACAATTGTAGGCAAGATTTTAACGTTTTTCGAAGCTTCATACCGGTATCTTAAGGTCATCTAGGAACTTTTGGAAGATAAGCTTTTTATATTTCTGAATCTGCTTTTAACATTTCAAGATGATGGGCATGTATCTTGGTGTTGCCGTCCAAGGTCTAACAAAGCGATTCTTCCCTAAGAATCCTCCCATTCGAAGCTTGTGAAGCGAGGCATAGTTTCTTTGTGCTTCACGAATGAGGCTTTCAATGAGAGCTGCGTCCACTGCATGCAGGGCAGTTTTAATGCGCAGGTGGCCAGGTTAACTTCGGAAGGATACCCGGCCTCACTGTTGACGGCTGTTTCGAAAACATTGTTCATAAAAATAAAGAAAAAAATGACCGCCCCTTCTACTCCGTGAAGATGGTCGAACAGCGAAGCTGTGTTAGTTACACTGAGTGTTACGAGTGTTACATGTGCATATGATGCACATGATGCCCATTGCGTAAACACAAGTAAACACAGATCTACAACAGGTACTTATATTGAAACGTTGCGAGGCGAAAAGAGGCAGCGACTTCCGACGCTACTCAACGAGTGTCCAGTTCTCTGGTTGAAACCTGCGGAGCCGCCGCCAGAGGCATCGGATGTAGTCACGGACACCGTGCGCGTTCGGCGCGAACGCGGGGAAACGCGGATGGCGTCTGTAGCAGCTCTACGCTTTGCGCGTTATCAGAAAGAGCACGCCGCTCAGAAACACATTCTCTTATCGGCTCTCCTCCTCGCGCCCAGCCCGGCCTCTCATTGGTCGCCTACTCGCCCCAGCGCACGGCCTCTCATTGGTCGCTTCCTCCCCCGGCGCGGCCCTCATCCTCTCCTGATCACGTGACCTGCGTGACTCCAAAGAAAAGGTTGATTAAGAACAGCTGCGCTGTTAAAAAGAAACATGGGGAGGCAGCGGGAACCGTCAAAAAACTCACAATAAAGGAATGTTTATTTGCATGGCGTCCCTCACAATCTAAAGCGTGTGGCGACAAGGAGTGCCCTAACAGTGGTGCTCTACACACTGTGTAAAGTAGTCAAGTTGTGCAACCACATTTCACAGAAAGAGAAAGAAGCAAACAGTGGTTGTGGTAAAAAAAGCAAGCCACTGCTTTCAGGAAATGCGCTCCTTCCTTATACGGTTTCCCTTTCATGCGGTCGGTGCCGCGTTGGCCAAACGGCTTGCTGTATCAATGAGCGACGGCGCGAGAAACAAAATCTGCTTACAACGGGTGCAGGAGGAAACCTGCCCCCACATTGCAAGAGGCGTGACTGCAGCCTTGACTATTCTCATGTGTCGATGGCGGTTTGGGAGTGAACTACATTGGAAAGGAAGTTATGCGATGGTTTTCCGATCAGATAATTGGGCACATACCTGTGCGTACGTGAACCGTCTGTCCGACGTACTACTAAAGAATTTGAATATTTAAACCAAACGCTAAAGATACGACGCTAAGCACGTGCTCGTTGGTGTTTAATTACATAAAACTTAGTTGAAAGTTCAGCTTTGATCAGTCTCCTTCATCTTACTTGAATTTGATTTTTTTTCTTTTTTTTCACCTGCTTGAACCACCTTACCCTTATCACGCACCAACTCACCCAACAAACCACCCTACTTAGTTTCTGTGGATCCCCTCTCCCATTGGTATTGCTGGAAATGGCAAAGCTGACGCTATTGCGTACTCAGCATGCTCACATATCCCCTAAAGTCAAAGTTCCAAAAGCAATCTAGTCGCGAAATCAGACATACACGTGCTCACTTTCTATCCCTTTGGAATCCGCCACATGCGACCTGCGCAATCAGGCGGTTTCGTCAAAAGGAAGACCTCGCCGCTGCACCGAATCAGGACAGGTTCTGCAGGTACTTCTGCATGGCTATCCAAGACGGCACGTACTGATTCTCCGCATTGTACTCCGTGCAATGAGACACGAGGCATCTACCACTTCCTGCGGTCGCGCCCAAGCTGCCGTGGTGAAAAGCACGCTATAGTACTTGAGAAATTACTCAAAAAAATGGCCTCCCAAATGCATCTCTTGAACGCCTTGTGTTTCGGAAGAATCTGCCATAGCCCTCAAAGAAGCTCCGAGCCTTCTTCTTACATTTCTAAGAGGCCCTGAACTCTTCGCCAGATGATGGATACCCCAGTGACCATTGAAGACACGCTCAGGCGAAACAATTGCCAAGCTCTATCGCCAGGATAAACCCGCCTGTAGCTACAGCACCCCCTCCCCCCCCCCCCTACCGCCACCCATACACAAGCCCGTATCCTCCCATGTATCATATGGGGTGTGTCCTATATATGATCCCATATAAAAACCCGTATGTCCCTATTTAAAGGGACTTATCGCGACCCCTGCATGATCATACAGAATTTTCGGATTTGGGGTTTATGTTTTTTTTTTTTCTCATAGCAAGGCAGCGTACGTGGGCCAATCAGGAGGCGCAACTTCTTGCCACTGGAGCTGGTGGGAACAATGCCTTTTTGCCTACATTATACCCTCCATGCTGCGTTGTTAGTGCCGCCCCAAGTAGTTTTGATCCTGTGAGTAATTTGAACCTGTGAAACCTAACCTTGATTGTATTTTATATTAAACTCCGGGCTAACCCAGTAAATCTGTAATGAACACGGAACAGCACCAAAGTCGGCCAGTGCAAGTGTGAAATAAGCCACCCTTGAATGAGGCACGCCTGAAGTGTCCAATATTCTGATCCCTGCGGTCCGCGGGTGACCAATATTGTGGGACTGCTGCCGCTACCACAAAATGTAGACATTAATAAGGATGTGCAGTCTCAGTTTTCAATTCTAGCACGACAGGTCGAAGCTATGGTCCGACTATTCACCAAAATACAGTCATGTGAAAACACGGGGAAGGCGGGAGATGGATGATCAAGACCATGAGCAAAACGCGAACAAGGTAAAAACCGGAGCCAACGTTTCGTCAAGTGGACTTGTCTTTTTCAAGGCGACATATGCTCTCCTCGGCATAGTATATATTAGTGCGTTCTTGTAAAGGGGAGAGAGGGTTAGGCCCTCGCTTTGTCAGTGAAATACGGCTAACCTTTATTAAAATGAAGCGCTTGGGACCTCCAAACGTTTTCGTTATGCAGGCTAATTAGTTGTAAATACTGGGCACCGTACTGCTCACAATACAGCCGAATAAACACAATAAGCCAACAAACTCGCATTCAGAAAAACAGCAATACGCATTGAACAAAAGTGCAAGAGAAATACATTCAGAAAAAAAAACTTCGGGAGGTACGTAAAGAAAGAACTCGAAAATTTTCGTATCCGCACTTCGCCCGACGTAGTGGCGACTACAGTCGATCTTATGGTATCAATGCTCACGGAACGGTCCGCTTTACTGCTCTGGTGTCTACCGGCGCTTCCTGTATGCGCGCTGTAATTCAGGGATGCTTGCGGAAGGCAGTGACGGCGCCGGTACGCGCGTTCGTCTTAAATCAACAAAACAGCCTCGGCGAACATTCATTTCTTGTGCAGGTAATTTTGTTGTGATGTTCGCTGTAGTGGCGTCCACAGCACACACGTGTGAAATATGAAAGATATGAATTCGGTAGATACATATGGAATCATTCGTTAGACAAGTAATTTCGTTGTACAAGCGTTCTCTGCGGAGGTGTTCGGCTGTAGTAACAATCCTATACCTTACAGCAACTCGGTAACGTTCACCGCTGAAGTGCAGGAAGCCGTCACGCGATGTGCGGTGCCAGCAAAGATGTGGAAACATGTCCCGGTAGTATTTTGTAACGCGCAAACGTCCTCGATGAAGATCGCTCCATGATGACCAGCCTTTGGTTCATACAGTACTGTACAATCAATACATTGTACATTTCAAATAGCGCAACTTTCCCCCTGTACTTCTCCCCGTAACTTTACTCCTGTTCGCGCTGTATAAAATGTGGACGTTAACCAGCTCGTTCAACTGTGCACTTTTCTACAGTGCATTATAGGTTCTGAGGAAACATGAGAGAGAGAGAACTGTTTTATTTGAATAACAGAGTGATATTATTGTCCGCGCGCTAACAATCGCTTACATGCTACTCTGCACAGCAACTAAGGGAAACAAAAGATTGTTGAAGATGGTGAGAAAATGAAGAAGGAAAGAAAGAAAGAGAGAGAGAAAGAAATAAAGAAGAGTTGAAATGAATATCTGGAGGTGAGATGACGGCAGAACATTCAGGCCTTCTACGACATGAAGGAAAATTTGGCTATATCTATTTGATTATATTTAAACTAAATTCTGTAGTTTTACACACAAAAACTACGTTCTGATTATCAGGCACGCCGTAGTGGGGGACTCCCGGTCAATTTTGGCTGCCTGGTATTTTTTTTTACCGTGCATCTTAGTACAGGAGCGTTGTTGCATGTCACCCCATCCAAATTCGGCCACTTTAGCCGGGATTCGAACCCTCGAGCTTAGCAGCACAACGCCATAGACACAGGGCGACCGTGATTCGTTAGTCTTTTCGATAGTGGCAATTTCACAAAAGTAGTTGAACAACAAATACAACGCCTGCCGCTTTGTTTAAGGGCTGGCTATGAGACCTAAGATGCCACCTAACGTCAGCCATCAACGGCGTGAATTTGGCGCTGAAAATAATATCTATCGTCGCAATACGCAAAGAGCATTGAAGTAAAAAAAAGGAAAAAGAAATGTTCCGCGGTCCCTAACCAGTCGCAGTCATCACAGGCTCTAATTATTGCCGGAAGCGATAAGAGCACGAGAAACAAATGGGCTCGATTTTTTGTTTTCTGATAGTTACAACCATAGAGCAAACAGACATTTACGCAAGGGGAAATCATCGGAAAGATATACTGTTACCTTTGAGTGAAATGTGCAAATGATAAGGAACAACAAACAAAAGCGGGCGCAAAGGGAGCCGAACTCAGGCTTTTCTCATTATCCATCAGGGGCTTTATCAATCAGGCTGTCGCGGCACCAGGCTCCCTTTCTCTTTATCGGGTATTTAACTGTGTATATAGGGTTCTGTGTGCTTCTCGTTTTCGTCCCACATCTTTTTAGTTATAGCTAAATATGCATCAGTGCTGGAATACCCATCAACGAGAACCACCTTTTGTATCAATTGTGCCGTAAGTGACGTCCACCTTTCAAAAGCGCCGAGATTCACAGCGAATGGAAGATATAACTGGTCACCGGTCGAGGTAATCGAGAGACGCTTGGCGTATTGGTGGGAAAAAAAGCAGGCAGGAGTTCGATAGAGCCGGTGTCATTGCAGGCAAAAGTAGCTGTACAATATAGCGATAGATATTTAATGAAGAAAGAAAATATTAAGGAGAGATAGGCAAACTGCTAGACCGCAATTGATGTGTGTAATACCTGATTAGCTGAAGCAGGCTAGGATTTCACTTTGCGCCACCCCGATTAGAAGGGGATGTCAATAGATACCGTCATCATTATCGTTATAATCATTATCATCGTCTTCGTGATGCGCTGGTGAAGCGAAACGTTCTAAAAGCCTAATTAGTCACGGAGTACTTAATTTACATCCAATGCTCTAGCACGGCACGTAACGGTGGTACGCAAAGGCGCTGATCAATTTTCGTGTCTGCTGCGGTTCCTCGCTTAAGCAGCGCATGTGTAGAGGGCCAACGTATCACAAGAGTCTGGTGTCACGTGTCACGATAACGTATCACGGAATATGCAAGGCTAAAGCTCTCAATTTCCTGGGTCCCATTTCGCCGGATTCAACCGTTCTTGTCATGGATTCCTATTTACAATTATAATAATGCTTAAAACATTGAACCAACCTTAGCGGCAATGGCGGCCATTTATTTTCGTTTTAAAAACGCGCTCCGGCTAGATCGAGTTGATTTCTCGGTTCTGCATTAATGTTTACGATAGTTACTACTATCGAAAAACATTTTTGAATTCTCGTTGCAATCTGGCCGAAGCAACAATGGTAGGTGCATGAAAACGGTACAAGATTTTGTGAAAAGAAGTATTGCGATATCTGTAATGCGTGTTACTTCATTTGTTCTACTGACATGGTTGTCTGTTTAATAGTGCGTACATATGTATTATCTGTGTACACAGCTTTGTATATATGTTTTCTATCGTCAATTTTTGTACGTGTCATAAAAGACCTATTTTACTAAACAGACTGCGAACTTGTCGCAGTAATCAGTCTAAGAAACGAGCACGACATATTTACCAGTATTTATGTAACCGGTTTCTGTTGAAGCAGCTCTGTGTAAATAAACTTTAATTCTAGTAACTTTTAGAAGTGTTTCGCCACTTTTCTATTCGGTAGGATTGTCATTTCGGCGCCCAAGAAAATGCCGCAGTCATGTCCGAAAGCTGGAGCATTGATAGCAACAGCCAAGTGCCGTGGACTATTACACGAAATGACATTTCGTACTTCTACAGCTCGTATAAATTGCAGCAAACATTCGCCTAGTAACTGAACAAGCATGGTGTCACGCGCGCAAGGACTCAAACATCAAGGAATCTCAATCGATGAACTCGTCACAACTCTGGTGACATGAGCAGTGCTGGCAGTGGAAATGTGCGTACCATGTCCGAAAGCGAACGTTTCTCGCTACCGCTCCCTTCAACTACGCAGCGTCTCCCAAGCTCGGTTTACATGACCTCCAATACTAGGCGAACGGAAAGTAAGCACGCGTGAAGCCTGCAGCCATATCTTCTCCTTTCTACTCTATTAAACGTGAAGTTTCGCCACAAGCAGGGTCAACTATACCAAAATTATAAGTGTGGAAAACAACACCACCAACCACAAGAAGAAAATAAAATTTCAAAGCACTATCGAAAGAATATAAGAAAATGGCAACACTAACACAGCAAGTCGGCAGATCACGAAGAAAATAAAGAAAATAAGTTTCTTGGACTATACGAATAACACAAGCATTGCGAACCCAAAGAATATTAAAGATGTACATTACCTACCATTCACAAGGAATTTATCAATTCACTGTCTACGAAAAAATACCGTAGAGAATTAAAAGTCAATCTCTGTTTGTTGAGGTTGGGGCATGACCAGGATACAAGCCCGTTCAGCACAGAGGAAGGACGCCTTTTTAAAGCGTTCACCCGACTGCGGAACATCTCTCTCAGCTCGTCATGATGCGGACCCCCAACGAGACGGTGCTCAAGAGAATATTTCGTTGTGTTGCACTGCTATCTCGGCTTGCCTTTAGCCCTGGCATCCGCAGCAGACGACTTCCAACGTGCGGTTTTGAAGCAAAGCTGAAAGGGGATTTGCGCGACGGTTCTTGTGCAGTAACAAATTGACAACGGGGTCGGTATCGAATGTCATCCAGAGAACAGCCAGCATTGGAACCTGCGTCGAGAGGCCAGAAGCAGCCGTATGATCAGGCCTTCGGAACGCGCAGCCGGACGGTGAAGTCGGTAGAGCCGGCACAACATACAGGAACCTGCTGCCGGATATATACCGGCTTTCCGAGGTATTTAGGGGCACGGCTTTGAATCGCCGTGTACATCAACACTTTTGATTCATCTGTGTAGGCACTTAAGTTTGTTTTCCCCAACTCCTCTGTCACCTATCCGGCGCATTTATTCCGGTACCTGCTTCCAGTCTGACACAGGATATGAAGCCGTACACTGCCCTATAGTCGCGTTACACTCAGCAGACCACAATGACTTGCAGATCGCCGAATGTCGCCAGATTCCTTATTTTTGGGGTGGGACAACAGTTTATGAATCATTACCATCTCAGACAAAGAATAAGCGCTGCCAGTGGTCGGACGTCATTCAGGCGGATGCGTTTCTCCGGTAGTTGGAGGCAATAACGAAGTGAAAACCCTAAAAATAAAGAAGTAGAAGTATGCCCATCGAGGAGAAGCTTGAAGTGGCAGAGTCAACAGCCAAGCTTCCTACGCACGAGGTCATTACGCACCCCTCCTAAGAAACGAATGTGCTTGCTCCGACAGGGCATGTGCGACCCAAGAGTGCACGGCTGCGAACATCTGCGGCTAGGTCATCTCTCAATGTGCTGTTCTAGTTCCCAGTGTAAACTGCTACGCTGCCATGTATGGGCAGTGTCACTGGGAGGGAGACTAACAAACAGCCACACAATGCTAAGAACTCGCTAAAGGCTGCACTGTCCGACATCAACCGGCACTATATGACCTGAGCATGCAGCCGCCTATCGTAGCCGAACTCAGTCAATAGTCGACGCCGAATAGGGTTTTATTCAACAGACTCAAAAAACTGCTGCAAAAGAAGCAACTGCTAGAACGATTATTTCGATTCTTGCCTGCCATATCGTTGCGATTCACGAAGTCGTCATTAGGCACTCGGTTACCTAGCTCACGCAGTGCCCAAACCCTTGAAAAGACTCGGGTATACGTGGCGAAGAAATTACACTGGATGCATTGAAGGCATTCGCAAATTCTTTGGTAGATTCGGGGCAGTGGCAAGCCAGATACCAAGTCCTAGTAAGCGTGCGCGTAGTGTCCGTACACGGGTTCGCTGTCTTTAAGTATGACCGGTTGGTGTTTGTATATATTTGCAAAGTTGTTTTTTTCCCCGCCCAGCGGCACTTGAGGATAACAGACCAACCGATGGACCGAAGGAAAGCGCAGCATAAATATCCGTTCGTAATCTGAAGAATGGCTTTCACCATTAATATACCGGCTGTAGCGGCTCAGTGGCTATGGCGCTCAGCTGCTGAGAACATGGTTATGGGTTCGATTACCGGCGACGAAGGCGGCATTCCAATGGAGGCCGGTAGTAGCAGTCACAAACTATAGTTATCAAACGAGCAGGCGACGTCGTCTATACGTATTCCTCCTACGTCGTCTATACGTATTCATCCTACGTCTTCAAAATGTCTTCACCCGTACCATACATGTTCCCCCTGGGCGGGCGCTATGAACGAAAAAGGTCCTCGCTTTTCTAAAATTAGATGCACGTTAAAGAACATCGTGAAAATTATTCCGGAGCCTTTCACTACGACGCCCTTCATAAAACCACTTTGCGATTTCCGGATAGTTAAACCTCATAATTTATATTAATTTCGCCTTCAAAACACACGAGTGTGGAGGCACTTCATTGCACGAACAGAATAACCGGACAGCCCAGTATAAGTAAAATGCGGCAAGTTCTACGAACGCACAATTATTCGCTACGCTGAACGCATACTATACGTCCGAGTCCCGAAGCATGTCTCGCGTAGTGCAAAAGGCCTCCTCGAAACTAAATTCCCAGGGAACGGTCCAAGAATAGCTTCCAGAGTCATCGTACACGACAATCCAGAACCCGTAAGCCGCTTTACGCATACCTGCCGGTTTCCCTGAGCGCAAATACTAGCGCAGACGCGAACATTCTTCGCAATAAATAAAGTACGAAAGCAACGCGTCCCCCGGCAACAGCGAGTTTAAAACAGAACACCGTCAGGGATTCTTAAACGTTACCGTATAAGTCACCACGGGTTCGACGTGGCGCGACAACGGCCTTGAGCATACGTCACGCTTAAGCGATCACCAAACTGGGTTGGGCAGCGCGCACACAAATTGAGCAACCAAGAGAGGGCGTTAGATCGAAAACAAAACGAAAAAAATAAATACCCCAACTGCGGTCGTTATAACGCCACTCCATCTCTTACGTCTGAAACTGTACGCTTTTGCGACAGTGTCTGGTGTCGCCATAGTCCAACTCGAACCGAACAAGAAAAAGAAAAAAAAAAGGAAAAAGAACCTCCACCCATGATTGAACCTGTGGCAGCCGTCGGTGTGCAACTCCGTGGTCTAGTGCGTGATCCGACCGGGGGTCTCCGTCGAGCCTTCTCCGCGGGACGGTGTCTCTTACCACACCACTTGGCGTGCGTCTGCCTCAACGCTCGTCTATTGAACTCGTACGCAAGCTGCTCACTTAATGACAGCAGGTGTGGTGCCAAGTGCCTCAACGTAGTTTCCCGCCGAACGCGTAACAATCAAGTCCCGACGCGTGCGGCAAATGAACACTGGTACTGGTAAGTTTCAGACCTGGCATCTCATGAAGGGCCTCCGTATACTTCTATCGAAGGCAACCCATGTGGCCAGCGCATTGGGGTGCATTCGAAATACGTTCACGCAATCTTTCGGAAGCAACGCTGCTTTCTGTCGGACGTAAATAAAACGAAAAGCGCGCGAAGTACTGGCACGTTGTCAGAGTTCAGTCAGAATATTGCCTCTGAATGGAGAGAGAGAGAAGAAGTTTAATGAAGGGAAATGCAGAGAGGTCGGCCTGAGGTAAATTCCTCTAGCCAGCTACTCGGCGTTGGAGGAAGGGGAAGAGGGAAAGAAAGAGGGAAGAAAGAGGCGCATGATGGGTGACGATGACGAGAGAAGGAGGATGTGAAACATATGGCGAGCAATTTGGCATGCTCAAAGCCTACAGTCCAGGCCCGTACTTTTTAAGAAGTTCAGTAAAGCCTGGATGGACCTTGAAACTCGATTGAGCGTCCGCATAGTTTCTGTTTTCCCAGTATGGGCTCACGTAACAGTGATAAGATACCGCAAATTTTCGATACATACAGATTCGATGGAAATTTCAATAACATCCTTGACAAAGTTCCAACATCTCAGGTTTCCCTGGAAGGATCAGTGGTACATATGCAGAGAATTAGAGGTATTGATTTGAATGTTACGTTGCCAGTTGCCCCCCACTATACACCTATGTTTACACAGGTCTGGTCTGGCAATCGCACCACTATGCCAAATCTTCAACAAAACAGAAGTGATTAATAATTATTTGTATTCTGCTGCCAGTTTTCAATACAAGAAAAAGGCCTTCCCATTGCTCCGCTTCGTAAACTCTGCTCAAATTTAGGTGCTTTGGTGTTGCTTGGGGCCGGAGCAGTAGTAGGTCTTAGCCAGAGGTGTGCGTTCGACGCCGTGTGTGATTTCATTGAAGCTAAAGGACAATGCTGACCCCTGCTTTCGTCACTCACCTTATTATAATTCTAAATTCCTTCTAGTGTAAATCGTTCAGTGAAGCTTATTCTTATTTCGCTTAAATGTAGTCATCCGTTCATCTGGCCTGACTTCCGAATTACGCACACTGTTTTGTTCCACGTTTTGCCCCTTCAAGTTAATCATTAGTTCATGCCAATATACTTGTGCATAGAATCACCACACGCATACACCCTCCACTGTTGGCACCGCCACCATCCCCACCACCACCACCAATCATCATCATCATCATTATCATCATCATCATCACATGAAACCATGAAACAAAGCCTCGCTCACGAAGTTACGTTACCGTCCCTAAGTTTTCGCGCACACATGCACGGTATTTCGAAATAAAGGGTTTGACGAAATTCTGTCTGGTAATGTTAAATCATGTTGGAAAAAGTGCATCACTAACGAATAAAAAATGCTACGAATTCACATGGTGACTTGTTGCCCATGGTTAAGGCGTAAGTTACCGAAACCAAGCGTTTCACTGATTACTGTCTGGCCAGGTACACATTAATGGACATTTCCGCATAATCAGTTGCTCAAAGAAACGTACGTTATATCACTAAGTCGCCACTACATTCGACTGCGCGGAACAAGCGAAAATACGAGAACCTCCAGCTGCAGTACGAAAGATCGAACTTAATGGCGAAATACTAAAACGGTGAAGACTGGAAATCCACGCGACTAAAGAGCAATAAGACGCTTCAGCTCACGCACGGCAGTCTTCTTAATGTTCCCGTACTATGAAACAACCTTTCACCAGAAGGCAGGGACAGGGACGTGGCGACAACAAGCATATGCCTGCAATTTCTCTTCAAAACGACGCTTGCACAGCCTTTGTCAAGATCTGTCAAGCAAACTCGTGCTTGCCTGGCGCGGTATGCGCACATCTGTGCTGGGGGTCAACGTTATGTGCTAATTAAAAGAAAGCTGTTTAAGCTACGGAATAGTCAACACAAACGTATTACAACAAATATCCTTGTTTCACATGTTTGTCATTTGAGTCGTTTTATGCCGTTAGAATCGTTCGGGACCCTTTAACAATTTTGTTGGGTCTTCGAAAGTGTTTAAAGTGCATGCGTACTGTACATATAGGAAATCTACGATAAACTTTGAACGTAGAACTACAGCGCTTCTACAAAATACACTAGTCAGTGTTAAATTTAATTGTCTTTTTTTTTCTTCTCGCTTTTCTTCCGCAAGCGGAAGCTACAGTGATTTAGCATCTGCATCAAAAAAAAAGATATCTACTGAAAGCACTGTGGAACACTGCCGAACTGCTTCGCACATTAATAATGAGCAGAAGCTCCCTTTATTGACACAGGTCCGAAAGTCTATAGAGCTTCGGGGGAGGGAGAGGGGAGGCTAACTCTCGTCATCACTCTCATTGCAAGCAATCTAGTGGCTTCATTACTTTCTACAAAAGCTGCACAAATAAAGGAAACGAACGCACATTCGATCGTTCGGTGCCGGAAGCCTTTGATGAACAACACTTGTAGCGCACATTAGTGCCAAAACGTCATGCTTTCGCTTGTGTTTTCGCTTACCCTTATAACTGTTTCCTTGGCGCGTGTGATTCATAAATGTTGTGCTCTTTCATGGGTCATTACTGCTGCTGACTCCGTGCGTTACTGCGTGGAAGGTGAACTAGACCCTGGCCCATATAAAGTGGCCTTGTCTATCGTAGAAAGCAGATTGGTAGAATAAACCGGATGGTCTCGGCATGCAGAGACGAATCCTGCGGTTGTTGGATAAGAAGACGTAATTCAAGGCAATGCTCAAGATGTTTCCGTGCAAGAGTCGAAAAAATTGCGCTGCTTTTCCGATATTCCTAACAATAACGAGATAACAAACAAATGCGAAACAACGCGATGACGCAGACATCCTGGGCGGATTTGCAACTCAAAACTATGTTCGGAAGTGCAGCGTCACGCGAAAAAGGGGCGATATCATGTGACGTCGATAACAGTACTGAATAACGGCCCAGCATTAACGAAAATTTGAAATGGACCCCAGTTCGCGAGGTGTTTCAGGCGGGAGTTGAGGAACAGCTCTGGCCAACGGAATCATTTCTTTAAGCCTATCCTTTCGCCATTGTAAAAGACTTCGATAAAACTTGTTGCAGTACACACGATGCTCGCAACCCTTCATCAGTCCTTCTCAACTACGTCGGGCTTTTTACAGCGAATCTGTCTACGGCTAGGAGATGGGGTTTTGCACGGAAAAACTATCATCATTAGCAATGGCTCGAGTGTCGTTGTCTTCTTCCAAGGCTGTCTTGTTGGCGCCTCTCAGCGCAACCCCTCGGCGACAAACGCGCTCGTGCCACTGCTCGCGCATGTGTCGTCGTCGTCTTCCACAGCTGGCTCCGTTGTGTGAAAAGCTATCATCATCAGCAATGGCTTGAGCGTCGCGATCTTGTTCCACAGCTGGCTCGTTGGCTCGTGCCACTGCTCACGCGTTTCGTGGGGGTATGATTCCCTCATTAAGGGGGTATAAGCGATTCGTTGTCTTACGTGGCGGACAGATTTAATAACAGAGGTGATACGCGCATGTGTGTGCGTACCTATCAATACGATGACCACCAATCAGGACAATAAGTATGTTCGTGCCTTTGTTCAAAATTCTGTGTCACATCTGTGTCATGCACTAAACAGCTTCGCTGGTCCTCCACCTTCCCAGACTGGAATGGGTCATGAATTTATATGACACTTCTGCCCGTCGATGCAGAGTTCCGGCAAAGCTTCAATAGTCGAGCAGAGCAGCAAATAAGCGCCAACCGTCATCTGTCCCGTCTTTGCATGTGTTGACTAGTGACAAAATACATGGCTCGCCTTTACAGCAAGTCGCATTCATAGCGCATTACATTAGGCTCCTTTCCAACTTCTAATATGTTTATTGAATTGTGTTTTCTCCGCCTCTTGTTTCTTGTTGCCTGGCACTGAGAAGTGTATATAGTTTTTGTGTTGTGTTTAGCAGGTGTTGCTCCGAGTTTATATCCACTGGGTCCATTTTCGCGCATATATGAGCTCTTTAAGTTCTCTTTATTACTTTTATTTGCATAACTTGTTCGAAGACCAACTTACTCAATGCCCCATAACGAGGACCGGCAAGGTATTTTTAAGTAAATAAATAAATACCGAAATGAATAAATAAATATCGACAGAGAGAGTGACAGCCAAGTGTGGAATTTAGTGACTTCACGTCCTCGTAATCATAATGATCACCTTATCACGTTCGTTGTCGATCAGCGCGTTTTGAAAATAAACGAGTTAGATCGGCCTCCGTCTCTCAAATACTGGAGGTGCTCGTCAATCACGGCGTCTTCCTGGAGTTACGTGAAGCTCACCGTTGACAACGATGGCATGACGTAACGGCGTGAAGGTGATGGCACGGCGAAAATCGGACGACGACGACGAAGCGAAGAGGGGGACGTTTAGATGACGTTTAATAAATGACGACAATTAGATGAGGTTTCTGAAACGATGACGATATACGATGACAGCGAGACGAAGATGACGTGATGACAATGGGACGACGGCAGCTGTTTGACGACGATTGCGTGGCGGCGACGGTATGACGGGAATCGGACGACGACGACACGACGAGAGTCGGATGACGAAGCTGCAATACTGGCCACGACACGACCACGACCCCATCAGCACCACGAACATGGCCTAGTGGCCCAAGCTGTCACACAACTTGGGTCACTGGGTCGGCATGCAGCTTGGGCCGCTAGGTCGGCATGAAATTGTGAGTAATGCCACGCGAAGATTAGTTACGTATGCTTCTATCGGGAACACGCGTGCTAGCTCTTTGATATGATTGTCGCGTGTTAATGATGAGGATATCTTTCCATGCTATGGCACCTACCCGTAGGGGGAAATTGGCCAGGAAGCGGGCCATACATTTAAATTAGAAAAGAAATGAAATACAAGACACTATAAGCGTTGTCACATTGCGTGCCACCGGTGCACGAGTGCGCATGCGCGCGCACCAATTTCCTTTGCGCCAGAGACGCAGGAATGAAATGGGTAAAATTAGAGCATTTCATTAACCGGGGGCCACCACTCTGCGCAGCTTCAACCTAAAGACACAAGAATGGGCAGTCCAGCGGGCCCGGGAGGCGGCGACGAGGCAAGGCCTCGAAGTCCCCTCAAGGGAGACCGGAGCCCGGGTCGTTAAACTTCGCCGGATTTTACTAAAGTTGTTTCCATCCATCCATTCACGAACGCTTCGCTTAACATAGATTCCAAAATGCGTGTTCGATCTGCATAATGGGTGTCTTTTTCTTTTAGGCTTCTTTGTGTTTCTTTTAAAATGTCACTATTTTTACATCGAAAACGGAATTTCTACACTGGTGACACATGGCCACTTGCCATCGTGATCTAGCCAGATCCAGATCAGAATTCTCGACTGAACTGGCTCACTCCCGCAGCTTGCGCAAAAGGCGCCAAGCACGACCGAGAAATTCGATCCCGATCAGGCTCGATCGCGATCCAAAGTGCACCATGTGACATCCGTATTAGTGCAGCATTATTGTTAGGAACCGAGCGTTCCATTTTCGCGATGACCTGACTTCTTTGTTTGTCTCTATATGTCATGTAAATTGTCTTTCTTTTCCTATATGGGAAGACCGAGGTCTGCCAGACGTTTCTGCGAGGCTCCGTCTTTTCCGAATAAACATCAGTCTTCTTAACAAGAGTAAGAGCAATTGTCAAACTACAAAATACAAAGCAGAATCAGATACGTTGTAGTTCATTAATTTATATTTTTTCTATGGTTTGTCAATATTTAGGTCTTCCGTATGATTTGCGGGTTTCAGCTTAGGAGCAATTGACCAACTGCAAGATACAGACAAGAATCAGCTACGCTGTGTAATTAGGTGCCGTTCATAACCATCGTAGTTGCTCTGGTGGTGCGCTTGACTTTTGCGGAAATGGGCTCCCCTCATTCATAGCAATAACGAAGATCAGCATTGTCTTCCGAAGAACTTCATTTGCCGCAAATGCTTGTTGACTTAGTGCCCTATATTATAACTTAACTATGGTACTTGAGGTTGCTGAGTTGAGAATCGCAGTTGTTACGTGAGAACGAACTCCAACGCTGCGCCAACGCCCAACGAAACGTCGACTTGTCGTGTGATGCGTTACTAGACAGTTTTAGTTTAGCGTTTTTACGCTCCGCTTAGCTGCTGAGCGGAGCGGAAGCACGAATGCGCATGCGCTCTCCGCTTAGCCGCAAGCGGGCTAGCGGAGCGAGAATCACGGTCCGCTTACAAGCTGCCTAAGCGGAGCGGGGAGCGTTGCTGCCGTCTTTCGCTAGCGAGGGTGGGCGATGCACGCGCCCTCTCTCGCGCGTGCATCGAAGCACCTTGCATCGAGGCACCAGTCGTGCGAGCGCGAATAACTTGTGTAGTGAACCTCCAACTGGTTCTTTAAGGAAATAAGGTGAACAGCACAGCTAACAAAAACGTCGCCTTCGCATTGGCGTCACAAAGGATTGGATTGGATTCGAAATGCAACCTCGCTGGATATCACGTGGCGTTCACCAAGTCGACGCTTCATTTGCCACTCGATAAAATGGACCGGTAACACATTACAAGCACCCGTCTAATACATCATGAACACATAAGTTATATATATTCGTTTTACTTTGTAAAAGTGACAAAACGGTTTTTTTTAATTTTGTTTCACTACGCTGAATTTGGCCAGAGGGCGCTGCAACTACGAAAGGTCCGCTCCGCTACGCTACACGCAAAACTAAAACGTGAAAATCGCCCGCCGCTCCGCTGTGGCTTAGCGGGGCAGCTCGTAGCGGAGCGGACCGTAAAGACGCCCAACTAAAACACTCTACTAAGGCATACTGCACTCACACGTACCGCATTCAGGGACAGCAGAATGTAGCATGCAGTTCTTGGTTCCGATCAACGTATGGTATAAAACGCACCTTTGCCTACATCCTGATCTCAGAGATCCAGAGGCGTACGTAGACGCGATGAAGATCTCGGAGGCGTAGCTTACGTTGGATGTCACCACGACGCGCGACGCCGGGAAACCCCACACTGCGTTTCTTGTCCCCACTTTCGGAATGAAGGGAAAGAAGCTTCGTGCAGATGAACCGTTACCACTTAGGCCAGACAAGGCCTTAGTGGGAACATCTGCAACGTCACGTTCGGTGGGCGTAACAGAACTGGTGGAAGGAAAGGGAAGCGGACAGTGAGGTTTAAAGGCGTTCCCTCTTTCTTTTTTTGGCCGCAGCCTTGTTTCCGATGAGAACATCGTCTTACAAGTGTGACACACACTGTTCTTACGAATAAAGCGTCGCAGGCAAATCTGGACGTTAGGCTGCACTACTACGCTGTCGAACTACCATGCTGCATTCTCTAGCTTGCTTCACTCGCTCCCGCCTCTCCGCCTTTACTTTTGCATATCTGAATGGTCGGCATGGCCCAGGTCTTTTAGAGCGATAGCTCTACTACGCCATGTCTCGCAAGGCCATTCATCGCGTTGCACTGACCTTGAGCCACCGGAGCGCAAGTGTGGCAGGTGTGACGTCACGCCACGTGATCTGCTGTGGAGAGGCGTCGCAGCTGCGCTTGCTCGGAGCCTCGCTGCTGCGGTACCACGTGACTAGGCGAGGGTTTAACAGCTGCTTCGCCGGCGCTTGATCGCTCAGCCTCGCCAAGGATGGGGCGCCGGCTGGGCCGTCTGTGCGTGCGCTTCAGCACAAGCGACAGGCTGAATCCAATCATCCAGTATAGATATAGCTAGACTGCAGGCTGAGAACTCCCAAGCAAAGGCAAAGTTGGCTGCTGAAACGCCGGAGCAAACGGAGGCCAGATGAGCACGTTGTAGAGAAGCTTACCAAGCGCGGAAGCGTGCATTGATGAAACCCTGTGTGCACAAGTCTGTGTAAAACTAAGCTTTCTCTAGTGATAACTAGGTCTACAAGAGTTAAACTTCAGCCATTTTTTTTGCTCACAGGGAGGCTGCACACGCTCTCAGTTCGCTCAAGGAGGAAATTTGATTGAATTCTATAAATTCCGAGAATGGGGGCACCAATCACCTCGTCTTGATTGCGTGAGCCTAGGTGAATCCGATGCTGGCTGGGCGATCCGCGTATGAGGTTACGTTCTGGTTGAGCGAACGTACTTAACGAGCACGTGTATACAACAAACTAGGACGTGGAAGAGCTCGGCCAGACGGCGCTGCAATCGAATATTCACAAGGATCAGAGCAATGAGCTTATAGGACCCTTCCTCATTGTATACGGGCGTTATACAAAGTGAAATAAAAAACAGCCCGAAATAAGACTATGAAAAAGACTTAATAGTACAGGCACACACTTACAAGTGAGGAACTCCAGTAGAACGGGAAAGGCGAGTTGATGATCTGCCCATGCGGGAAAACAAACATCATCAGATGTGCTCAAAATACAAGAAAAAAAGAACTCAGCCGCTTTATCTATCAGACCTAAAGGCCTCGTCAATTCCAGCAATTTGGCGTTTCCCTTCCTCAAGTTGGCGAAGGTGCCACAAACACAAAATCCACTCCACCGCTTGGTAAGAAAAGCCTCCAAGAGCTCACGTGCCACTAAGACAACTTTCAGCACAACAGTCGCACCGAAGGGACGTGACTGCTCCCTTCACTGTGTTGAGTGGAATGCGCGGAAACGTAGTAATTCCTTGCGCGCACGATAGCTCTAGATCGGACACATGCACATACCAAGCGGGACAATGGGAGTTTAACGTCTAAAAACGGCATGCAGTCATCCTCCGGTCATTCTTGTATAGTAGTAACTTTTATCAGTTATAGTTGCAAACCCTGCAGGAGGCTGGGTGCCAAGAATATTCTTGTCGGCAATGGTGGAAATGCTACTTCATAAATTGAAAAGGAGGCCGCACGGCAAGGAAAAGCAATAACCAGAATGCAGACAGACCAGAAGCGGTACCTTACATACACAAGGTGTTGCATAATTTTTGGAAATTGGCGAAGAGGCATAATGTGTTGGTAGGGTTCTCTCAGCCTCGTAAATTTCCTAGACTTCGCACACGCATTCAAGGAACGAAAAGAACACGTGGAAAAAAAAGCACGTAAAGCCCTTTGTAGAGCGCGCAGTCGGGGTGGCTTACGTAGAACCCATGTCTTGTGAGATCTGTTGCGAGGGGCAGACCAGCAGATGCGTGTATACGACCGGACCCCAGAACAATCCGCGTCACTAAAAGAACAAGAGATATGTGCATCTAACCGCGCACTGCGAATGTCGCAAGTGCGTGTCATTGTTTAGGCAAAATAAAGATATTACGTAGAATCGCATATGGAGGGGGGGGGCTGTGGCACGTGAGCTCTGGGAGGCTTTATTTATCTAGCAAAGTGCGTTAGTGACACAACTGTCAACTGGAGGAAGGGACAAGCCGGGTTGTTGGTAGTGCCAAAGTGACAAGGTCTTTAGGTCTGATAGAAGCTCATTCACACTGGGCCGACCCCACACCGATTTTGGTCTCCCGACTGTTGGCCACCGCATTTTCCGTCCTAGAAGCTGCTTTGGTCTGCCGGCTGTTTGCGACAGCATTTTCCTTCCTTTAAACTATTGGGCGCAGCATTTGTTTCCCTCCTGGAAACTGCTGTCGCCAACAGTCCGCAGACCAAAATCGGTGTCGTGTAGGCCTAGTGGGAATGAGCCTTAAAAAACCGGATGAATTTTTCTTGCTTCTTTTAGTTTCAGCACCCCTGGTGACGTTTGTTTAGGCACATGTGCAGACCATCAGCTCCCCTTTCACTTTTACCTGAAGTGCTTCATTTGTTAATGGGCGCTTCTGCTATTCGGTCTTGTCCATGTGTTTCTATTTATTTATTTATTTATTTATTGCGCGGTTTCAAATTTCTTTCACACCATGAACAAACCAGCCAACCACGTAGTGCTCTTGTCTGGTCGTCTGCCATAACAACATAATGGGAAAATAGTTACATACAAACGTACACAGATGGATACATAGGTCCCGGAAAGTACGTGAAGTGCCCTGAGAATGCTAACGCATTAGGAATTCAGTAATTTCGTCTCCAGTGTGAAATCCCAACTGCAAACGCACTACTGCGTATATCGGCAATGACAGCACAGTTTACGTCGCAGAAAGCAACCGATGCGGTGCCCGGGCCACCTGTTTTGTATGGCTGACCTATTTTCTTTTCGGTCTTGTTAATCTTTGGGCATCGTTTGGTTGTTACGACACACCGATTGGATTTCTGAAAGTAAATTTTTGTAAACCGATGCCATTGGCGACTACTTCAGTGCACTCCAGTAAAGCTGCGTTTCACGATCAACTCCTCGTGATAGGAATCGAGCGAGTAACCTTAAAGAAACGCGGTGTCTTCCTCAGTCAAAGAGTACCGTTAATTCAATGCCAATCGGTGGAATCCAGGAATCGTTTTCCTGGTAGTGGCACGTTAGTGATTGCAACCGTGACAGCGTTGTCTGGGCTGTTGTGCTCGAACTCACTCTGCGTTCAACTTCGCCAGCGTGTTAATCACGCGTATCCTACAATTGCTCCAGCATTCCCGCCGAGACATGCGGGATATCAACAACCTAGTTAACGAACAGGACAACAGCGTACGCCCAATATAATCTGTCTTCTGCCTCAACCACCACCACACAAAAAAAATGTTTCGTTCCAGTCGCGGTGCACTTTCCGTGGACACGTGGCATCGGTCGATGAGAGCGCTTGTATTGATTGCAATTTAAAAATATGGTCGTTTCAAGTGGACGGCCCGCCGCAGGAGCCGATGACCGACAATGATCTCGGCAACAAGAAGCCCCAGGTCTTTTTGTTTGTTTGTTTGTTGTTTGTTTGTTTGTTTTTAGTGTTTCAGTACATTCCGAATAATCATTCAAGAGTAGACAATGCTGACTTGGAAGTTTCGCTTGGTTAGAGCAACGAGAAAAAAATTTTTTTTTCTTTTAAAAGAAAGGATCAACCAAGTGTTAACGCTAAAGAAGACAAGGTCGACGTACAGCTGTCATCTTTATGAAAAGGAACCCGCGAGCGCGTGGCCACATGTGGCATGGTGCCGTTCCTTTTAGTGCCTACACTCCCGTCACGAATGCGCTTGCCTTTTTTCTTACGCTTTCTTTTTGATATCCATCTTTTGCTGGGACATCTCAGCAAACGAGGATTGTTTTCGATAAGGGTTGTTGCTATCACAGCTCCGGATGCATTCGAGGCAAACGAAAAGAATAATAAATTTTTGCACAGACTATACTTGCTTTTACAATCTCACGTGCCGTTGCTACAGGCAAAAATCATATAATAAGAGCGCTTATCACCCTACCTGAAGATGCCGCGGCCGCTCGAGGCACCTTGCGTGTATTCGCGCGGGGCTTCTTCCACGCTCGGACAAACACTTTCATTTAGCACGTACTAAGCAACAGAAAGCTGTATCGGGAGTTTTTCATGTTGCTCGACAATTTTCTCATTGACACTTTTCATCTAATTATAATATTAGAGAAGTTGATTAATTAGGTAGGACTAATTATGTAATTGGGCGTAATGCAAAAATATTCCGAGTATCTCCAAGCAACGCAAACGACATTACCTTTGTTCTGTCCAGCAAAGTGACATTTGCACATTTTTAAATCTTGGTGCATGATTGTTGGGACACTCTGTGCATCTGATATACGGCGTTTCTTTACAGCAGCACAAAACGCAAGATACAAATACGACACATCTACGCAGGTTCGGCTATCTTCGTAGTTTTCTTCGATCACTCCGGAAGATGCGATGCCGTGATCGCGCTATCAGTTACGAACAAAGCGCTCTTGTCCGGTTGTCTGCCACAACAACATAATGGGAAAATGGTTACATACAAGCATACATAGATAGATACATAGGTCCCGGAAAGAGCGCGAAGTGCCCTGAGAATGCTGACGCACTGGGAATTCAATAATTTCGTCTGCAGTGTGAAATCCCGACAACAATTGCAAACGCATTACTGCCTATATCGGCAATGACAGCACAGTTTACGTCGCAGAAAGCAACTGATGCGGTGCCCGGGCCACCTGTTTTGTATGACTAACCTATTTTCTTTTCGGTCGCCTTCTTTCATGTGTTTGACTTCATATTACGGGCTTCGACGTTTTTCTTGGACATCTGTCAGTGTTGGGGCACACAAGAACTCGGCACAGCGCGGTGAACCAATCTATAGCTATAGTCTCAGGTCGCGATCCGTTCGTGCTATGGCGGCGCAGATGGAGGTTCGAATTTGGTAGGAGAAGTCGCGCTATTAAAAAAGAAAAGCTGAATGACAGTGTGCTGTGTTGGCCCCTCACCTACCCGAGATCCGCGAATCACGAAAGCGCATACGACTCGGAGCCAGCCGTGGACTGCCTCTCTTTCGAGAGACTCGTCCATCTTACAATTAAGCCCACAACCGCACCGGTAGTGTACTCATTCTCAGCACGAAAGTTCACGTGACACCGAACAACAGGGGCCACGCACTGACTTGCCCAGAGCGAGTGCCACCACCTCCCAGAAGCCAGGGCGCGAGCATTCGCAACGCGACCAGTCTTCTGGTGACTGCAAGAGGTGTGATGAAAGGCTAAGTATGTGCAGTTACTCTGAGGCAAAAAAAAAAAAAATGTGCGTCAGAACGCCATCTCACGATAGCTGTCAACGGCAATGCATTTAGGATTGAATCGAAAGGTGACAGTCACTTCAGCATACGCTGAAGAGGATGAAGGCAAATGCTTGCACGCTCACGAGACATTCATTAAATTGCTTGACATTCTCATTCGAATGCCTAGTTACTTCCTATTACTTGTCTTATCCCACCAAAGGTCGTGAGCTTCAGTGCCTACTTGAGTGTCTTAATTAACTGTGCCTTAATTAACGCCACCCTAATTAACACCAAAGGTCGTGGGTTCGACCTTTGGTGTTAACGAACCGCGCCGCGCTAGGGCTGGGTCAAGAACAACAGCCCGAATGTGCTCGGGAGAGAGAAAGAGAAAATGAGAGCGAGAGAGAGAGAGAAAGAAATTGTAGCAGCACCAACGAGGCAACGCGCAGAGCTGCTGCCAACGCTGTCCGCGTCTCCCCGTTTCCCTGCGTTCGCGCCGAACGCGCGCTGTGCCCGTGACTGCAGCAGGCGCCTCTGTCGGTGGCTCGGTAGGTTTCGACCAGCCACGCCCCGGCAAGTGTGGAGGCGCAGCTTGGCCATGACGTCACCGGGGAGATAAAGATCGGAGCCGCCGTAACGGCAGCAGAACTCTCGTTGACTCTGTGGCGAGTATACATGTAGCCTCGACATGGGACGACCAAAGAAGATCCGGACACCCGAAGAAGAAGCCGCTCATCTTGAAGCCCGTCGCGCGGTAAAGCGAGAATCTGCGCGTCGGCGGCGAGCCTGATTCGGAATACCGTGCCTAGCAGCACTTAGCATTTCCTAGCAAAGCTTAGCCAAGCCTAGTAAAACCTGGAAGGAGCTAGGTCGATCACTAGCTCCACTGTTTATTCCAGCCTTGCACCACTAGTGCAAGCTTCCCACATTTTTTTAATCTCGTAATTCCAACGTACCATATATGATTCGCTGACTTTGATGTCTCAACGTTCTGATTTGTGCGCGGGAAACAACGCAAATACAATAGTTGCATTTTTTTTATGCTGCATTGAAGTTTACCTTGTGGATATCTCAAAAAACAAATGAATAAATTATGTTTGCTGTATTAAATAAATGTTAACTCAAATAACGTTTCATTACTTTTTCTACCAATGTACTCTTCATGCCCACAATTAAAGGTGGGCAAGGTTGTTTTATTGTTCCTTGACGTGTTTCGGTATGACTGGGTTTTATAACCGTCACTAAGATTTTGATAACATTTCGCAGTAAACATTGCTCTTACAGCGAAGCTTTTAGGCTCTATTTGGTGGGGATTTTCGGTCTGTACTCACCCAAAAACAAACGGCAGCTGTAGGGCTTTGTAAGTTGAGTTTCCCCGTAGCAGAATTATGTTTTTTCTCGTATATTGGAATTCCGATTTGGCGCTATCATGTCTGCAGGCTGTGTGTAAGTCGCACTTTACGAAGTTTCTGGTGCATTTTACCTTGAGAAATACAATTACTTCAACAGTGTTCTTGCGCTATGCGGAGGGCCTACAGGAATGCTAATGTACGCTGCACTTCCGCTAGCGTGCCTATGTGCTTGACGAACGTGTGCACACGATGTATCTGTGTTCGATGCGTGGCCGCTCCGCCCGTTGCATCGGTCGCACAGCGTGTGCTGCGACCGTACCGCCACCTATCAGCCACACGCACTCGGACAGACCTCAAACGGCAACTGGAAAAGGGCTTTGTCTTTCAGTTTCCGCGTTACATGTTTACGTTTTCTCGTAGATTCGACTAACAATCCGAAGCTATCATGCCTGGAGCTTGCGTGTGAGTCGTACTTTTTTTGTGGGTCGTACGTGTTTTCCGGGCGCAATTTACTTTTCAACATTCATTTAGTTCAATAAGGCACTGGCGCTTGGTGGACGGCCGAGAAGAATGAGGATGTATACTGCGCATGTGCACACGCGCATGCGCGCGTGACGTACAGCTGCAGCGGACAAAAATTAGCACAAGGGACCGATCACCCGACCAGATAAATTGCGGCACCCGAAGCTGTTGTGCCCTGGCACGCCGAAAGCGAGAGCTCCAGGCGCCCCCTCTTTGAAACATGAATCATCCGGTACTTTAGGTACCAGTGTGCACGGGAACAAGAGCGCCGCGTACCGCAGTTTCCCTGCTCAGGTCATCGGCCACTTGTGCTAATCTTTTCTTTCCGGTGCAGCTGTACGTCGCTTGTGGTGGAGGTGCTTGTGTAACGTCGGCAACAGCTTCGCCGTACATGCACTTTCGCAAGGTCGAATGGAGGCGGATTTTTTTTTTTTCTAGTCTTAGGATACGTAGACAAGATTATCACGCGCTATTCGGTACACAAAACATCTAACAATGATAGGAATACGCAAACTTTAGATGGTGGAGGCTCGTGCCACTCAGATAGTTAAGGTCCTGCAAATCTTTCTTGTTTGTAACGCTAAGCAAGTCCGATACTCTTCAGCGTGTCACATCACCCAAAGCGCACGATATTAATGATAACTGCAATAGCGTTTGTGGTCTCACGAACGTCAAACACAAGCCCCTTTGCGGGACGCTACGCTGCGCGTCCCTTCAAGACATTTAGTGCAACGTACGGGAACGCGAATGTAAGGAAGACGTTACATGACAAGGCGCCGTAGAACGTCTAGGGACTTTAGTTATGCCTACAGACGCTGGAATAGCCAAAATGATCTCAAAAACTTCACGCGCTATGCGGTCATAACTAAGCTTTCAGGTGCGTTTAGAAGAATCAAAGCTGATTTCAGCAGTTACTGCCTATCAACGATAGCGAGGGCGTGGCCAACACGAGAATTCACGCTGAAGCCGGAGCCATGGGTGCTGCCATGTGCCAAGACGCTATTTTATAGCGTACGTTAATATTACACGCGTTAAGCTTGCCAAATAACGCACGTTACCGTAGCCGACGCAAACCGCAGGAACGCAATAACGTACGGAGCATGCGCAGTGATGACAAAGCTATTTCGTTACGTACACAATGCGTTTACGTTTGGTTGGAAACGCTGTTCTAAAACTGACCAGTATAAACGATACCCTTCCTCAGCATGCGTGTACGCGGCGTGGTCGCTGCATTATCACAATCCCTATCAGAGGCTAGACCTTTCACCTTCCATGTGAGAGAAGTGTGTTATTCTATGCGCAAACGCTATCGCTATGCGCTATGTGTATGCCTTATATCGCGTATGCACTTTCAATTATGTCTCCCGAAATGCATTTACTTTAGCGCACAGCCCAACTTGTAGGAAAGTGAGTACTAAGGGGACATCCTGTAGTACAGATTCAACTAGCGTATGCGGCGAGTCCGTATCTGATCCGGTAAAGCGCTGCCGGTTTGTCGACGACTGACGCGACAGAGATACACATATTTCTGTTTTCTTTCATTGGTTATTGGGGCGGTTACAGAGACACAACTTCCCTGTTTTGCGGAACGTAACGTCAACCTAATGTTGTCATGAAACACCGTCCTCATTCGTGCAACCACTTCCGTGCGTACGAATGGACTATAGTGGAGTGCACTGGGTTGCCACAGGTTAAAAACGGCAGCGTTAACTGGCCCGGATGGCGGCACCTGTACGCTTCCGTGAAATAGCATCTGTGACACTGCGTTTTACTGGTATTTCGCCCAATTGCAGCGCGGCCGCAACGCCACTGAGGTATATGCCCAACCACCGCGACGTCATTTGCGGGCTCCTCTCTTAGCTTGTATAGATTGAGCGATTAAACGCATCAGCTCCTGTCAGACGTTTGACAAATGCAATTTCTGCCAGAGAGGGACTGAAAATAACAAACGAAAGTCACAGAACTCGACCCGGAGTGAGCCCGGCTGGCTACCCGGCACTGGAGGAAAGGGATGAAAGTACGAGGAGGGGGGGGGGGGGGAAGTCAATTGTTATTGGGCGACGGAGTCCGCGACATAATCAAAACACATTAAAAAATGTCACAGTTTCGCCCTAAGGGCGAAGCAATGAATGCGATAGCAACACAGCAATGTCATACGAAGTAAGGTGAGCGGCTTTGGTAGCAACAACACGCAGAACTGTTGTCGACGCCATCGGCGTTTTGCCCGCGTTAGCTCAAAATGCGTGCGGCGTTGGTGACTGTTGCTGGAGCCTCTGATATAAATAGGCACTTGGTGCCGCAGCTAAACGTCGCCTCCCTTCCCTCCCCCTCCCCCACGGCCTCTCGCGCGTCCGAAGAAGGCGCGTTTGCTCTACATATATGGTGATTGTAAAGGAGAAAAGAGACGCCTACTTCTGCAGCCCTTAAGCGAGCACGGCGCAGAACGCGCGTTTGTTCTCCGCCGTGCGTTCACTCCCCGTGAAAGACGCGCCCCTCGCGCCCTTTCACTCGCACATACAGCGTTCGGCGCGCGGCGACGATTTCATCTCCAAATGACGTCATACGGAACCTCACGGCGACGGCGACGGCGACGCCGACGGCAGAAATCTGCTTTTGAGTGTCCATATAATTGCTATCGCAATAATAATGCACCAGTCAAAAACTGCAATGGCTTATGCGAATGCGAGTTTTACAGATGCTTGGCAAGCTTTGCAGGTAGGTGCGTGTGTGCGTGTGCTTGTGCGTGCCTGCGTGTCAACTGCATAAGACATTGTCAGTTATTTCTTCAATTAGCTGTGGAAAACAACTGTTTGTCTTACGAGTAATTTGGGTCACTTCTAGTAGTGCGACTACATAAGTGAGATCTTAAAAATTGTTAAACAAAAAAAGAAAGCAGTTCAAGGTATCATGTGCATACTCTTAATCATACACCAAGAACAGCGCCAGGTTATATCGAACTCATAAGAGCTCGCGATAATTCGTAGATAGTAATCAAGGTTCCTTCCAGCATTGTGATTTATTTCAGCCATTGCTTATTACCAGATAATCTTCAAAAGGCACATCAGCATCATAACAAGGACGACGCACTATGTGCGAAAATTGACATCAACACATCTCCTTGAGCATTATTCGTAAAAGGGTTTACGAACTAATACGCAGTGACCACTGCCCCAACGCAGGAGGTCACCTAAGGCTACTTTCACCAAAATTTCTCCTCCCGCACTTCCAAATTAATTGAGTTGTGGGTAAATATTTAAAAGCACTATGTCATGCACTCGACACACTGTAAAAGTCCCAACAGCATTTACAAATGTCGTACACTATAGGAATTTTTGAACATCGCCATGAATATATACGTACACCGGTCGACATTAAAGATGGCTGGGAAAAGACGCAGTTTTACCCCAAAGGGCGAAGGAGGGTATTAGAATATTACACACACTAAGGATTTTATTTTTATAGTCACTATAACCCACTCAGGCACTGTTCGCCCAATTGTGCAAGCAAAGATAATTAATAAAAATAAAAACAACTCATTGTTATAATGAAGTTTAAGATGTCTTGAATACACGTCGAAACATTTCTTAACAGGTTCGTGCTGCCAATTTGAAACGCATGCGTAAATTGTTGTAGTGAAACGACTTGAAAGGTAGAGGGCGGTGTGTTTAAACTCGGTGTTAGCATGTCTTCATGCCTCGATTTTTTTTTCAATATAATTTTTTAATACTAGTTTGGTTCAATTCTTTTTTTTTTCTTGAGGGACGTTAAGCACCACAATTAAATTTATTTATTTCTTGTTTGTCACTATGTTTTACATCAGACATATCTTACAAGGCGTGCAATATCTTACAATATCTTACAATATCTTACAGGCGTGCAATAGTCGATGCCGTCATATCCTACACTCATGTAGAGAGTTCTTGCACAGTGACCACATTCTGAGAACTTGCAAAAACTCAAAGAACTGAAAATTCCAATTCCGTTCTGCATCTACGTGTTGTTCATGTATCTGTAGATACAAGAGATGACATGAAACTGAATTTCGTGAAACATATTCATTTCACACAACCAATATACATAGTTGCTTAGGAGATCGGCATAAAGGCACAGAAAGCCTGACAGAGCGCCGATCACTTGCTTACATCCATATTTAAAATTTTATTTATGGGGTTTACGCGCCAAACCGATGATCTGATTATGAAGAACGCTGTAGTTGGGGACTCCGGAATAATTTAGACCACCTGGGGTTCTTTAACGTGCGCCTAAATCTAAGTACACGGGTGTCTTCGCATTTCGCCCCCATCGAAAAGCGGCTGCCGTGGCCCGGATTCGATCCCGCGACCTCGTGCTTAGCAGCCCACCACCATAGCCACTAAGCAACCACGGCGGGTGCTTACACACATATGAATCACCAATCATACATAAAATATGGACATAAGTTGGAAAAGAAAACACATCGTGATTTTTAAAGAAGTACAAAATATGTATGTTGAGATAATTTACCTACGAAAACACAAAAAAATACCTTATACACAGCTATAGATGCAAGTTACATCACTTAAGAGAAGGAAGTTAAACTGATGTGAAGTTAGCTTTGGATTTTTAGAAGGTAGGCATGAATCTTTTTGAAGACACTAGTGGAAGAGCTTTCAATTAATGTCATTACGGTGGCGTGCTCGTTAAGAAAATCAGAAATTTGGTAGGTTAATTTTCGTGTACCGTACGAAGCGTATCTTTCCAGTAGATCATATGTCGTAAGTTGTAGCGTTGATCTTTCTCGAGAAATTTCTTTGAAAATTCCGTTGGCTTAGATTTACCTTGTTTGTAGAATCATTTGGTCCAGAGAGGGATACATTTTATCACTAACTTAACATTGCCACTTCGGTGATACGCGCCCACAGACACACATGAACAGCCTTCACGCGATGACCGCGAAAACTCGCAGACGCGATTCTCAGAGCATGATGAGGATCAGCGTTATCGTAGAGCGCGCGCCCTTCTTTTAAACGGAACGTCCCGTTTTGCGGCTCCCTTCACCATTTCAATGTGCCGCGCCTCGGAAAGTCGGCGTAGCAAAGTACCTCCAAAACTGGGTGCGCTGGAAGACTGCGCGTATCAAGGAACCAGCTTTCCGGCTCTCGCTGTCGCCATCTCAGCCGCAGTTGATTGCGCAACCATCAACAAACGGCGCATTGACAGCACGCAAGCGCCGTCCTACCCGATAAAACACTGAGGCGGCCCACAGCGACGGTAATAGCGACGGCACCCACGCAGCTGGAATGTTTCGTTATAAAAACTATGTAGTACGCTTAAGCTTCGCCTTTAAGAGTGGAACGCTATAGCGTTATTGGACGCCGTTGACGCCGACATCGACACCGCATTTTCTGCGACATGGGGCCCAATCAAAATTTAGAAAGGCTCAGTTTTCAACATTCCCCTCGATGTTGCCTAGAACCAAAGTACAGCGAAACACCATCAGAATTGGAGGACGCTAAAGCTTCACCTTTAAGAGTGAAACGCGATAGCATTCAAAGATCCCTGGCTGCTCATCAGGCTTTTTTTCTCGTATATTCAAATTACAATCCGACGCTATCACGTCTGTAGGTTGCGGTTAAGTCGAACTTTACGATTTTTCTGACGGATTTTAGTTTGAGAAATTCAATTTTTGTTCACTAACGCCTTGCGCCACGCGAAGGGCCCGCCCGGTCGGGGTGGTTCGGAATGATGTGGTTTGGCAAGATTATTTGCGCCAGACGCCAATGTTTACGCTGACGCCGACGCCGACACCGACGTCGACGCCGGATTTCCTTCGACACGGGGCCCTTAACGCGTTCGCGTTAAAAGCCTGTACTGTAGATTGTTGCAGATCTTTGTCCTGTAAAGCGTGCTCTGCCCCGTTAGTACTTGTACTCCGGGGAAGGCAGCCACCAAAATCCTTGAAACTTGGAGACTCGCTCAATGGACGCTAAGGACAAGCACAAAATTAGTTTACACTGGTAAGTTACGCTTTAGAAACTGAATTTTCGTCAGTTATGCGGTAATAGGTTGATCTTTAAAAAAATGAAGGCCAAAGTTCATTTTGTTGAACATTGCGCTGAAACCCCAGTGCGGTACGTCGACGTGACGCCATAAATTTCGATGTACAGTTTCATACTGGGGATCCTTTGGCTCAATATAAGTTCGTTAAACATGCCAAGTACAGTGTTGGGCTTCTTTAGAATACGGTTTAGTCTATATTTGCTTATAAAAAAACCAAGCTTAAGCATAGGTCATGGCAAGTTGGTGCATAAACTTCGAAGCTGCGTCACTGCCTGTGTTCTATTCTTGCGTGTGTTCTTGCTGACCAAGCCACTTATTGCATCTATAGTGGCTTTTTTGGTGACGTAGAAGGGCAATTCGCAAACTGAGCTCAAGGTATTTATCACTATATTATATCGTTATTGTAAATTAGTGCCATGCAAGCGAGGACTTACTCGAGCAACATAGCGAGTGAGGGCTGTTATAAAGAAACAAGAAACTCACTAGAAGCTATCGAAACATTTTTGGCGCGTTTTGGCGGGGAAAGTCCGCAAGAGATAAATTTAGGGAGCGAAAAGTACGTCGTATTCTAACAAGGATAAAGGTTACTGTCCTTCGTTATCGCCTAAATTAAAATTCAACTAATTGTTAGTGTAACAAGTTTATTTCAGTCAAACAGTATGTTCCTTTAACAGCGCTGCAAAGGAGGAAGAAATGAGGCACAGGCCGCAGCGCTGTTTCTTTGATCTCAAATAGTCAAGCTGGGAGCTATTCAAGCTGCTATTGTGTAGCTTTTACTCCCGCCATCCTTCATATAAGATACATGAAAATAAAGATTCAATTCAATTCAAAAATAAATGTTCTGTCAAGTATATCTGGAAGACCAAAAGGAAATGGGTACATAGTTCGTAAAAAAAGTTTCGCCCTTAGAATTTGAACACTATGTGAACGTTGCAAACTTTGCATAAAATCACTTCTTTTTATGTTATTTGTTTTATATGTGCTTTTAGTTATTTGGAGCGAAAACTACATCAAACTGTAGACCACAATTATCTGTAGTTATTCATTTGTTTCTATCGCGGCAACACGCTTCGAATATTCAATTCAACAAGATAATTACATCTAGGAAGCATTTGATCCAAAATTTAGGTACACATTGCGTTCTGAAGTCGCGAGTCCATTAGGCGGCTATGCTTGTCACGACATTTCGGAAGAAGCTTCGCTAAAGTTCACACAAATAACCTGATGGTGGCACCACTTTCAGCGTGCACTCTAATTCTGCGTTAGTTGCCGCAGCAGCAATGTCATACCGGTCAAAACTTCAAACAGGGTCCCTGGCCTAAAGCCCTATCCAGAACCACCACAGAAATAACTGCAAGACTGCTTCAGAAAATAGCGCGGACAGTGATGCAAAATGCGTGGTATTGCAGGGCGTTCTTTATTGGCCCTGCAAAGTGTGCCCTGCCACATCTACATTTGCACTGAGGGAAAGCTAGCCACTCGTTGCTCCACGCGGAAGAATGGCGCGTGCCAATCTGTGCGCCGTAAGGGTAGAGGTCCGCGCGAAATACATTAGGTCATGCTTATAGTCGCTGAGCCTTGCATTATTGCCTAGAAATACTTGGTAAACCTTTACGTGGAGAAGTTATGATACTCGAAAGAAAAATGGCACGTTTAGGAATATGCGCAGTAGTCGCTGACGAGAAATAGAAAAGTATGTCTTCGTAAATATACCGAAAGATGTATATGGAGATTATAAAAATAAAGAAAATGTGGAACGCTATTAAGTTGAGCTGAACTGAACGAACACAAGAGAAAGTATGCTGTTGATTTTCCTTCACATATGTGTTTAACAGCTAGATGTCAATGTATGGCTTAGAGGGCTTGTGTTTCACAGCATAAAAGAATATTATCGGAAATTTAGAAATGACTAACGTTGTATTTTTTTTCGGCAAAGGAACACACGCTCATCAAGTTTCCCAGTATTATACCCCGTTAACCGTTCGTTTTTGTCACGGAGCTTCAATCAGATGTCATGGAGACTTTTGAGCGATGCAGAAATTACGGTATATTAGCTTATGCTACGCTTATTTCACAGTAACTACTTTCGCAATACTTAGTGCTAATAGATGACACAGAAATCGTTTTTATAACTTGCATTTTGCTTCTTCAGTATTTTGGTGTTGATTTTTATTCGACTCTGATGACATGTGCTGCGTTCATTTCAGTGTGGGCGTTTCAGCTTTTTTCATATAAAGCTATGAAATAATTTTTTTCAAGTTGCTTATTTCAGGAGTGCAGAGATAGCGAACCACGTCGACAAGCAGATGCAGGAAACCATATAGATTTTTTTTGCGCCCACCTGGTGACTCCTTTATTTCTTTTCAATCCTAACGCGTACCAAGGTAATGACGCTCCGGCGAGCGATGGCATTTACGGAGCTCCTCTCAGCAAGGTACGCCAAGCTTCACAAACACCCACGGTGCACCAGACCCTTTCCCGCAGCGCCTCATTTTCCTCTCGCTAACCTACGACGAGCGGCGAGGCCGATATATATTCATCTCCTTCCATTTCCCCCGTCCTTTTCACCGACCACCCGCCTCCCACTACACTTTTCGTCTCCCCTCCTCCCCCAGAGAGGGCGCTACGAGTGTTCGCCCTCGCCTCCCGCACCGGCACACACACACACACGCACACTTCCTTGCTTCGAGAGGGTTCCCGCTTTGCCCTGGGGCTCATTTGCATGGAGTGCGTTTGATTTGCATGCGCAAACATGCCACGGTCGGCACGCGTTGGGAATTGCCTCGGCCTGCGCGCCTGCCGCCGCCGCTCCAATGTGCGGCCCCGCATGGCCTCATCACAAAACGCCCGTCGACGCAGCCGCAGGTTTAGTTCGTCCCCCCCCCCCCCCCTTGCCTCACTTCGCCCAACCGACGCGCCCGGCACCGCTTCTCGTCTCGTCTCTCTAGGCCAAAGCGTCGCCGTCCTGTTCTTTTTAGTGTTTTCTTTATTATTTCATTCCGTCTCTCTCTTGCGTTTTATAGTCGCAGTGTACTTCTGTCGCGCCTGCTTCTTCTTCTCGCTTGTTTTTACTTTCGTTTTCTTTTTTTTCTTTTTATTTCTCGAGGCACGTGTCTCACTCGGCACTTTCCGCGACGTGGTTCAAAGGGGTTTGAGCGATGTGCAGACGCCGCCACCGACGAGACGTGCGGTTCTCTAAGCGGCGACGGTCAGGCAGCTTGTCTGTCGCGTCGAGGGCGCGCAGGTATTTTGAAGAGAGAGAATGCACTTAACCCAAGGCGAGAGTTAAGCGAGAGCGGCGAATATGAGACGGAAAAAGCGAGAAGCTTTTTTTTTTTTCTCCCGCGGATTTGCTGATCCATTTCCCAGTGAAAAATACGTTTGATCTCACGGGACCCGTACCAAGGTGAATCCTCGCTTCGGAAGTTCTTGTCAGGGAAAGCGTTCTTGTTTTTTCGAGCGTTTTGCGGATAAACGTTTGGTCAATTTCAAAAACGTCTGCCCTTGAACGGTATGGCTGCACAAGGCATCACCTGTTGATGATACTGTGTAAATGTTCATATGACCCTAATGTGAGTAAGGCTAGGTGTACTCCGACTTGATGAACAGGGTATTTGGAATAGCAAAGTCCAAGCTGAAGTATTTTCGGCAAGCAATGGTGTAGCCATACCTTGGTTTGGTTAGAAACCCGAATTTCAACCCTAACGTCATTGCCAACGTGACACTCGGGCAATCTGATAAGGTCTCCATCAACGGACAGGCCACAGCTGCCATCGGTTCCTCTACCTACAGATGGTTCCACATTCGGCTGAAGTACAAAACATGTCGTTCCTATACCCGGCCGTGTCATAAGTCAAGTGTTTAGGAAACGCACTATGGCAACGCAATCGACAAATGGCTGCCCTGTGCATTGAAAAGGTCCATTCTCTGTTAAGTGGGTACTTTCTTTCTTAACTTTCTTAAGTTTGAGACAGAGAGAGAGAGATACGAGAATTTATTGAGGAAAAGTCGAGATGTCGGCCTGAGGTCCTTTAGTCTGCTACTTTGTTCAGATGGAAAGGGAAGAAGAGAGAAGAAGGGGTAGAGGGAGCGGTGATGAGGCTAGACAGTAGGTTACGACTATATACACGTTCGTGTCGAAAGGGCCCATTCACAGCTTTCAATCTAGCTATTCGCTAACTAAAAATTCTAAAAGAGTCTTGATGGTTCGCTTCGTTCATCTTGTGTCTGGCCCAGGGCCCAGTAGCAGTTTAGGTGCAAAGCACCTTATGCGCCTCGGCTGTCGGCGTCTCCTGTCGTAATCGTCGTCGTCGTAGTCGTAGTCACGGTAAGCAAGCGGCTCGTGCTCGCGCTCGGCACGCGCTCGGCACGCGCTCGTGCCACTGCTCCCGCGTTCGTCGTCGTCGTCTTCCACAGCTAGCTGCGTTGCAGCTCATCATTCCAGCGTATAATTTCACTTCTCTTCTTTCGTCGTAATGGGGAGGCCGCCTTTACGGGGTTATGAGTCATTGCTTAAGGCAGTATGAGCCCCTTAGCGGCGCATCACTGCATGCTTCGCACCTTCCCAGGTTTCAGGTTAAGGAAGCTGCATTTCGCTCAATGGGTCATTGTGCGGGGCGGGTTTTTTTTTTTTATCGCTCAGTGCAAGATGCGCCGGCATTATCTGGAACTTACTCGAACGTTATCTTTGATTCTATCTGTCGTGTATGTACTCGCCGAACCTTTTGTAATCAGATTGTACGCGCTGACGCGAATCGGGTAGTATTTTCATTCCACGACCTGGTAATTGGCGCTAACAAAAAGGTAAATGCTGGCAACATGACAAGAAAGTCATATTTGGGACAGTCAGAAAATATGGTATCCACTATGTGTGCTACACGGCAAGTATCGCAGTCTGGCGAGTGCGCGCTGTGGGTGCGATGCAAATATTGTAACAAAAAGGCAACACCTAGCCTAGGCCTGTGCAGGAAGCTCGCATGGCTACGTTGAATGTGACATGGCATCCAACGTGATTTTTTTTTATCTTGCCGCTAGAACGATGAAACTCCGCTATCGCTCTTTAAAAATTAAGCTACATTCTGGACTTTTACGTGCCAAAACCACAATCTGATTATGAGGCACGCCATAGCGAGAGACTCCGGATTAATTTAGACCACCTGGGGTTCTTTAACGGTCACCCAAAGCACGGTACAAGGGTGTTTTTGCATTTAGCCCCGTCGAAATGCGGCCGCCGCGGCCGAGATTTGATCCCACGCGCTCGGGCTTAAGCGCAACTCCTATAGCCACTACGCCCCCACGGCGGGCTATCTGCCCTTCCTAGGCGCTCTTTTCACCAGCTAATTCGTGCGTGTAAGGTGAAGCGTCGAATATTTTAAATATGCCGCGGTGGATCAGACGAGGACATCTTACTTGCGGTGCTGACTTGTATGCGGTTTCGTTCCCAGAAGAGGCAAAAGTTTGCGTAACGATTATGGCGGCCGAAAACCGTTCGCATTCGTTATGGGTTATCTTGAAGGGCCGTGGCCGTCTCCAAACACCGCGAGGATATTGTCATGCGTTGTTGGTTTACAATATGCCGGTATTCAAATTCAGCGGATTATCAACTTTGTCAAATCTTGCGTATTGACAGCGTATTGTGCTATTGCATCATCATTCTTCATAAGGTCCTCTACCTTTCTGTTGGTTTTTCCTTCGTCTTTATTTTAGCGTGGAGGGGGAAACCAGATACGCGCTCTACCGGCCAGCTTCTACGCCTCTCCCTTCACTAAACATTGCTCTCTCTCTTTTCCGTCAGCGCAAGACTCACATGCATTACGCGAACTTTCTTGAACGCTGGCGTCAAAAATAGAGCGAAAGGTGGCGTGTTTGATGACATTATCGATCTGATAATGTCTGATGACTCCTATCGATCTTTGCCATGTAAGTGTTGCCTTTCTGGGCGCTAGTGGGATTTCCAATTCACACAGTTGATTTGGGGCATTACTGCTATGAGACAATTTCATTTTGTGCAGTACGAGATTATATTTATCGTCACCTGTTTGACAACTTCAAATACCATTGGAGTGTACAATACCTTTCAAATCGGCTCACTTAATTTTCTGTTTTTATATGTCACGCTTTCTCGCGCTTACATGTCAAGCCACATTTTCCACTTTTTTCTTTCTTCTTGCTTGACCGTCATTAAGCTTTACCATTTTTCAACATTTTAATCATTCGAAATTGCTAATGTTCTCATTCCCGATGACTAGCGTTAATTTAGCTCGTTTACAGCTCGGGTTACCACGGGGGCACAATATTTGAATAAATGTGTGCAGCCCTTCTTTGCAAAGAAGTTGCATAAGTGACTTGTTGTGAAACTTGTTGATAATAAGCCGTTTGTAGCCGGTGGGCTGGTGTGTCCATATCGGACCCTCTGAGCATGTTCTTTCTTGTGGCCTTTGCCCCTGGACACAGCCAAAGCAGATGGCCAACTTCAGCTGCAGCCGCGGGGTCAGAGGCCTGCGGGCACTTCACAGGGTCTTCAGATTTTTAGACCCAGGTCCATATTACGGAAGATGTAAGGGCCGCCCCCGCTGGTACTCTCCCTGATAGGCTTAAGTTATAACTTCAGTCTCTCCGGAAAGACTTAAGTTATATTGCAAGCAAGAGAGCAGGACTTTTGGGGAATCTGAGCCCGTGTGTCCAGTCGCATACAAATTTTCGGGCTAGGAGAGATATGGGATCAGAGCCCGAAGGGAAGGAAAGTAGCTGGGCTGTCAATCGAAGAAAGACGGGTATTTATCTTGCCGGCTATGTTACTTTAGTGGTTGTGACTGTGGCCCTGCAGCCAGAAGACTTTGTAAAATCAGATGGCGTGTGAAACACACGAATCTATTCACATATACGCGTCGTTCTTGTAACTTGATTCAGTTGTTTCACCGCTCAGAGCGAATCCGTATAGATGTGAACGATGTCAGTGCGGGCAGCTATTGTGGCATCCTGTGAGGCCTGTAGGCCAAGCATCACAGTCACATCCAGTTGAAGGTTTAGGCGATCTTTGTGTCAAATGAGAAGTGAAATGGACTAACAGGTATTTCTAAAATCTGCATTTGAACCCCGGTGAAGCCAACTTTATCCCCTCCCCCGCAAAAAAAAATGCCGCCAGTACTGAACACTTGGTGGTACCTCAACGTGTTTCTCGTTTCCTCACTGGGAAATCACGCACCCTAAATATCTGGCCCCCATAACGAAATGGCTCACCACATGGCCGGTGCGACAGCTCGTTCCAATAAGCGTCACTGGAATGAGCAGAATTGAAGAAAAAAAAACCTATTTTTCTGAAGTTCGCCATGGCTTCGCGACCCAGAAATTTCAAAATCACTCCAGTCTAACCTCCTACCGGCCTTGTTGATTTTAGCGCGCCGGCATTCGGCTTGCCAGAATTCACAGAATGCATGTGAGGAAGGTGCTTTTTGAAAAAGTCAATAAATGAGCTCGAGCAATACCTCGAGACGATAGCTCTATTTGCTGACCACCTCGTGCGCCCATTTCAGTTATTAAGTAAACAAACAGCACACACACCAAGCATTCCAATATACATTTAGACGTTGAAAAGTTCTGACAGCCTACGCACAGACTGTGGTGGCCAGGCGCGTGCTACAGCCAGAAGTTGAAATGGCGGAAAACAAACCAAATCCGAACGCGTGTTTGCCTTTCCACGCTCATCGCTGTTTTCGACACTGCGTGTTATGACCTGGGCTCGCACACTGACTGTTTGAACCACAGCAATTCAGCGACAGACCTCGCAAATACGTTTTACCGTAATATGAAATATTCCACAGCAAGAAGCACAGGCGCGCATTATGCCTCTGACATATGTTCCAGCAACATTTCAACTGTTACAAGCTCGCGCTACTTCTGATCATCATTGCATTTCTTTTCTTTTCATTTTACCTGGACATTCATGTGTACGAGAGGCTACTCGACTGTTGCAGAGTTCGCGCGGAATCTTTTTGCTAGGCTGTTCTTACCACAGATGTAGTGCCGTCCGGAATTCGGTGCGACAAGGTCGAGAAATAGAACAGATTGACAGGCAACAGGCTATGACCACAACGCTGCAAAGACTAAAGATGGGAAAAAAAGAATAGAGAAGCACATCGTATGGAAGGGCTGCGGAACGCTGCATATTCGTTGCAGCCTTGCAGGCTGTTCAGAGCGGGGACGCCTTCGAGGTCGCCAGACTAGCTACGCGATAATGCGCCGCGCCCATGACCAGAGTTCCACCCCTGACCAGCGGTGTGCAGCAAGTTCCATCTCAGGGCGCAGCGCATGCATTAGTGACGCTCTGCGGAACTAGGCCGGCGCGCTCGGACGCACGCAAAACGCTAAATTACGGGTTGCGCTTCACGTACCAAAGTGCGCCCCCCTTTTGGGGAAGTGCGACCGGAAAGAAGCAAGAGAGAGCGACGTGAATGCAGAAAGCAAGGTTATGAGCAGCGGTATGTCGCAATTCGCGGGAGGAAAGCGTGCGAAAGGTGTTGTAGGCGAGGAGTGAGAGTAATATTGTCACGTGGTATAGTAACGGCCTCAAACTGCCAGACTGGGAAGTGGCGGTGAGAGGTTAAGAGAGAGAGAGAGAAAAACGGTAAAGGAAAGACAGGGAGGATAACCAGAGGTTATCTCCAGTTGCCTACCCCGTACCGGGGGAGGGGTAAAGGGATGCGAAAGGAGAGAGAGAAATAAAATAAGTGAAAATAAAAAAATAAAAAGGAAGGAAAGAAAAGAAAATCACAGACACAGACAAAACAACTGTTTTGTGGGCACTGTCACGCAGTCTGCGAAGGCGTTCTCATGTTGCATAGTGTCAACGTTCCATCCTACGTCACACAGTGCAGAGTTACAATTTGTCACTGAGTCCGGTGTCATTTAAGTAACGCAGCAGTGCCTGCAGGGCGGCTCGCGCCGTTGTTTGTGCAGGCCAGTTTACAAGGATGTTATGTTATTGGGCGTTTGTTCAGTTGATCTATCGTCGCTGAGAGAGCTGCTCTCTGCGGGTTGAAACGAGGGCACTCACAAAGAAGGTGTCCGATTGTTTCGTTGCACCCGCAGAATTCACAAAGTGGGCTATTGGCCATTCCGATAAGTAAGGAATACGCATTTGAAAATGCTACTCCAATCCATAGACGGACTAGAAATGTAGTGTCCCGTCGTGGAAGGTTGAACGGAATACGGAGCTGTAAATTAGGGTCCAGGGCATGAAGGCGTGAACTTGTAAAATCAGATGACTTCCATTGCATGAATGTTAGCTCATGCGCAAGCGCGGAAAGTTTTTTCACTGCATCGGCTCTCGAAAGGGAAATGGCAACGCAGTTGACACCGTCATGGGCAGATCGGGCCGCTGCGTCCGCTCGATCATTGCCTTGTATACCACAGTCACTAAGCAACCACTGATATATTATATCGTGTCCTTCGTCTACTATGCGATCGTGTACTTGTCTGATCTCTGCGACGAGCTGCTCATGTGATCCATGGCACAGTACTGAGAGTAAACTCTGGAGGGCTGCCTTGGAGTCACAGAAGATTGACCATGGATGGGGTGGTTCCTCCAGAATGAAATGAAGAGCCGCACGGAGGGCTACCAGTTCAGCAGCTGTTGTTGATGAGACATGTGACGTCTTTAGCTGCATCTTGACGAATCTTGCTGGAATCACCACCGCGGCAGCTGAACTTGTAGGTGTGGCTCAGCCATCGACATAAACATGTACGCGGCCACTGTGAACCTCATGTAAAAGTCCTAATGTGGCCTGTTTCAGGGCAAATGATGGCATTTGAGCTTTCTTCGTGATTCCTGGGATTGTGAGGGGTATTTCAGGTTTGTGCTGGAACTATAACGCTGAGGATGGTCTTGCTGCAGGCATGTAGTTCCATGGCAACGAGGTACGATTGGCAGCAATTATACGATTGAAAGTTGTGTGTGGCCTTTCTGTAGGTAAAGATGCAAGATGGTTAACGACCATAACACACCTCCTCAAGTTCCTCGATGGAAAACCATGGGGTACATCGGTGCGGTCAATGCTGCAGCTTTATAATGCCTTGTTCCTCGGTTTCGCAAGATACAGCCTCCCAGTGCTAGGCAACACCTGCAAAACAAACCTGCGTGTACTCCAGGGACTACAAGCTCAAGCCTTAAGGACCTGTCTCGGTCTTCCGAAGTGTGTGTCTACGGCGGCAACGATTTTCATAGAGCGAGATCACCCAATATCAACGTACTTTGCCACCGACGCTCTCAGGGCGCATATTCGGCACGTTGCCGGACTACCTTCCCACCATCGTGGAAAGTTAACATGCTATATTGAAAACCTGAGCTTCTCAAACAGAAAAGTAGAGCTCAGATATGGCAGGATTGTAGCTACACTTGGGGATCGTCGCACAGAATGACTCAGATTAAACCTCGACCCATTCAATTTACAGCGATATCCGTTGTGGACTCACTCCCCTTGTCGTTTTGATATCTGCTGGTGACCATCGGGGTAATCCTAAATCACTTTGCGAGAAATATATTTTAACAAAAAACTCGCCATCCCGGCTCTGCGAGAGTGTATGTCCGGCGAAGCTGTTGAAAACCACTACTACAACTTCTGAGGGGGGGTATGCAATTCCTTATGGCTTTAGAGCAGTGGTAGTAGCGCTAGCTTAGACCAATGGTAGGAATGGGGGTAATGGTAATTTTGAAAGCACGGTGCCGCCCTTAGCGGCGCTGCAACAAAATTGAAATCAGTCGCTAGGCTGGCTATTTGATATACAAAAGGCTATGGACGTCACTCCCCACGTCGCAAGCTGCCGTTGCCGCGGCAGCTTGCGCAACAGTAATCTTCTCCGGGAAACGTATTCGGGGAGCGCTACGCGCTTTGCATTGCTATCACGAGCGCCGTATCATCAATTATGTGATGATAAGGCGATATTATTATCAATCATCATGATGATATTATCAATCATCAATTCGGATGCTTGTTTAGGGCTTGTACGCTATTCCAACGTTTACTGTTCGGTACGTTGTGCGCGTGATTCCAAAGAATGTATGCACCATTCGCTTCACTTTCTCAGTGCTTGTAGCCTCTGCCTTACGGGGCTATGAGTCATTGATGATGATAGTTTTCTGTCGATGGACGCAAAAAAACATCCCGGCATCCTAGCCATAGACAGCTTCGCTGTAAAAAAATACAATTTCGCTCTTAATACGAAGCAGTGACGCGACAGACGGCCCAATATTATGCACAGTAGCTTATGCGCGCACTGCCACAATTTTAGAGCCAGAGGTTTTATTTTTTAGCCGTTCTGCCACTGCTACAGCAGCGAATAATGAGCTAGGAGAACGCTGTCGTGCCGTCAGCTCCGAAATGATTGGCTGACGTAGGGCTGTACAGCTCTTCCATAAACGTAGTGGTTTGACTCACCCACAAAGACGAGACAAGACGCACAAGGGAAACAACTTTGTCACACCAGGGCGTGGACGTGGATTCAACAGCAAAAGGAAAAACGTTACAATGAAAAAAATAGTGTATGTTATTGTGGCATCGTCGCATATAACTGTTACACAGCACGTTCGCAAGACGCACTCGGCTCGTATATAACGCGTCTTACTCCTGATCGGCACCGAGGCAGACTTTTTCCCACTCGCGAGACTATGACGGTGAGACTTACACGGTGCCGTTCACGCAGTTCAACGGGAACTTCTTCACCGTCACTAAACGGCTCGACTTCGTTCACTTTCATGGTCAGAAACGCTGCCTCCGCAGGACTGTCACCGCAGGCACATCTCAAGCGAAACTGCTTCGGGTAGCAGGATAGCTCAGCCTCAGTGGCTCGAGGGCTTCGGCAGCGAGACAACAGACCCTGGACACGCCCTCGACTACCCAGGTGCGCAAACTGCATAGTACCTCGGGTGGCCGGAACACAGCTAACTCTTGACGTCCCAACCTCTGTCGTAAACAAATCCCATACAACAAGCAGCTTGGCGCCAACAATGTGCTCACGTGTCTCGCGCCATGCCACACGTAGCACAAGCGCTTAAAGTCTTCTTCCTTTGGTCTAGCGTTCACAGCAACCCGGCAGATGAAAACGCCGTTACGCTGTGGCGTCTACTCGTTAGAATAAACCAGTATTGGGGTGAAAAAAATTATGAAAAGGGAAATTTGTCAAACACCTGACGGCAGAACAAAGCTACCACAGGAGTTTCTCAAAAATAAAGCTTCGGAATTGACAAAAGATTCGTCTTGGACAGGGGATCGAACCCGGGAGCAGTGAACCCGGAACCATCTTAGCTACCTTTGAGACCTGCGCATCGCCAGATCAAAGCCGAATTAATGGACAACTCGAAGCACTGCTTCGAAACACTGAGCAAGAAAAATCTGTTTTTCGGTGCCCCTTGCTCCACCTTATGGGGTTTCCTTTGCAGCTTCGGGCTTCAGTGAAGTGGATGACAATTTTCGCTATCATGACCGTCCCTCCATAACGCGAGGTTCCGAAGAAATGACTTGCCACGAACGAATTAAACCGAAGCTAGCGGTGATAAGTGAAAGGCGGGATATGTAAGTGGAGGAAGGAACATAACCTTATCGTGAAACACTATGGGTTTCTGTGAAGGACACAGGCGGATATCGAAACGACTAGGGGAGGGATTCAACAGCAGCTGTCGCTGTGAAAGACTCGCCTCACCACTTCTTCGCCACCAGGGAAGCGCCACTTTTAAAGACGAAGACGACTCAGAGTTCTACAAAAAGGTGGTTGCTCGCGCGCATCTCTCGAATGTTTACTGCAAACTACACTGCGCGAAACAGCGCAAGACTTCATGCGCATATTGCGCCAGCGCCAAACTGCTTCGTATTATGCGGGAAAATGCAGTTGTTTTATAAGGCAAAGATAGTGGCTGGAACAGAAACAGGAGTCAACGCTCGTTCAAGATAAAACCGTGGCATAAACGTTACGTTTCCCCGAACCACTGCTGGGGTTCATTACACTTGCGTTGAAGCAGGCTGAACCGACTGTGTCGGAATTAAGAACGAGAACTCCCTACTAGAGAGGTAATTTACAACTAGCAGTTACTCCAGCAAAAGAAGTAGTGAGAAGTGTATTTTTATTTTCCTAGAGCGTGCCCCCTTTGCTGTTGGCACAAACCGAATGTATTACACTGTTATTGAACGCCCCTATAGGAGAGAGAGATACATAGCCAAGCTCTGTCCAATACATATACCTTAACAAATTATGAAGTGCCTCAGTCCACAGTCTCGCAATTCCCGCTAAAGCGACTCCCGGCACACCCTTTATTCAAGAAGTACATCAGTTAGGACCACGCTTACATTACAGCGCCTTCAAGCAATTGCCCTTGTTTCTGTTGGGTTTTGTAGACTAATACTAATTTCAAGACGAATAAAATTGGGTTGGAGTACATACGGCAGGCATCGCCAAATGCTGACTGGGAGCTTACCACTGTCGTTGAAAAGAAAAGTGTACAATCTTTGCAAAATACCGGTGCTAACATATGGAGCAGAAACTTGGACGTTAACAAAGAATGTCGAGAACAAGGACCACACAAAGAGCGATGAAACGAAAAATGTTAAGCCTAACGTTGAGAGACAGGAAGAGAGCGGTATGGATCATAGAGCAAACGGGGATAGCCGATATTCTAATGGACATTAAGAGAAAGAAATGGAGCTGGGCAGGTCAAGTGATGCATAGGATGGATAACCGGCGGGCCATTACAGTTACAGAATGGGTACTAAGAGAAAGGAAGCGCTGTCGAGGACGGCAGAGGAAATTTGCAGCGTAAGTTGGAGTCAGCTAGCGCAAGACAGGGGTAATTGTAGGTCCCAGGGAGAGGCCTTCGTCCTCCAGTGGACATAAAAAGAGGCTGATAATGACGACGACGACGACGATGATGATGATGATGATGTTGAATCTCAAGACGAGATGTACCATACGTGGTAAAATATTTTTAAAAATAACACAAATATTTGTTGGCATAGATCGTAATTCTTCAGTGTTTACCATCAGCTGCACCAAACAAAGTAGGAAACTCTTACCAAAGAATATGCCTGGATACATCATTGGCTTCTCTGTTCAGTACAGTTCTTTGTTTACAGCTCTTAAGTACCGTATATTTATTTCCTTATTAAACATTTATGTCGTTTATAGTAGGCAATGTTATCTCTTTTCAACATAAAGAATATGCGTAGCATTACTAGTATACGAAAACCTTTCGAATGAATAGTAGCTATCATCGTACGTGAATTTATATGTAAAGAAAAAAAGAAAGAATATACGTCAGCGGTTCTTTTATAGCGATATCAATAATATGGACACTTCAAGCGGATTTCTGCCGTCGGCGTCGCCGTTGCCGTGAGGTTCCGTATAAAGTCCAAGGGCGATAAAATCGTCACCGCGCGCCGTTTGTGCGAGTGAAAGCGCGCGGGGCACGCGCACTATCACGGAGAGCGAATGCATAGCGAAGAGCAAACGCGACTTCCTTCGCGCGAAAGGCCGTGAAAGTATAGGAGGGCGGGAGGGGGGCAACGCTAAATGCGTATCTTGCAACCGGGCGCAAGAGAAACTGGCGGCTCAATCTCCCACGCGAAAGGAGGAAAGCGGGAAGGCAGCGCGGGAGGGTGGGGGGGGCACCTACTACTCTGCCAACAACTGCGCCAGTGCGGGCAGTTGTACTTTGCGCCAGTGCGGGCAGTTACGCGCACCGTATCTTGAAAGCGATCTCCACACGGCTCTGACCTATGTATGCGCTATGCATTCGCCGCTCAGTTTCCGTTGAAGCGATAGACCGCACGAACCTTCGCTCGCTGCGGCGGCTGCGCTTGCTGCCAGCGCTTTGACAGTGGGTGTCTGCGGTCATCGAGTGTGATCTATTCATTTTTGCGTGTGCGCGCTGACACCACGCTTGTTAATTCAGTTAGTAAACGAATGTGTTCAATTTTATGCTGCCGATAAAACTACTATCCCTACTGCGAATAGCTGTCTACTAATTTGCTATCGCAATTGATGCTTCGCCTTTGGGGCGAAACTCCGACATTTTTTTTCTTTTTGGTCACTTTACACGTGTAGCTATTTTAGCGTACGCTTGCTATAATGCTTGCTTGTATGCAGATGATTGTATTTTATACTCCGAAGTTGATACTACATTCGATCTGTTGCTGTTGAATCAGGCATTTTATAATGTAGCCTCCTGGTGCGAAGAATTGCAAATGGTTATTAAGTTGATAAAACTCTCTTTATGAAGATTACTGAACAGAAAATTCCTTTGCATTTTAGGTATACGATGTTAAAAATATATTCCTTTCTGAAGTATCTAATTATAAGTACCTGGGGCTTTATATATCCAATGACCTCAGATGGAACAAGCACATAACATATATAACAAAAATGCAAGTCATAAACTTTTTTTCAGCGTGCTCTCAAGCTTTCAACTTCTTTTGTCTGCCTTTTAGCGCACAAATCAATTGTCTTACCAATCTTAGATTACGCCGTGATCATATGGGATCCTTTTACTAAATCTAATATTAACAAACTAGAAAAGTGCACAGAAGAGCGGCGCATTTTATATACAACACAGCATTTAAGGACTTTCAATTCCATTCAGAATAATTCAGTTTCTTTATTTCTTATACAAGAAAGAATAGCAAGAGCTAACGGCCCTGCGGCCTGACAGAGGCTCTTTCTCCTGTTGACGTTTGGCATACAGGTAGATTTCACATTTCATACAGTTATGTTTACATGTATTGTAAACATAGCTTCAGTTACGGACATTTTAAAGAGAGATCAACTTTCATCCTTATCTTTAAGATTGTGTTGTTCAAGGCTTAAGTTCTTATATGAATTGATTAATGGAAATTATAAAATTAACATAGCCAATATTTCTTTTTCAGCTGGCTACCAAACTAGGCAAAAACACGACCTTGCTATAACGCCTTTTCGCAGATGCAACAACTGCTTTAAGTATTCAATCTTTCCTCCCACCACAGTCGACTCGAATAAGCTAATAGAGCAATTGTTTCAGCGCTCTCGTTGTGGTTGTTTTCCTCAAAAATAGAACATAAACTTACGAATTGAATTAAGTTGGTGAACTACTTGTATCCTATTGTCATTACTTGCCTCTGAACAAAGGTGCTAGATACTCCCAAATGGACCCCGCAAAACGTAAACATTGCTACCTTTATTGTATCCATATTCCTTGAGCCCATGATAACTTGAATCTAGCGTATCTGTTGTACAACCTGTATCTACTATATATTCATGTATTCTCAGTTTTTTGCTTTTAATAATATCAATGTACCACCCTGCTAAACTCACCCAAAGTGATTACAGTATGTCTAAATAAATACAAAAAAATAAATAAGTGCTAATGGCGGAAGAGCAAGAGCGCGCCTCTTTTTTTCTCACTGGTTGCGCACAACTCGTCCCGACACAACTGGTTGACGACACTTCCGGTATAATTAGTGTCATATATTTCGCCGACCCGCACGTCCCTCGCCCCCGCTTCACTCCAATTTTTTTTTCCTGTCGCCCCGTGATCCCGCTCTTCTAAGCGTGCATTTATCGAACAACCAAAACAAACCAAGCGTCAACCACCGAGAAGAACAACCCACGTGGCTAAGCGAGCAGCAAAACTGTTCAGACGAGAAATGAGCGCACAGGCGCAAACACACACACACAAATAAGTATAACCTCGAGACAACGTTCGCGTGTCTGCTGTAGACGGCTGGGAAGGAAAGACCACTGCTCTTTCATCTCCGCTTTAAGCGCCCCAATCCGAAGCAGCACAAAGCACATCCCCGTCGGGTTAGGGAGGAAGAAGGGTGCAATCTACCCTAGGGGCCGGCCACGGGAACCCTAAAGGGGAAGGAAAGGAAGAGTTGGAGGGGGTGGTAGCCGCAGCAGTGGTGGCGGCAGAGGAATGGTTTGGAAAGATCCAGCGCCGAGGCGAAAGCGTGCCTCGCCAGGACGCCACTGCTGCACAGAGAGTATGTGGAAGATGAGAGAGGAAGGGAACCTCAGGGCCAGCGAGAGTCGGCTAGAATGAGAGAGAGAGACCGAGAAGAGAGAAAGAGTGAAGCGAAAGAAGAGAGGGAGAGGGGGCGTGGACCGACCGTGCTCAGCTGTACGTGCGTAATTGGAGGGTCTGAGGGTAGGGGGAGGTTGTGCGGGCGGTGGTGTCTGGGAGCGAGCGAGGAGCCTCCGGTGCCCCGCGCTCCTCTGCTCCGTTGCAGCCGCCACCGCTCAGGGAGTCATCCATCAACGCGATGGAAATGCGCGCACCCCCTCCGCCGCCGGCCGCGAAGCGCGCGTTGCCTGCTAACCCTCCCGTTCTCACCATCTCGCTCCCTTACAACCGTGGCCCTCCTTACCTCCCAACTCCACAACACACGCACGCACACTTTCTTTCGTTCCTTCGCTCCAGCCCGCACTACCCTCTTCGAGTGTGTGCTAGAGCTCGCCTGCCTGCCTGCCTTCGATCCCTCGGCGGGCCCGGGTGCAGCGAGCCTTCTCCTCACAACACGGCACCGAGCCGTTGCCTGCCTGCCTTGCCTGCTTGCTTGCCCGTCTGCAAGTGCGCTTTCCCTGATAACCCACCCGCGTGCCGCCGCCGCCGCCCGCCAAAGGGCTTCACTGCGGGGCCTCGAAGCTCGGCTCGCCAGCGCGCCCGCTGGCGCCTTTTGCGCCGCCCGGTCGTGTGTGTTGTCGTGCGCCTCGCCTCACTCTCTCCGGGGTTGAGGTGCAGGCGTCGTTGAGCTTTGATCTTGTTCTGTTTGCTTGCCCGCCGGCGCGTCGCTCGGCGGTGGTCTCCGGTATACCTCCGCCACCCTTTCTCCGGCACTACCCGCTTTTCGCTCCGTGGCGGGCTCTTTAGCTTACTTCCTCTTGACGGAACGTTTGCTTTCGTTTTCTTGTTGTCGTTCTGATTTCGAGCCTCGTGGGAGCAAGTGGCGCAAAAGAACAGAAGTAAACGGCCCACGGGTTGTGTTTCCTCGCAAAGGGCACTAGTGAACGCTGAGTGCCGGTGCAAGATTTTGAAAACAGTGCGCGTAACAAAGTAACAAGGAAGCGAAAGATAAACTTTAGCCGAATTCCCAAACCTTGTCGTTCATAACAATTGTTTTTCGCTGGCCGACGGACTGCAGTAATGTTATGGTGGTTATCAAGTGAAGGGATTGCTAATTTGGCAAGTTAGGAGATGTTCACAATTATGAGAGCGCAGAAAAATGTCGAAAGGTAAGGTGAACAGGGCAAAGGAGCTAATTACCAAATCAGAGTTTACTGGAAACGCAAGAAAGATATAGCATGTAATCGCAAATGGAACACGAATGATTGTATCGCTAAACGATGCACTTGAACAACTAAAGGCATCCCGATTGCCCCGAGTATTTTTCGATGCCCTCCAGTGTTCGAACTGTTTTGTAAATCTCGGTTCTTACATGTTATTTCAATAATTTTACTGGGATAGAACTCGCCTTAAACACCGAATCTGGTGTTGTCATCACTAATACGAATAAAACACGTTGCTCTTTGATCCTGGTAGTAAGAACACCACAACTAGAGTGGGGTAGAATTGGTATGGGCTAAATCAGTACTTTCGGTATAACGAATACCTTGTGTTTATGTCTTGTCGCACAGAATTACGACCTGCACAGCAGCGTGCCGTAAATGGTCCGCTCTTCGTTGTGTGCTAGCCTACCTCGAACGCTCCGTTACCAGCAACTTCACGTTTGTGGCCATTACGTTGTCTTTGACTTTACCTCCGATAGAGTCCTTGATTGAGTCCGGGCAAAGCATTGTGCATTCCATGTAACGACTTTCGTAAACACTTCGTCGCCTTCGTAGTGTGAACCATGTCCTACAGTCGTTCACTGTGGAAGCAGAAGGTCTTGGGCAAGTGCTTCCAAAGAAACTCCGCCGAGGAGGGCTCTATATACTCCGCACGAGTTTGTAGAAAATGACGCAATGACTGTGTCAATACATGGATAATAATCTATTCAAATTGTTGACATTGGTTTCCGAAAACTACAGTCATTCGTACATCTCGAAATGTCACTGCCAAAAATGGCGATTGAGCGAACGGCACACACTGAACGCGCCACTGTCTTTGTCGTCGTCTTCGCTGAGGCCGGTGAGCCTTAACGTGGGCGCCAGCTACAGGCTCTTGATGTTTGTGTGCCTACGTAATAGATTTAGAACGCTGCCATCTACCGGTAGATCGCATATGCGTTTTACGTTGTCTGCGCTAATCTAACTAATTCTTGTCCACCCCTTTTACCCATTCTCCAGTACAGGGGAGCCAACAAGAACTACCTGTGGTTACCTCCCTGCTTTCTTTACATAATTGATCTTCCTTCTTGACGAGCTGTAAATCACTTTGAGTATTTGAAGCCCTTAATAAACAGAGAGAGGATGCTGCGAACGCAGACAAACCATCTCGGTCGAATCAAATTTCTCCAGAAAAGGTAACAACGTATAAGTCTTTATCGTTAAAGCAAAGTAGTTTACTACCAAAGCAAACGCAAAGAATGTGTCAAGAATGCACCGGTTACAGCACATAACATGCGCGGTAGAGCAGCCCATTCGTCATATGGACACATTGGATTAGCCTTTCACCGTTGACAACTTTTTTCATTAGTGTTTATTTAGTTTCGGCTTCAAGATTTACTTAGATGACACTAACTGAATATACAAGTTCATGGGTGCAGTTGCTACGCGATATTCCCAAGCCTAACCTGCCAAGAGGGCTTCCTGTTGCGATGAGGTTAAGGTTATAATGCTTTCACTAACGCCGTAAATATAAACGCAGTTTAACCTTATTCTACAATCACTATAGATACATTCACGACACAAAAGTTCATGGAAAGGCTTTCCTTTTCATAAACATCTATTGGATTTATGTGACAGTTTCTTGCCATGACTTCACATGTCTCGGTTTTGTAAATTTTTCTCAGTCACACAGATTTATATAGCCTAATCTTAAGCATATACAGGGCTATTCCATCAGTGATTTTTTTTTTGCAAGTCCTCGTCATGTCTGTGCATGGAAGGGTGTCGCTTCCCGTCCCGTTTATCACACGCTGCCCAGCTCCGGCCATTGAAGCCCGCTTCTCGCCACCCTCACTTTACGCATCTCTCCTCCTCACTTTCGCGCCGGTAAATCCTCCTCCGCCGGAAAAAGGCAGCTTCTCCGCAGCGCAATAAAGCCACGCGCTGAAGCCAGTCCCCCTGGGGGGACAGCGACTCACGTCAGTCCGTGGCGACCAGAACGAAGCAGCCGCGCCGCCTCGCGATAAACTATGTAGTAGCTGGAGTGGCGTAGCGCGCTGGCTGCTCTGCCATGAGGCTTGCTCCGGTGGGGAACGAGAATTATTTGCTCCTTATTTAGTTATAGTTGCCTCGTAGAGTTGAGCACGACGTCCCAGCACTTTGGCGCGTTTGTCGCGACGTTGCCAACATTGCATGCGGCCTGAGCGCGTCATCCAAAAGTCGGACGACTCTTCTCTCGGCGAGTGACTCTTACAAATTAGCCAGTCGCGTGGTCCTTACACGGAAGGACTGTTCATCAGCCACAGTCGGGAATTGTTGCGCGAAATCTACAGGATGACGGGCATGGCTATATTACGCGGTTATCGCTTCAATAGGGACTCTCCAGCTGCTTTTGGGGCATCGCTGTATGCGGTTGCGATAAATCCAAGAAGCACCATCTTTAGATCGTGCTAATTAAATACCGCCATTCGCCGGGATGTGGAATAGCGCTACAAACGGGACCCCATACGGGTACGTCTAAAAGAAAAGTCGAACCAATGAAAGCATCAAAATGTGAAGAGGAGTAGCACAAGAGCACCGCCGTCGTCCACGAAGCTCATTTGATGAATAATTCTTTGTGCTTTCGCCGCTAAAAGAATCAGGCCTCGCGCTACTATTAGTTAGCCGCCTGCTTAGCTACAGGTTAGTAAAGTGGCTGTGCTGTACTGGTAGGTGGTTACCAGCGCAAGGTGATGTTTTCGTGGACTGGGAAATTCTTTACAAATCAGTGGATAACATTTGCTTTTTTTTTCTTCTTATCTACACCACTAACATTTGCGTATTGCCTTCATTAGTGAGTCGTCGGTAGGTTCGTGCAGGGCTACACATGGCATCAACACAGATATAACGTTATATTTGCAGCAAGCTCTAAGCATATTGTCGGCAACATGTGTGTTAGTCGCTTTCACGAGAGCACCTATTAATTGTCATCCCATATGCTTCAATGGCTAACCTATTTTCTCGTGAAACCTGTCTGTTTGGGGGCCCCAATGGTGACATGCACGGGGTATCCTGTTGCGTACATAAGGAAGAAACTTACATCTATTTCCCATGATTTCAAATTAATCGCCAGTAAAACATCAGTGGGTTTCATCCTAGTGCTGTAAAGAGCGTTTTTCCTCCGATTTCTGCTCTATAGCTGCCGTGTGCTCTGCAACAACTGCAAGTGAAATCTTCGAGCACTTGAGAGCATGCGAGCACAGGCACTACTTATGTCATCGTGTTATTTTTACGATCATGTTACTGAGGACAATAATATGATCGTAAAAGAAAGGCCATTGTACACCGGCCACCACTCCGATAAAGAAGGCATAATTTATTTTCAAGCAACAATTATTCGTCAGGTATCAATCCGAACCCGACATACGACAATGCGTCAAGTCGCTTTTCTGCTGATTATTTCGTCTCGTGGAAAACTGTTATGCTCTACAATTGCAATGGCGACTCGCTATGACTTCAACTTTCAGTGTTACCTGTCGTTCTGCTCACAGCCTTGAAACGAAACGTGTCCAAGAACGAAACTTGGATCTGTGTGCGTGATACACGCAAGGGGAAATCATCGAAGGATTCACCGTCGTAGCGTAGCATTAAGGCTCCACCTTAACAAGACTATGCCACGCACGACAGGAAACTCGACTTCCCACCTGGTGCGAGGTCTCCTCAGCCACCATGCAATGTCGCATGCAGTTGCAGCAATGCGCGCGAACCAAGCATATGGGTCTATTTCGCGTCCCCGCAGAGGAGTGAAGTGAATTAGAATTTAGTCACGCGGATGCGCTCTCTCTTTTTCTTCCCCCATCCCATTCCGTTGCAGACCTCTACCAAGCAGCGACGCATTCTCGCCCACTCGAGCATTATCATTCCCCACCCGACCGAGTCGTTTTCGGGAGTCTCGATTACGGGCAAGACGCTAGCACACGCAGCACCTCACTGAGACAAGGGTTGTGCGCGAAGGTGGTGGTGGTGGGGTGGTGCTGGGGATTCGAGGGAGGGGAGAGAGAGGGATGAAAATGCTTTGAAGCATACCGAAGCTCTCACGCCGCCAACCGAGCACGAACACGCTCGCACACTCCCTATAGCCCCCACACACACATAGCCAGACAGGCTCGCCCGCGCAGGGCCAGCCAAGCCGAAAGCCTAGACGAGCCAAGCAAGCCACACGCGCTCGCGCCTGCCACCATTAGCACCCGGGCACGGGGCATTAGGAATGCGTGTAGCCTTTCCACCCCTCTCCCTCCCTACCAGCCCTTTACTCCCTTGATCCTACCAGTCTCGTGCGCACGCCAACCGAGTCAACCCCCCCATCCCACCCACCCATGACTGCCAACCGCCGCCTCGACCGCCGCGGCTCGAGCTTCTCACGTAGGCATGCCGCCTTTCTCCCCCCTTTCCCAGCCCCGGTTTCCGAGGCGGCGTTAGGGTCTGGGGGGGCGAGCCGCCGGCGCAGAACGCGATCTGCGTAATGCCGTTTCTTTGTAAAAGCCCGCCGGACAAGACTTTGAGCCGCCCGGTCATAGCCTTAACGTGCGGGGAGCTCCGGCGACAGCGCCGTCGGCGCCAGACGCATCAGCCTTTTCCCGCGCAACCCCTGCTCTCTCGCCGCTTCCTGCGACGCTTCCTTTTGGCTCTTTTGATTTGGTTTCGCTTAGCTTCTTATATTCACTGCCACGCGCCGCTCCTTCTCTGTTTTTATTTTTGTCGATCTTGATGTTGACTCCTCTTTCCATTTCCTTTCAATCTTCGCTCGCTTCTTTTTATTATAAGCGCGGTCTCTTCAATTTCTTTAATGCGATCGCATTCTTAGGGCATTTCACGGACTTTTCGGGCGTTATCTATGTTCGTATCTGTCTTGGTATCTAACCGTTTCCCCGCATACCTAGGTCACTGGCTAGTCCGTGGTCGAATGGGGAGCGCACCGGGCTGCTGTGGCAAGGGAACGGGGTTTGAAACCAATCATCGGACCAACATGGCCACTTGAACATGTGTCAATGTGTGCGTACGTGCCGCTCATCGATGAACCTTTTTCACGCCAACATGGGTCACCGTAGATGCCGGACTGGGTAAGTATCGCTGTTCAATGAAGCTCTTTGACGCCGACTTGCAGTTGCAGCACCGAGAACGTGTCGCTCGGTCAGTGCTGGTCTCCAACGAACCTCTTTGATGTCAACTTGGGTCACTGGGAATGTGCCAGTAGGCTTGTGACGCTCCACAATGACTAAACATACCCTTTAAATTTTTCCGACGCTTGGTGGTATCGAACCCACGTCACAAGGGTGAAGACAGTAACCCGACACTGTAGCAGGCTGCGCCGCAAATGCACGGGGTATGAACCAGTTTACGGTGGACATTTTTCACCCCTCGCTTTAGGGAGCTGCGCCATGAATGCACAGGGTATGTCCCACTCTTCGATGAACCTCTCGCCGAGTTGGGTCACTGAGTAGGTGCCACTGAGTGTGCGGCAAGCGAGGGAACAATTCCCAGCAATTGCCAAAGCCTCCGAGATGTCCGCGAGTGGCGGCCGTCTCGGAGGCCACACGCGGACTTCTCGGCGGTGCCACAAGATGGCGCAGCGTGTCCAAATCGTAGGCGCGAGATAGCGGCGCAGTTGTGCAGGCACAGTTGTCTTTATTACTTAACTGAACACGTCTTGAGCGTGTTTTCGCTTCCGCTGTAGAGGGTGCTGGAGATTTCTGGTCGAGGTGCCTTGGAAGACGTTAGCGTATAGCGAATTCATTCCTAAACATCTGGTGTTTGCTCCTTGCAGCCACCGTATGTTAAATTTCAGTCACTATAGACGTGTCTTCGTTGTTCGGGTTATGCCTGACGGCGGCTGTACCATGCGTAAAACGGTGCTTATTCGGACTAGTTGGTGCATACTTGAACGCGAGGAACAGCTCATGCGACGTGATCGTGAAAGAGTACAAAATAGCCTGATTAGTGGGCTCTAAATAATCTAGCTCGTGTTGTGGGAACAAATGAAAGAAATTAATTTTTAGTACAAAGGCTGTTCCAACGTCGGGACAGAGGAGTTAGGCAACGTCGGAACAAAGAAGTTAGGTAAGTCACACACTATCGAGCATCGAATGCAAATTTCTACACTGCGAGACTCGACTTCCAGCATATCCCACTCAGGGAAACTACACACTTCGTGAGAGCAAACTTAATTTGAAAGGGCGAAGGACTAGAAGAGGCGTGAACTAAGCACTTTAGAGTGGCAGTCGGACGAGAAAACAGGCGTCAACCTGCTGCTCTCCACGTCAACACGTGAAGCTATCAATCGCTGACGTATGAGGCCGTGCACTTAGAGCTTGATTTCAACGCCGAGCGCTGTAATCAGCATTGTGCAAAAGGTGTAATCTGGAATAGCAACTTCGATATTTAAATTAATAGGCCCGATAATTCACCACACCTAACTTTTAGTTATCCAAGTAGGTTCCTCGGCGTAAAAGGCAAGTCCTGAGCAAAAGGCTGCAGCGTTACAGCATTTGTACTTGACCACGATTTCTGCGCTAAACATAACGTCATTTAATCTCATACGTGTACTGGTTACCATCACCACAACCGCTCTATGTCCATAGTACCAGTTATAAGCCTCCGAATACAGCATATGGATCATTCCTAAACAGCGCGCCGAACAGATAATAGGTGCATTATAAGTGCCACAATTTTTGTACTGTTTCTCGAAAAAGAGACTGATGCCTTAGGCGCCATCCCCGAAAAAAAAAAGTAATATACAAGCCGTTATTGCACATCTTAAGCGTAATCAATGACGAAGTACTATACTGAAGTGGTCCCTTTAAGACGGAACCATCCTATCCTGTACACCATATTGCAGGGCTTCAGCTTGGTGTGCGAAAGAGTGTAGCGAGCGGGAACTGTAGAAGCATTTGACTAGTTGGATTCTGAATTTCCGGCATGCAGTGAGTAAACACACATTGGGTCGGGGCCTGTGGCATCTGATCCTGCTAAGGTGCTCATTTCTTCGTTATAAAAGCTCCCTTTCCGTTCCCGCTCAGCTCGCTCCCCTATAAGCTATCCCTACACGTGTCCCGAAGAGAGGAACTCACAGTCATTCGCGATTACGCTTTTTTCCCTCTGCAATCGCTCTCTTGTGCTCTATCGCAGCGCGCATTCTTAAATGGGGAGTTCTGATTTTTGCGTTCCCCATTACCTCCTTTTTCCTGAATTCACTGCCTCTTTAACGCTCGTTCTCCCAGTGAGTGTCCCAGAAAGTGTGGTACTCTTACTATTCGTCACTACGTTTTCTTTGCTATAAATGACCTCTCCTACACTCACTTCTCGCTGCTTGTCCCTAAAACGAGAGTAACGGGATCGTGGCGTTCTTCGCTACGGCTTCCTTAGTGTCCTTTTTCTGAAGGAAGGAGAGAAGGATGAGATATACGAAAAAAGGGACGCGCAGGAAAAGCGCCGCGAACGCACACGCTTCCCGCAGTCGCGTGCGCAGCCAGCAAAGCGGCAGCGCACGGGCCCGACGCCAACGCTGCCAAGAAACTCCGGTGGCAAGAATATTAATGGCGCCCTCCATTGGGGACGGCGGCGCCGCGTCGAAAGGACCTCGTTTCATCATCTGTCTTGCCATCAGGCAAGGACGTGAGACGGGGAGAAAAAAAAAGAGGCAAGGGTGGGGCGAAAGCGTCTCTCTTGTCGCACTCGGCAGAGTCACGCGCAGCCAGGTTCCTTTTTCCACCTCCTTTTCCCTACTCCCCGTCCACCGCTGCTCTACAACCTTTCCCAGTCTTCATGCATCCCACGTTCCCTTTCCACAATCCCCAACTCCCTATTCCCATCCCCATTCCGTGCGTCCCGTGTTTAAGAAACGTCGTGAGCGTTGTCTGTGGCCGTTGTTTCTCCCCTTCTCGTGCCGCCACCGCAGCCCTACGCCAGTCCTATATACGGCAGCGCGACGTATGCTGCCGAGGCGGGGGGGGAGGGGGGAGGGGGGGAGGGGGCTCTCGACGTTTCGTTGGACTGTTGCCCAAGTAGTTGTGCGTCGGAGTGGGAGAAGTGTGCGACGACGCTACACGGCAGCGAGTGTGCCGCGTTGCTTTTGTTTTCTTCCCTTTCTTTTTCACCGAGTCTTCGTAGTCCTCGACTCGTGATTCCTCTCCTTCACGCCAGGCACTTTGTCATAATGACCGCGTTCCTATTTCTTTTTTTTTTTCCTGTCCGCCGTTTATGCCGCTTTAGCGCTCGCTTCCGAGGCGCATGTTGGAGGAATGTACAGCGCGCGTCGCCGATTTGTTGGACAGATGCCCGGTGCAAAAGAAAAGTTGCTCGGCTTCAGGACGCGTATAGTACCGCACTGCTGCGCCGCAGCGGCCAAAGTGACAGGACCGTCCGTGATGAGTTATTCTGGCGCTTGTATACGTGTTTCTGTAGCTTGCAGAGAGGGGAGAGTGCCAAGAAAAAAGCGCTCGCTTCCTTGCGAGATAGTCGAGCAGGTCCCGGTCCCACGCTCATCAGCCTTCATCCGGATCTGTTCATTTTTGTTACCGCATGCATTGTCTTCGTTATTTAGCAGGCTGTGACTGTTATTTCTTGCGTGTTACTTCTTTTGCTACGTGTGCACATGTGCACATCGCACATGGCGTAGCACATGTGCCGAATCCTAATCTGTGTAAACGTTCGCGGAGTGGCGCAAGTTTACTGTCGTTTGTTAATAATCCGCAGTGTACGTAGCCTGCCAAAGACCAAAACAAGTATTAGAATACCTGAGAATCGGTTATAGGCGAAGCATTGTTCGATGTTTACTAAAACGTCTTCACTTCTACTTCGTAACAGTTGTACATCTTAATGCTCCTCGCTCAATGCACGCTCTTATTCCACTTTGTTCACTTACCTTCTTTCTGCAGAATCGGCCAAACAGCAGCAAAAGAGGGGTAGGGGGAAAATAAAGCTTCGTTTTAGAACCATTGCCTCTTGCATTCTGTTTTAAGTATGGCAGTGTTTCGGATTAATACTGCTCCGTTTAACTTACTCGAGCATTCCTAGTGCTTCACCAAATTAATCATTAATCAACCAAGTGACTCCACAATACGAGAAATGCCTTTCCTTAAGTTCTCCATTTACCAATGTCGTCTGCCAATCACACTGTAGTGCCTACTCTCCAAAGTCTTAAACCCGCCACTGAATCAGATTTTCGGCTGGCCTCGATTGCGTTATCTGTCTCCGGATAGTCGCGGTTCTCCAAGACTGATGGCTCAATATCTCCTCTACGGATTAGATGGTCCCCCTAACTGATCCGCATATTCCTCTTTGTCTCGGCTGCACTATCATCTGGTATTTAAGCCTGACGCCTAATCGGTATGCTGCGGTACGCTTATTTTATATTTATTTACGGGGTAATATGGTTCTGAGGTCGATAATGCGACATCCCGCCTTATCCACGCCAAAGATAATATGCTCCCCTTACCAATTTTCTCCGGTAGTGTACTAAGTCTCATTCGGCTCATGACCATAAACGGCTCGTATAAATTACCAGAGATTAATTAGTATACAATAGTACCTTTCATTAGTTATAATTAGTTATACAAAGACATTACTCGTACGTGGATACTAAGAGGTTTATGGGTTCGACCATTCCTGGATCATGTTCTTGTGCGATCTTGTCGGCTGAATTGGCTTTTGACTCCCCCTCCTCTCCTTTCGTGAATTCTCTCTGGTAGTGGCCAATGTCTCCCTTGGATCGCGATCTTAAAAGACATGTGTAAATAGCCGGAGTTATATTAGTATAGTGTTATCTCCCCCTAGTTTAACAAAGAACTCTTAAATGCAAAGTGTCGGCTTGTAAGAAGATACTCAATGGTTTATGTATTAGGAGACTGTTAGGTTGTTTTCTTGAGTGATACTTTGTGCTGCCCTGGCTTTGCCTACGCGGTCGTGAACGCAAAAGCAAAGGGGCACAGCCGTTCACTCTCTTCACCTATTACTCTGCATCAAGCATGTGGGCGGATCAATTTCCTTTGAAGGAAACTTTTAACTAAGACTGAAATGAAAAGTTTAACCTGTTGATACTTGTTAAGCATTCGTTTATTACTGTATAGTACATCTGAAACAAAAAAAAACGTTAATGAAAAAGTTACGTTTGCGAAAAATAAGAACGCTTTTATGCGAAACAAAAAGGTTGATTGCTGGCGAAAAAAAAATCTAGGCAAAGGCTTTCTATTGCGCTGCAGTGCCGGTTTCTTTGTTTCTATGATGATGTGTCTAAGCTCCCGTTCACATTATTTTTTTCTTAATTTCTCACTCTTGTTAAGCCGATTTCGGCTATTTTAGAAAAACAATGCAACCGAGGTTTAGCAGCAACAGAAATCTCGTCCTGAGTGGACGTCATCGAAAAGAGTGACGTCACGGTGGAGGCGGAGGTGGAACACGAAGCTAGCTTCGCGACAAGTTTCTTTCGCTCCTACACTTATCTTGCCCGCCGACCCTCCACCCACCGTATTACGTGGGCATTCTAAACGTGTAATTTACCGGCACAGCTTGACTTAACCTTCTTTCTTGGCGTTCTTCTAACCAAAGCGTTCATAACGGCCGTGTCATAGTCGCGTATATACGGCCATCTGTGCTCTTTCTGAAAAGCAAGAATTTTCCTTGTACTCGCTCGTGATATTTCTTTTTTTCCTTCCAGATTTGTTTTTCCAACGTAAGTTTCGTGCATCCTTTAACTCATCACCAACACTTCAGCCCGCTGTTGTACTGGTAAATTGTGTAGGTCTCAACGAGCCGCCTAAGTTAGTTTTCTTTATAATTATGTCGGCTTTCCATATGTTCGCGTCAGTGCCTGTGTCCTATGCATGTCATTTATATTTTAATCGTTTTCACCATCGGTGCCTTGCCATAAGTCGTGCCACCTGCGAACTTTCTCCTGTTTCAATCAAAACGCCTCTGTTCTTTTTCTTTTTTTTTCTTTTTTTTTTAGCTTGTACGTGCGGGTGACTTCAGTAAGTTCTGATAACGTTAACCATGGTTCTATTTCACATTTCGTTTGCTTTCGTTCGGAAATCGAGCAGTTATGCAGGCATTTTTTGCGTTTTTCTCTGCCGTCAAAAAAACGTACAGGTTTATCTTCCCACTTTTCAGGAGTCCGTAATGCCGAAGTGAGCCCGCTTTCCCTTTTTTTTTTTTTTGGCAACGACTCGATAGACCACAAAAGTGTACAACAATGTTTTTTCATTTGTACGCTAGTGACATATTTGACGTACGCTATTTCTTCATCGTCACTACTACGTGACACTATACATTCTTACCTAAACATTCAATTACCTATAAAAGCCCGAGATACGAGCCCGAGAAGTCAAACTCAAAATATGACAAGCTTTCTTGTTATTAGATACGTTTCATGCAATCCTTTCTTCTTCATCACATTGAATTCGACTTAGGTAGCCGCCGACATACAAAGTCAATCGTAAAGATTTCTTTATGTTAAAGTCACGCATAGTTTCAAGGCCGAAGATACAGCAGAAGAAATTTAAATAAAGCAGTTGAGATAACAGTCAATACAAAGCCCAGAAACTGAAGACTTCTTCATTTAATTGCTCACACGTATGACCGAAAGGAAATAGAGAGATAAAAAAAAAGTAAGGAACGGCTGGGCGGAGGACACTCTCAATCAACGCAAATATTAAGACGTCCGCAAGCCAAGATCACGGGGCGCTAATTACTGCCGAAGCAAAAGTGTACATACGACAACCCCACCTCCCCCTTCCCCTTTAGTTGTGGGCAGTTTCCTTTTTTTTTTCCTTAAACCATTTCCTCCCGTACACCTTCTCATCACAGGTTTCCCTCTCTCATTTCGCTTACTTCATTGTCTTTTCACCACTTTCTTCATTTCATTAAATTTTTAATTCACTCGCTCCTTTTTTTTTATTCCTTCATCCCAGATTCCGTGGCTCATTTCAACCCAAGGCGTCGTCGTTTGAACCTAGCTCTCGTCAACTCCTCTTTTTCTTTTCATGCTCTCTTCTCTTACCTCATTTTTCCTTTTTCTTCTCCTTCTGCTCCGTTTACCGCCTTTTCTTTTGCACTACGCCTTTTTTTCCTTGTTTTCTCCCTCTTGCCCCATCGCCATTTCGTCTTGCTGTTCGCGCCACCGCCGATCTTCCCTGCTCACTGTCTCACGCTGCCCTCTTTGCCCGCCGCCTCTCTTCGCTTTCTTAGCGACCACGTTTCCCTCTTTTTTTATCCCTTTTCTTCGCGTCCTTTCCCTGCCTCTTTTTCGCGCATCACTTTATCTCTTCTCTCGCTTCCCGCTGCCTTCCTTTTGATCCATTTCATTTTTTTCTCTCTTTCTGTCCTTCTTCCCGTACGAGCCTCTTCTTTCCTGCATCCCGTTTCTCCTTCGTTTCATCCGCGCTCCTCCGCATCTGTGGCGTTTGAGGTGAGGGGGGGGGGAGGGGGGCTGTTCGTTTGCTTCGTTCTTTCTTTGTCCTCTGCTTCTATTTTTATACACACACCCATTTAGCGTTTCTATTCCCCTATATATCTGTTTACTTTCTTCCTTCTGCATCCCTATTTTTCCGCCTTTTCCCGTGGATTCGGCCAGGCCTTATCCCCATTTCCTCCCCTTTTGCCCCTTGGCTTCGTCTCTGCTTATATTTTCCTGAACACGCTTTTCTTTTTCGTTCTTTCTTTTCATTTATTTTTCGCTCGTTTGGTGCTCTTCCCAACGCTCGTTCACGGGGATGCGCGTTCTCCCTTACGTCTTCGCGGCCACCTTCACACGTGCTATGGCCGTTCGCCACTGACAGCGTCGTCGCCCCCCCCCCCCCTTTTTTTTTAGTACAGCGCGTACTCACGCCCTCTCGGTCGGCTGCAATCCGCTCTTTTATTATCGCTCTTCTAGCTCTAATAAACGAGCTTAAGTTTACCGCTCGTTTCTTTTCTTATCGAATTTTTCCTTACTTTCCGTGCTTGCCCACGGACACGGATGTGCGTTTACTTCGGCAGGCAAGGGCATCGTCATTAGCCGAGTGCCGTCTCGTGTTGAGAAGCCAACACCTGTCGCCAGCAGTGCTGCGTATGTGGACTGGGTGTACTGACGGGCTCACGTCAGCGCCATCGACAAAAATGCGGCGCCTCTATATTTGTACGAAAACTGATTGCGATTCTCTTTTTGCGTCTGGAAGGAATGGAAGGAAGCCCACGATTCCATTGATTTGCTATCACTCCTCGGAGCGGGTGGCTGATATCGATGACCTCATGCAAGCCAGTTCATTACGAAGGGCAAAAATAATGCAAAATTAAAATAGTCGTTTAACAATACGACTGCTAGCCCTTTAAAGTATGTGCGGGTCATTTGGATGCCCGCTAACCTTGACGACAGTGCTGAGAGCATTATTTCATTAAGTTACAGTTCATTGCAGGCGTCGACCACAATGGTGGTTAAAAACGTGCTCGAGGCTTCTGAGCACGTGTCCTGGGCAATACTGTGTCCCTTCAGGAGTCGAATGTCGCCTACTTTTAGACAAGATCTCGGCAGGTGTATCGTAGGAAATCATTTCGCTCGACTCTATTTCTTTTAACCACTCATGACGGGCAGATCACGGTGGTAAGGCAGATGATAACAACAGCCGAAGCGTGGAAATGAAAAGGGTTGGAATAGAACCAACATGTTATCCATATACGTGTGCCTTTCTCTTTTTTGCTCCCGAGATGGCCTTACAGCAAGGTGTCCCTCATAACATCCCGCTACTGGGATGCACATAAAACCACGGAGCTCTGCTAACTCAATAATAAGCAACGGATCTCAATAAAGCATACTATAAATATCACACTGCCGTACCCTGGCACTTGTCCTCGTAGTGCTGAGGTTTCATTCTTTCTTACTCTCTTATTTTTTTCGTATCTGTCAGTCTTCATTTAGTGACAACTTTTTTTGGGCACTTAGCTTTCGTGGCATGTGTCGCAATCATTATCATCATCATGTTTCTTTGGCCCAAGTTAACGGCAAAAATTAAAAAAAACTGATCCTGGATTCGCGACTTGACAGCCATCGTACCGTCGCCACTTTCGCGTCATCGCCATTATCATAATCTTGCCTCGTCGTCCTCAAAGAATCTACCACTGTTTTGTGTTGTAATATTTTCTTTGCTTCCAGGGACCCTCCAGAATTTCCCCACATTCCTCTTTCTATTTTCTTGAGTCTCTTGTTCTTTCTTTTTTTCTTCCTGTTTTCACTTTTTTCTGATTTCGTCTTTTGTGTAACACAATTTAACCTATAAACACAAGGCCGAATGGTGAATGTTATAGCTTGGCTAGTGCATGACACATTTGCGGCGTCAGAATTGAAAGAAAGCCCAACAGCACGAACGTTTACTGTACAACAGTACGCAACAGTACAACATTTACAAAAGCACAACATTTACTCAACTTGTCTAAATCAGATTCGTAAGTAGCAAGTATCCATTGGCTTAGTAATTTTTCTATAATCACGCCATCATCAGCAGATACCCCGACTGTGGAACTGCAGACCTTAACTGATATCGTTAATATAAACTAAAAACAAAATGGGCCCGAGCATGGAACCTGTGGTACACCAGATTTTAACACGGATTAATGGAGACCAATGTTCATTCGCAAAAACTGATTGGGAGCGCCTGGTTAAGTAATTGGTATTTCACGTAATAATTCTTTATTAATTCTGAGACGTGTTAGTTTGCAATTATGCGCAAGTGAAGGACCTTGTCAAAAGCATTTGCGAAGTCCACAAATATCGCATCAACATTGTGTACCGAATGAATAGAGTGATTCAAGTCAGTAATTAATTCGAATAGTTGTGTTGCAGAGAATCGACCGTGTAGAATTCACAAAAAAAAATAAGTTATGTTCTGTTAGAAATTTTATGATAGCCCAACAAATTATATATTCAAAATGTTTGCAGTGTGTGGTTGTTAATGAAATGGGTCTCTTGAGGCATTAGTGAGTGACCAGATTTCAATAGGAGAATAATACCCCTGTCAAGCGGGCAAGTTAAGTGCACTTATGGAGAGTGTCACTCGGTTTAAGTGCACTTTGCCAAATCTAAACATCGCAAGTGGAGTGTCACTCGCAGAAGAGTGTGTACTCCGGTCGAAGTGCGTTCACGGAACGCACTTTGCTGGCCGAGTGCGTAGCCTCACTGCCAGCGGTTTCAACGGTACAAAATGTAATGCGTAAAAAAAAAAAGGACACAGAAGTTCCTTTTAGTCGTTTAACAGCTCCTGCGCACAAATAATAGCCTAAAACGCGCTCATATTCTGTTCCAGCAGGATCAAATGCCACCTCGTCGCACGCCGCTATGTCATTCTGGATTGGCTAGGCATTTTTCTTGGCCGGCATTGACTTGCCACACTCTTTTAATAAAAATCTTTTCGTATTTTGTTGAAAAAACATAGAATAATTCTGTTTTTAGTAATAATACAACGTAAAACAATCACGTTTTAGAAGTACTTTTCTTTTTAATCTACATCTTCACAAAACGCGCTCGTAGTCTGTCGGCATTTTTTTTTTTTTTACTGCGAGTCCACTCTGTTTTCCCGTTTAGAACCGCGTAGCCTTAAGTGTCACTCAAGGTCCCGAAGTGCACTCCCCGTAAGTGCACTTAACTTGCCCGCTTGACAAGGGTATAACACAAGGTACTTTCCAATCGATTGGAACACACGCTGTGTGAATAGACTGTTGAAATTGGGCAGCTAAAGTTTGGCATACTGCAGGTTTTTCTAGCTTGAGTAGTTCAGGGTATAAGCTATAAGGACCAGCTGCAGGGTTCGTCGGAAGATGGTCAATGGAGGATTGTATTCCTTCAGCAGCAATAACTACATCGTGCATGATGGAATTTAAAATCGGAAACTGAAGCTTATTTGGTAGTGGACTCTCATTCGTGAAAACAGACGAAACAAAATTCATTGAATTCCACAGCGACCTATGCAGGAGAAAAAATATCGCCGTCCCTTGATAACGATACAGTTGAATTTGACGCTTAGTTAGGGTTAAGGACTTTCTAAAATTTTTTGCCTCGTTTTGGAGCATGTTTTAAATGTCGTTGTTAAAAATTTGTCATTGGCTGCTGTTATTTCGGTTTCGCACAAGTACGCATGTTCACGATAGCGTCTCATACCTTCCACAGGGGTTGGTAACTTTGCTTTTGGCTGTAAACGTTTATTTTTTGTTGATGCAACGTTTTACGTGCGTCGTAAACCATGCGCTTTGCGTCGAAACCATTATTTTAACTTTAGCAATGTACTCTTATTTAAGTGATATCAACTTGTCACGCATGAGAGCCTATCGACATTCGCTCGGGTGTTATCAAAAAATAACTTTCTTCGTATTTTCTCGCTTTTTTTTTTTGCTCGCATACGAATTCACAATGCAAGATACTGTGATCGCTCATGCCATACGGGACAGTTACTGAGACACAGCTTGACTCAGTGGTTAATACAAGATATAAAGCATCTTTGAAGTATCTAATTACTTTTTTTTTACTATTTGCTCATTTACTTTCCTGGGAGCAGTAAACGGTTCGTGTAATCAATTACAACGTTGAATGAAGTAACTGTAATTGTAATTGGTTACATTTTTTTTTCTGAATCATGCACGAGTCCACCCTGAAGTAATTTTTGTACAAAACTCGATAATCAGCCTCGAATGTGACGTATTCTTGAGGCCATCGACTGGCTGCCACCGCCTTTTGTAACGTTCACAACGCTGCATGCCTGTCTCACATGCGACACCACGTAAGCAGCGCGCTCGGCCTAAACGAAAAGGAACGCAGCGTGCTCGAAGCGCCCCGCCTCCTCGCCCCCCCCCCCCCCCCTACCTCCTCTTCCCCCGACATCGGCGAAGCTCCGCCTGTAAGCTTTCTTCTCCCACGCGTTGTGAGTCTTCGTGATCCGTTTGCAAAAGAGCGATTGTACCGGGTCTCGCGTTTGCTTAGAGTCTAAAGGCGCGGGGGGGGGTTCGGGGGAGGTGGGTTTGTGGGGAGGGGCAAGGGGGGGGGGGGTTATAGATACGGCTTAAGCCGGCGAGCAGTCGGCATCACGAGCGCATATTTCGGGACTCTGCGGCGGCTGCTATATCGTGCAGCTGGTGCGGGTTTTAATTCAGTAAAGCCCAGCTGGAACGCACGCCGAGTGCGCAGCGGAGCTCATTCGTGAGCCCGACGCTCGAGCGCAGCGCCTAGGGGCTTGGGGGAGAACGTCGCTTGCTGCAGTGAAGGACAAAGGGTTTGCACCCACGCTGCCTTGGCCGCCTCGAGTTGCGGAATTGGCTACGCGAACGGAACCTGTCGTGTGGTCCGGAAGGCTTGAAGTTTGAAGTTTTGTTTATTTGCCCATTGATCACATAAGAAGGACTGAGGAAGAAAAAGCTGTTCGATCAGCCCGTCGGCCCCTGTTACGTGAGAAGCAGACCGCAGCGTATTCGAGTTAAAATGTAAAAGTTATCGGAAAATGAAAGGATGGCTTCGTCATATTCTGCGTCACAAATCAAACAGAAACGAAAAGAAAGCAATGCACATTGTTACGTTTAGTTCTGCACGCCAGAATGACACGCACAGGCAAAAGTACATGGTTGACGAAGGAACACAAAACATGGGCAGAACAAAATAAATGAACAAGCACGCAGTTTTCATACACAATTAACAGTTTATAAGCACGCGTGGGCAAAGTATAGAAGAGCGTATGGGCTCCGCACAGACAAGCGAGGTAAGAAGGAAATGGCAACTAATTTCACGTATACTTAATATCTCAAATTTGTCTGCTTCAGATGCTCTAACGGGTGCAGCTTACAACACTGCCATATGTCTTTTTGATGAAGATTCATAAATTGTCAGTTTTCATGCTTTTTTTAAACTTGGCATTTTTCGGCATCTCTTGCAAAAATTCAAGAAGGAGAGGGTAGTAGCACGTATTTATTTAAAGCGTGCCTTGAGCACGCGCCTATACTGGGTAGGTAAGCGCTTTATTAAGGATGGTTTAGCTTTAGACGCCACACTCAAGACGCAGCAGCAGCAAAGTTCAAACAGCCGAGACTGACACGCAAATCATTGCTTTTTATAACACAGTAAGTCTTTCAGCGACAGTGCTACTGCAGATTTCGCCTTCTTCAGGAACTTGTCTGTATCAACTTGCTCGAAGCAAACACCCCTCTGGCACCCTTTCAAAACTTCCAACGAGAGGTTCAGAGAACAACAAGTGACACTTTTTAGCAAAGGGCATTGTCAGAACTTGACACATTACTCGTCAAATCGTGAACCGAGCCCTAAATCGCCAAGCTTACGAAGAATATGGTAGAGTCGCCAGGTATGCTGTTAAATATTGTCAATTCCTTGCGTAGTGAAGGAAACAACTCCACTCACATTCACCATGCTCTCGCCACAAGGCAGTGTACATTTGTACTATTCCCACAGGCATTGATTTCAAATTTATTTTAATATGACAGTCATTCCTTTCTTCTTATTTAAACGTTTTAAACGTTCTTACATATAATCTCCAAGTTATGACGTGATCGCAGCTTATCTTTTGCTACTACGCTTCTTTTTATAGTACTGATGTTTTAATGTACTGATATTAATGTCCCTAATCATTTTCACATAAAAGTGACACATAATAAAAGAATATGCCTGAAGATACACAGGACAACGCAGCAGAGAAAGAAATAAAGGCCGCCACGAACCCCTGACGCAAAGAACCCCTCCAACATAGGTCCTCTTTGATCCTCATTGGATTATGGTGGTCGCTTGACTTTCCGGGTTGCTCTATACTGTTCATAGAAGGTTCTTTTTTTTATGGGGCCCTCCTGAATAATTATCGGCAGAGTGCCTTATAGGTACAATCTTCGGCTGGTAATCTCTCCTGAATGTCTAGCAGTCCAATTTGACGCTTTCGCATAAATAAAGATGGTCCCTGTGCTCTCAAGCCATATGCATTCTATAACGCCGATAGCTGTCGTACGTGCATTTGCCGCGGCGTCGCAGCCGTAGTTATGTCTCAGACACTGAGGGATGTGTTTCTCAATTATTACTAGAAACAAGCATATTCCTTACTATTTAGCTCTCTAAGCAAGCACAAGCAAAAAATATAGATCCGTGGAAGACAAAGTTAACTGTCATTGCAGGTACTTGTCGGCGTTTCGTACGTATGCTGGAGAACATATTTTGCATAGAAATTTTCTTGCAGCTCTATTGATTGATTGATTGATTGATTGATTGATTGATTGATTGATTGATTGAGTACGTCAGTCAGTCGATTGATTATAAACGTGATAAGGTCTCCCACTTGCCGAAAAGAGGATTGAGACACAAACCTGACAGATGTGGCAAGTTTCAAAAAACACTACATAATGCAGACTGAATTATTTGACATGATGACGTGTACTGGAAGACATAAAAATGAGTTGGAGTTCATACTGCAGGCATTACCAAATCCTGACTGGAAGTTCGCCACCCTCGTTTAAAATAGCAGTGTACAGTAATTGCATCCTACCGGTGTTATCATAGGGGTCGGAAACTGGGAGCGTAACAAAGAAGCTCAAGAACGACTTAATGACCGCGCAAAGAGTGATGGAACAAACACTGTTACGCGTAACGTTAAGATACAGCATGAGAGCGGTGTGGGTCAGAAAGCAAAAGGGGGGAAGGGGAGGTGGAGCCGGTATTCGAGTTGACATTAAGAGAAAAAAAATGATGCTGGCAGGCCATGTAATGCGTAGTGCAGATAACCGAAGAACCATTACAGTCCCAGAATGGGTGCCAAGAGAAGGGAAGCGCAGTCGAGGACGGCAGAAAACTATATGGGGGGGGGGGGGGGGGGGGGGGGTGATGAAGTTAGGAAATTTGCAGGAGCAAGTTGGAATCAGCTATAGCTCAAGACAGGGGTGAGGAGATCGCTGGCAGAGGGCTTCGTCCTCCACTGAACATAAATAATGCTACTAATGATGATGCTGCTGCTGCTGATGATGATGATGATGATGATGATGATGATGATGATGATGATGATGATGATGATGATGATGATGATGGTGACGATGATGGTTGGAAGGCTTGAGACATCTGTGTAACTTTGGCCAAAGTGACACATACGTCAACAATAGCGCATGAGAGAATCAGCTGAGGTGCATGGTACATATTGACAGGCTTAAACCCGCGGTAAAAGCTGACAAGCTACGATACTTCGGCAGAACTCGTACAAGTATTTGTGATCATGTCAAAAATCGCCCCCCGCCTATTTCCTCCGAAGAGAGCGCACATTATAACACGCTTTGCCGAGGAAGCATGTGTGAACCGTGATTTTAAGAGCGAAATTATGTAAAGGTGCGCAAGAGGCAAATTCATCAGGCAAAACATAAGGGTTATTTCACAACGAAGCTCCATAACGTCTGTTAGCGCGTTCTCGCTCTCTGTGTTGGCAAAAGGCAGCTTTAATACCCAAATGCGCGTGCTTAGTTATTTCCACATATAACCAAAACCGGAATGCTTCGCGCGCCGTATGACGTCACCTAGCACGTGACAGATTTAATTCCGCTGCCTATTCACTGTATGTTGTTGTTGCGGACTATAGATATACCTGTCAACATTTCCTGGAGTCCCCTTCTCTCTTCAGACTGCGCATGTTGCGCTGGTTCAAGTACTTGGCACAGATGCTTGGCACTGGCGGAGCCCTCACTATAGGGCCATTTCGCGGCTCCAGCTATAAAGCATGCTCGCGCGCGATGAAAAGCAGAAAGCACGGAGAGAGAGGCCGTCAAATCCTCGTAATCAGCGTCCCAGTCTTGTCCACCGTGAGAGACCATGCAACCTGCTCTCTGAAGCGTCATTACGGCACGTGTATCGAAAAGGGTGTCAAAAGGGGTCGTTGCCAGCGCCGCAACAGCGTACGCTTCAAAGGAACCCATCTGGACGCGCTTTTTTTTTCCCCCTCCAGTCTATCTCGCGCTTTCTGGGAGGTCCTCAGCCTGGGTCTGCTCTCAGACCCAGGACAAATGAAATTGCGAGAAACACAGAGAGAGACGGGGCTGGAAGCAAAAATATTAGTAAAAAAAGAGTGGTTGTGTTTGGGGTGTGCAGGGAGAGAGTAGGCTAACGGAAGGACTCCAAGAATGATAAAAAAAAAGGGACGACGGTGAATGAAAGAAGACACGGCGCCGAGCAGTCGCACAGAATAGAGAGACCGGCGAAAGAAAGGTGTGAACCTCTCTCTTCGGCGCGACGCTGTGATGATGAGTCCGGGAAGATGCGCCGTTCTCGGGAACGGCTGCGGCGACGTTAGAACGACGCACGACGGCGCGCCCTTCAAGGACTGAAAAAAAAAAAACGAGAAACAAGAAACACACAAGACAACGTTCGTCTTTTTTGCTCGCTCCCTTTTTTTTTTTTTCTTTCCTTTGCTGCGCGCAGCTCCGAAGCGAAGGTGGTAGCGGCGCGGCAGTAGTTGTAGTAGTAGCAGCGGCAGGCAGGCAGCAGAATAGAAAGCGACCGCGGTTCTGAACCCTGCCAGTGAAGTGGAATGAAGAAGACGAAGAAGAAGAAGAAGCAGGAGGAGGGCCCAGGGCCCATGGCGGCCTCGGCGCACGCACGCTGCACACACGCTTGTCGGCGGTGAAAAAAAGTTGACACCCGGCAGCGATTTACGGTCCGTGGCAGCTGCCGGAGGCCCGAGAAGGCCGAACGCCGCCAAAGCGTGCTCGAGCTCTGCCCTGTTCCGACGGGGGGTCGCAGCGCTATAGTTTTGCCGCTGGCTGGCAGGCAAGCGAAACGAGTGCTTGTGTCGTGTGCGTGCGTGTGTGTGTGTGTGTGTTCGCGCGGTTGCTCCGGGCTGCCGTAGACTTGTCCGTGGCTGCCGCGCAAGACGTCCTCCGTCGCTGGCCGATGGCTCTGACTCGGCGGCCCCGGCGACCAAGAAGGGGGACAGTACTCCGCGACGTCGTACACTCTGTCGAAGGCGGACAAAAAGTAGACTGTCGTCGATGAAACCGAGAAACAGCGAATACCGGGAACTGCCTCGTTTGTACTGGACCATCTGGACACCTGCACACCCAGACACTTTGGCCGAGGCAGCAGCGGTGTTGGATTTTTGAAGAACGGGGTTGCTTCTCGTGGTACGCGTGCCACAGTTGAAAACGAAAGAGGACGTTTAAAGAGAAAAAAAAGAAACGAGCGAAAAGCGTTTCTTCTGCACTTCGGCGAGGCCGACGGAAGGTCGATGACGTCGGAAAAGGCGGGAACCTGGAGATGACCGGAGGAAAGGGTGCAGTGCCAAAACTCGCACGAGCCATGGAAGGTGTTCCGTGCACTTCGCTGCTCCACGGCACCGCGATTGCGACCAAATGCGATGGTAAGCTAGACAACTATAATCACTTTATTGACGCCAAAAGGTTTGACGATGAAAACGATGCGCTGAGGCCGCTGGTCCCCGAAACATGTCACTCCGCTCGTTTGTTCGCAAATACATTCCGAACATTAACGCCGTAATTGTAATAAATACGTAACGTTTTGCGATATAAGGCTATGAAACCTAATTTTACCTTAAATTTGATCGCGCCTACCTATATATTTTCTGCCTTATGTGACGCACTATTTTTTGGTCGCGGATGAATGCAGTGAGAGAAGTCTCTCCAATGTTCGTGACGTTGCCGGCTATGTATGAAACGAGGTATTGCGCTTTGAGAGGCTGTGTTAGATTGCGCTGCCTTCGGGACACTGCACTGCCTTCGACATCGGCCCATGCTTTTGATTAGATAGCTACAAATGGGTGAAGTACGCTGCCAATAATGCTACCGCTTTAGAAAAATTGACCATATTTTAAACTAGTGTATCTCTATTTTGCCCCAAGAGAGCGAGGCGAGGACCACGATTCAAGAAGCACTCGGTTTCAAAACGCCCCGCGGTAAGGCTAATATCAGAAAAAAAAGATATAAGTAAGTGAAGACACTGACGTTGGTTGGGGAGGACAATAGCCGGAATAGATCTCTCAGCTCATAAAAGAAATTAAGTCACATAATTCACCTGTAAGGAACGGTGACATTTGCCACCGCGCCGATACACAAAAAAATAATATCGATCTAAATATAAATTATATCTATCAATGGGATCTAAGGAAAGGGAGAATTTTTTTACCATCATCTTGCGCCTAATCACCTTCCAACTGTCCAGTATCGCCGGAATCATTTCGATGACGTCCGTTTGCTTTCCTTCCGAAGAAAGTCAAGCGTAATTCATCATTTTGCGATTTGACGCAATTCGACACGACCAATAAAACATAATCACCACTGACAAGCCCTCACAGAGCCCGCCCCCTACGCCATAGAAACCCTTCAACACCTTCAATATACTTCAAAGCAAATGAAACAAGATTAAAAGTAAAACAGCGCTGCTGAGGTGTTTATTACTTCGCCTAAACACAATCGAAATTTGAATAGAGCCGCTTGTTTTGTTGAAAGGTGTGGGAAGGCAGTGCTTCCGCTGTAGGCTTAGCGAAAAGGGCCCATTTCGCCATAAATCATATAGTCTCCTTTCACGGCGCGAACAACGCTTTTATTTCCCGATTCTCAAGAAAGCAGCTCTTGTCGGCGTGATTGCGAAAATCAGGGGACGTCGCAACAGCTGCAAATAGTATTGTTAACGCGTTCCTTTCCTTTTTTTTTGTCATTGTATCACGCCTCTTTTCAGGTATACTTCGGCGCGCTTTCGTGCATTCGGAGTCAACATCAGAATGATTTATTTGGTCGATAGAAAAAAAAACAAAGACATCAAATAAACAACACGCTGTATTCGCAAATCTCGAAGGGGCTCGAAGTGCAAAAGCAAAACAAGTTATGCGTCTGAAACCGCGATTGTCTGAGCTAGACCAGCCTACACACGTGTACTTAAAGCCAACACGTCTTTTAAGAAAGTGCGCAGCGAAAATTTTCTGTCAGTTGCGTATTAGGGTAAACCTTGTTCGACTATCCGTCCACACACCGAAACGGTCACTTTAACGTACAAATGCATTTAACGAATTTTTTACGGATATTTTCGATTTTCCCCGTGGTAGCATTCATCCCTCTACAATCATTATTTACTATTTCACCACCTTCCCGGTCCTCATTTTGGACAGTAGTAGCTTTGTGAATATGCCGTGACGCCTGTGGCAGTACTACTCTTTTTTAGCTTGACAAAGCAGCTATGGACTCTCGCGTACGCCCGAATCCCTAGGCCGTGCGTAATATTTCTGATGAGATGATTGATCATCGAGTACAACATGAGCGTGCAGAATCTACAAAGATTTTCCCTCTCGGAGGAAACAAAGATTGTTTTCGAGAATTGCGCGCCAAATTCAGAGAACCATTTCAGCTTGGGGGTCAGATCCAATGACCACCTCGGAACTCCTCAGTTCGTATCAATATACGTGGGCCTTTTTAATCAACGGTATTTTTTGGCTCTGTTGTGTCATTTTTTTAAGTATTCTTTTACTGGTAGCAAACCTCCGTGCTCGATAGATGACACAGAATGTTTTTTTAAGACTGGGGGGGAGGGGGGGGGGGGGGATATGAAAGCTGAGTACCAAAAAACTCCCTGTCATCATCTCTACGTTATTCATCTCACCACCTGTAACCATTCAATTCAGTGGGGCAAAAAATGGACTATATGAAGCTCTGTTCACCACCAGCTTCGCAAAATTGCTGCACTGCAGCTAAGGAGCACTCGGGTCACTCCGGTTCATCCTGACAAACCACATTCCTTGCAGCTCCAGCAGTGCCTGGCCGAAAGACTCCAGAATGCGATTACACTGGTTGTCAACTATCATGAAGATTGAACATCCGATTACACGAAAGAGACACGACCGGGCTCCTCCGCATTTTACCAATTGCGCGAATTTGTTCAAGAAGCGCGCCAGACACACAATGTTACGCTGCGCTGTGCAGAACATCGGAAAGAATGGCAGACACAAGGGCACGACGATTAGCCATGTTCACTATCGAAATTATCAGCGAAAATCTGCAACCTCAACACTTGCCCTGTGGCAGTACCAGTAGACCTCCATGTGTTGTAGCGAATGCATTGCGCAACATCCATTCCGTTTCGTTTCGGTTCGGTTCGGTTAGGTTTGTTCGTTCCTTCGTTCGTTCTATTCGCTTATATTGGCAAACATCATCGACGTTTTCCAGACAATTTTATTGTCTTGCGATGACCCTTCGAAGTCGTAGTGAGTGCTCCCGTGAGCGGCGCTAGAAGACAATCTCACCGGTATTGAGTCTAGGGAACGAAAACTAGGAACGGTCAAGCTGCAGCTGGGGCCTGCCGGGAGGTGCTTCGGAGCCGCGACTTCTTCCGTTGGTGCCCAACGTAGGGCTCCTCTGTAGGGTCTGTCACGGACTCACACGCACGGCGAGCCACGGAGGCTGGCGCCCAGAACATCCGCAGGCGGCGCGTCAACGACAACGTGAACACTGAGCGTTGCGATCGAGCGAACGAGCCTGTCCTGCTACCAGAAACATAGGCTACCGCGTTCGAGAGATCATTGGCGTCACTGACCCGAGCGGAGAGTTGAGGCAGGGAACTCAAAGGAAGCAGTCTCTATCTGCACAAAGTGAATTGATGTTGACGCCCCGGTTGGTTCGCGCTGGTCCACATGCGACAATCCTATTGACCCCACGTGAAGTCAAAACGGCATCTTCACCGATAATGTCCCCTCCCCTCGCCCCCCCCCCCCCCCCCGCAATGTTTGCTAAATTTGATCTTCGTTGCGTTCAAAGTTCTCCCAGAAGCCCACCACAAATTCTGTGTTGTTTGTAAAACGCACAAAGCTCCGGATGCTGGCATACGTAATTCACTGCAAAAGCCGTAATTAGTCCGCCTATATTAGCTTTGCCTGCACATATGTCATAAAGGACCCCTTATTTCGTCAAATGTAAACAAGTTGGCTTGAATACTTCACCGAAGGCATCGGAAAAACCGGGTACAATCTTCGTATCACGCACGGAAATTGAAAAAAAGAAGAAAAAACGAGAAAAGCTTTCTGGCACTTCCTGAAAGATTTTCTTTTCTTTTTTTTTTTTACAAAGGCTGTATTAATCTATATGCGCTTAACGTGACACACACATTTGCAATAGCTTTTCCTCCGAGTTCGCAGAACTTGATCTTCATGGTGTTGATAGTTACGCCAAGGCAGCTGGCTAAATTTTTCGTCACTTGTAAAACAGGCTCATAACAGCCCAAATACTTGCATAGGTAATTTATTACAAAGACCGTAACTATTCCACACGCTTTGAACTTTGCGTACACATTGTCCATACCCTGCCCATTTATTTGGCCAAATATTAACAAGGTGGCTTGTATAGATAGCTCGTCGAGGACGCTGGAGAAACCAAGTACAATCCTGGTATCACGCATAGAAATACCAAAAAAATTAGGGTTCAATAATTCCCAATGCTTCAGTTAAAGCCAGGAACATGACATTTCCGCCACACAGTACACTTGGAATTTCCCCTATATTCACTGAATTTGAACTTGGCGCCCTCTGCAGTTGTTTTATGACGCTGAGAGAGATCGCGGATAACTGCATCGAGACCCTCGGAAACGCTAGAATAAGCAACATTCTACAAAGGCTACAAATAACCTACACAGGAATAAAACGTTTGCGGTTCGTCACTCGCCACATACTTCCTACTTCAACGACATACAAAAACACCGTGCCTGGTATATAGGTAATCGAGGTGACCGGGGAAGGGCAACTGTATGCATTGTACAACGCATAAAATTTGGCTAAATACGAGTATTAAGTAATTATTTTCAAAGTACATAATTATCCTAAACAGTCCAAACTTTCGGTAAACGTCACCCATAAAGTGAGCCTCCTTTTCCTGAAAATATTAATTCTCCGCCGTTCTTGATCCTCTCAAGAAAGGCGGATAAACTTTTGAAGCGTTTCACACAACACCTCTAAACGGACCAAAAACGAGGGTTTAGCAATTTTCATTGCGCCCCTCATTGACAATCACACTTTACAATTTGCCTGCATACTTCTCCTATCATCAGGTTTTCGCAAAACGTAAACTTCATGGATTATGTGCTGTTTTTTTTTTTCTTTTTTTAGACGACCAAGGGAACTGGCATATAACGTTTTCGGGCGCTTATGTATAGTAGCATTAGCAGATTCGCTGTAATATTCTTTGTAAGAGCGAATCCCAGCTAATCGCGAGGCTACACATATTATTAACGGATGCATCTGGTCAATGGTAAAAAATTACTTACGAACAAAAAGCTTCACGAGTTCGGTTCTAGATTTTCCAACAAACACTTAAGTGCTTTTGTCCTGACAACGTGGTACAATGGCAGTGTGAACATCCTTCTCCCGGTAATATAGAAGTAATTACCCTATTGAACCAGGACAGAATGTTTTGAAATCAAGAGTAAAACGAATGAACGAACCTTCAGGCTTCAAGTGCCGCGCATGCGGTTACACTGGACGTTAGAACGTGGATCAGAGAAGAGGTAGATTGTTTTTTTTTTTTTTGGTCGGGAAATGCTGTTTTATCCTTTTTAAAAAACTCTTCGGGTCTTCCGTTTTTGCCCGTATCATTCACCACCCCTTCCCCTGATCCGTAACGTAGCAAACGATCTATTACGGAACCGCAAGCGTTGCGGCCCGTAAGCTGGAAATAGGGGCGTCAATTCTAATTCTCCTCTTGGTTGTTCTTTTTTCTTGATTTCAAGCGATTTCTGTCATTACGTGTTAGTTCGTGCGCTACCATGTGCCCCACGAGATTCGTTCGCACTCATTACGTCTTTAGGCAAGATGTTCGTCTAACCTCGCATTCGTGCTTCCTCCCTATTCGAAGTGGGCCCACCATGGTCATAGGTGGTGGGCGCACGAATTGGTATCTTCGTGTCTTGCTGCCCGACTCTTTTCACGCCATTTCTATAACCTACTTGTCGAATTTTCGCAATCATCAACCGTCGAGCAACCGTCAAGTCTTTGCAACAAATTACATGCTTGTACGCCTTATAACTCCTGGTGAGCTCAGGTTTGAGTTTCATGGAATATGCCTATACTGTGGTTCTCTGGAACGCGACCACTCCAGCTGAGATTGGCAGGTGTACTCCCGAGCTACGCTTCTCTGAACGCCCAGCTAGAGGCTAAATTTATCTCCGATTGAGTCATTCGGGGCGAGATAGCGGCCCTATCTGAGCACGCTACACAGGTATTCTCGAGTAGTGGCTTTTTTTCTCCACACAACGTTATCAAAGAAAGGCCCGTGGGAATACTACGATTGCACAGATACAAGGGATACTAGTATTACAAGTCTTTTTTTTTTTACATACATGTAACGTTGCGTGCGGCCCCCATGCTGTTCCGAATGAATGAGGTCATCAAAAAAATTTTCGCGAAGGGTCAGTTTGTAAGTAAGTAGACGAGGAGCAACTAAGAAATTATGCTCATGTGCGGAAGCGGGATAGGTCGACTGTGCCATTGACATCGGTGACGACGGTAGAACATTTTACCATAGAAGCCTATTTTAATTTCTTTGAGTCATTAAGATGATGACGACGAGAACAATAATTATCACGGTGATCGTGATTATTGAGATGACGTTGATGACGACTGGTAAACAATGATCTGCAAGGCGTTCGACAAGTGGTATCTGCGTGAAAGACTGTGGCAGTGTAAAGCCGTGGCGCTCTGTACGATTACCCTTTGTCATCAAAGCCAGTTAAAGGGCGAGCTGTATAATAATGCTTTTGAAATGCCAGAAATGTTTTTCTTATCTTGAGAGGATGCTTCATAAGCAAAAAAAGAAAACGCAAGAACGAAATATGGTTGGCATCACCTCCTTGAAGTTCCCGTACCAGCTAGCTGTGACGCCATCGATTTAGACAACGTCTAATCGTACCTACCTAATTTTTGCCTGAAGAAGATGGAATACACTGCATTAAAAAAAAGCCACATATTCAACCTGGCCAATTTTGATAGCTATAACTGCGCCAGAACGACCCGAATAAAACGCTTTGAAATCTGTGACGTCACAGCGGCGAACCTGCACCGGGGTTTCAGCGTGACATTGAAAAGGAGGTTGTATTTCAGTTTGTCTTCTATACGCACGGATAGCTTATTTTTCTAGGGCGATGACGGAAAAGCTACGGAGCCGGAGTTTCTGCACACGTGTTACTGAGCCAAGTGGTCTGCACTAGCTTCACATCACTTTTGTGGTTTTCTTGGTCTTTTTTTCGTCTTTGTTTTGTTTTTTTAACAGATAGCGTATCAACTTAGCTTCGACGTGCCACGGTTTCGCATTTGCCAAAACGCGAAAGAGAAAAGCGGTAAAATAAGTCGAACTTTACACTCAGTGGTGTATTTTGTGTTATTCTGCTGCAGTAAACACGAAGCGTGTGTGTTTTCTCTTCCCCAGCTAAAACTAATGCGGATGAGAATGCGGGACTATTTTCAGCAGTGCCCCTAGTACCGTGATTTGCCTCCTTAGTTTTCCCTTCATTGACAAAAAAAAAAGTTGTCTGCGAGTATAGTAATGACTATCTAACCATGAAATTCATGAAAATAGAATTTCAAAAGAATACGTTATCAGTTTCAACCAAGTTGCTTTTTTTTTAATTTAGTGTCCCTTTAACATATATCCAGCATTAGCCCTAATTGTGTGACATCTCTTCATTTTCACTTCACTGCAACACGGTGCTCCAGCGACGTTAATTACGAGACTGCAAGATGTTCTCGCCGCTACAGAAGCATTTTAAAAAGTCCAAATATTGCTTTCTCTGGAGTCTCTCGTGACCAAAGGGTGCCGTCACTGCAGGCACAGTACCACTGCTTTTGCTGTGGCATCCCCTCAATAGAAATTAGCCTGTTTCGAGTAAGTTGCTGTAACGACATACAGTTTCCACTCCTTGTCAAATGGAAAGAATCGGAGCATACTTCCAGAACGTAACAGAAAAGGCACTAGCTTTTCTTTCGTCCATTTAAGATACATTTAGTGAGTTCATAAATGCTAAACGCATTGAATTGCTTCGTTAGACGAGTGCTCACGCAACTTCAACTTAGAACAAAAAAGTGTTCGTCATTTGTAAAATCTTGCAGGTGACTACCTTCTTGAACTGTCTTTCTAGCTCTGCACTGCTTTGACGGCAAAGTTAAAGCGCGGTACTTTGGTTACAGTTTCCTAATAGTTTGCTTGCAAACCTAAAGTTTTTTTTTTTCCTTTATTCCTTTCTAGATGTAACCCCCGGTCCTGGGACATGGTAGGATAGGGGGGAGCTCGTCTCAAAAACGTCACGCCACAAGCTGACAAGGTAAGACTCATCTCTTAGTCTTTTTTTTTCTCTCATAAAAACTTTTGCGATCGCTCTGGCAACAACATACACGAACAGATCATTGTTTCCTAAAGTGAGAAACAATACACGTTGATTTTGGAAAAACTTTGTACTAAATTAACGACGTGGCAGAACACTTCACCATATGGTTGTTACGACGCGGCGGAACAAAATGGGGGGGGGGGGGGGGGGGGGGTTATTTCTGAGCATCTACGAATTGACTAGTAACCAAGTGAGTTAGAAAAAAAAACATTGGCAACGGTAAACTCATTTCGTCAAGTCGCCCTTTAATAGAAAGAAAGAAAACTTACGTTTCACGACGACAACGTTCGAGTAGTACTAGTTCTCTCGAAGTTCCACGCTGGTTTTCGCAAAGCCTTGGTAACAAAACCTTCAGCCGCGGAGTGCAAATGTCACCTGCAAAACGGTAGCCGCGGCTGTTTAATTTTTTTTTCTTCAACCCCGCCGGCGGTAAGTCGCCGACGGATTCGCACTGGGACATCAAGTTACACCATTAGCGTTCTCCGGCGAGCGCGCATTTTCCCTCGGACTGGGCGAGCTAACCCTGTCCCCGCTACGGGTTGAGCGCGCGTACGTTGTGCCAAATGGAATTCACAGCCGAAAGAGGCAAAATTTTAGTTCGGATTGCTCGTTTACTCCCGAGGTGGCTGAACTGGTGAAAGGCGATCCAATGTCGCAGACACGCTGTGAGGTCCACGGCATTCGCCCGCAACGTCTATTCCCCCCCCCCCCCTCTTTTTTTTTTTTTGCCTTCACTGTTGTGTCTCGCGGCGAGTTTAAATCTGCTAAGCTGGGCGAAGGTGTATTATCCACTGGCTGCTCTCTATGATGTTTTTTTGCGTCGCAAATTCCAGGGCACTCTACGTCGCAACAGTACATTTGACTCCTCGAGCAATGCATGGTGGCGAAGTTCTCAAATTCTCGTTTTTGAAGCTTCTACTTGCTCTATGTCTGCCCCTTTGCTTAGCTTGATATAAAAAAGCGTCTACTGCCGGGACTGAGGGAACTTCAGGCTGACCGCTACCGTACTTCGCTCGCAAGAATTTAGTCAGACGTTCAATAGAAAAGCTATAGCCATTGTTTTACAGTGAAGCTGTTAATGGCTAGCTCCCCTAGGATCGTGTCCGCGTGTAGAAAAAAAATGTCATCGTTACTTCGGCTCCATGCGCATGGCGGTTTCCCGCCATTTGTGCCTTAGCACAGGTGTCAAAACGGATGACTAACATGACTGATATGTCATGACATCAATAACAACACATGCTCGTCAGTTACGTCACGATTAACGATGATAAAATCACGTGTGGCGCATATCCGCATTGCATATGCGGGTATGAGCCAGGGACGAGGAAGGAAGGAAGGAAGCAAGGAAGCAAGGAAGGAAAAAATCACGTGTGGCTCATACGCGCGTTGGATATGTGGGTATGAGCCGCCGAGAGCAGGAGCGGGAGATATCTCACAGGATCCTGACGCTGCCGTGCAGTGTGCCGTGGCTATGAACGCTGTGGCTCATACGCTAGTCTATGACGATGGGACGGACTTGGCGCAGCAAACGCACTACTTGGCCAGAGCGCCGGGTGAACACAAGACACCAGTGTCCTTGTTGTTTGACGAACTTGCCGAAGACGCCCAATATAATCAATCATGATAATATAGATTCACTATAGCAATATTCACAACAGCAGGTCCACCATAGTCATAGCTTCGCTGACTTGCATCTTCACAGTGGTGGAAGGTGTCTGAATTTTTTTTCTCTCTCAATTAGTTCTGCGGTAATCCGCAAGGTGCAGGAAGTTGCATGAAAACTGATACAAGAGAGTAACTTGTTTCTACTCTGGGTGGACGGCATTATTTTGAATTTCATCAATTCGCAATAGATTCTCTATAAACTACCCGTGGGTATGTGGTTTCACTTTTTAGCAGAGAAATGTCTGCACAATTTCTGCAGACAATGCTCTTGAAAGTCTGTAGACCACCTTGTGATAATATAAGTACCCAACATTTCTTTCTGCATTTACAGTATAAATTCAATATATATTCAACAGGATAAGAACGAGTATGTAAGAGAATATCCGGTCTATAGAAGAAGAAAACATCTTTCATTGTGGAGGTTGCGCTCCCCAATCATGAAGCGGTGATAAGATAAAGCGTTCTAAAGGTCATTCAAGGATAATCCTCTAAAGACAATGCGTAGCATTTCTAATGTCATTTTACAAGGCTACCGAAAATCGTAGCTTATTCAAAGAAGGCCGTCAAAGCTTTGCCATGCTACAGCACTGTATGTGATGGGAGATAGGTGAAATGAATTTAAACACGAGTACATCGGTGCCAGCACGTTTACGCTAACCTAGTAGCGGGTAATCGCATATATTAACAAAAGTATTTGCGAACATTATTGTTAAAGAAGCTCCGCTGTTTCCCAATAACGACGCAGCTGCTTCATGCAGGCTTGACCGAATCGCGAGTCAGCATTGCAACGGTTGACTCGTACTGCACATCTCTTCAACAAATTTCTCTCTCGGTCTTTCCCTCTCTCTCCCTCAATCTCACGCCTTGTCTTAGATTCGGTTAGAGGCAGTTGCATGCACAAATGAATTCCAGCGCATCAGGTGAACCCACGGTTCAGATTACGACGCATATTAAGTGGTCCCATAGAAAGCATTTCAATCCAGCGTAGCGTACCAGACAAACGTCTCTTCTTTTCGACTGTCTACCTTGACGACTAGAATGAAAACCTTACTGTCAGACATTCACAATTAGGCTTTCTACGCATGTGCGAGGTTGAACCGACTAATTTGGTCCTTGTTAACGCCGCGCACTGCCGCAAACGACAAAGTAATGTTGCACGACACCTTTGTGCGAGAGTTCGGGCACGAGAAGTTCATCGGGCATCTATCCCGGCTACAACATGCGGCGGCTTCTACTTCACGGTACGTTAGACAACCTGCAGTCAAGATCGTTCAAAGCGTTAAAGGTCCTTGAACCATGGCCACATGCGCCACAACATGAAAACGCGAAACGTTTATTACTATTTTTTCTGAAGTCTACTGACCTCAGTGAACGACCTTAATCTCGATTTGGCCTTCTGTATTAATCGGTACCGCTAGTATTCTCTCTACTTTGTGTATTATTTCTTTTTTTTCTGTAAACCCCCTTCGCATGGCGTAGGGTAGCAAACCGTACATGTGTTTTATTGGCATCCCTGCCTTTCCTTCTCTTTTCTCTCTCTCGCTTTCTCTCGTTCTTGAACTAGCCGAATAATTCGTATACATACCGCACGGCCTCTCATGCCTGGGGGAAAGTTTCTGTGGCACTGCACACAAAGCTACGAAGCTAAATTGCACATGTAAGATTACAACTGCATATTAGTCCAACACTTCAGATATTGTTGTATGCTACTAAATAAACTTTTCTTTACGTTTTTATTTGCTTATTGAAGACTATTTATGTAGAATTTGCTATCGTTCGTGAACGCGTCAGGTGAAAAGGTAAATTTAGTTAGAAAGGACAAGTCTCCTACGTTCTTTTTGCACACTGAAATTCAATAAATTTAATTGATTGGCTGACTGATTTATTTATTGATTGATTCGTATTTAAAACTACGGCCGCTCGATCAAAACGCGCAGAGTGGCTGTGGCAAAACCAATGGAACAGATAAATTGGCGGTACGCATTCTACTGACCCCACGTATGTTCGCTCCCATGCGCGAGCAATTACATTCAGTAGGAATTGGTGATGTCCAAAACCTGATGTCCTATGACGTGTTTCCGGCTACCGCAATCCTAGCATAGCCTTCAAGATCCGCACCATTACTGCAGCGCGCGCCACCACTAGCCGTTGATTTGAACACAACCTACGATTTGGGAAATCAGTTTTCTATGTCCTTACTTCAACTGCAAAGGTTTCGCGACGAAAGATATTTTTCTAACTATATTATCAACCGTACGAAAACCTATTCGGTACGTGTCGATGCGTAGAAGCCAACAAAGCAGCACGTTGAAACAAGCAAGGGCAGACGAAATTTACGTAATTCATTGATTTAATATCGGTGATACAATATATATATATATATATATATATATATATATATATATATATATAGGTGAGACCGTTGCAATGTTCCTTGCCAAAATGGTTATTTTTCCACTGCGACGTCGCTGTCGGCATTGAAACCAAAGTTATAATGGCATAAAACCATGAAAGCATTTCATAGTGCTATTTTGGACACAGTCGAGTGCCACCATGTTGAAGTTCATAACAAATGAGGGAGGCTTTAGCAGCCCTGTGAGCCACTCTGAACTGTCTAAATGACGAATTCGACAATATGAGGGAATTTGACACAACCCAGAACACTACCGCTCGACTAGTTGTCGATAAGATGCAGTGAAAAAAATTTACCGACGATTACGTTACTCTCTGCTGCGAAATTTGAGCGCAGGTCTATACGTGTTTTCATTTCGCGATATACGGGCTGGCGCGGACAATCTGTGTCGGGCTGCACGTTGCAAACGGAACAAAGTGTGGTGCGACTGCCTCGATAATCGGGATATCGCGAGAGGCAGCGCGTGGGTGACGCGTGGACGCGATTCACAGCAGCCGCCGTTGACAGACCTCCGCTCATGCAGCGCTTTGTTTCCGTATATGGTATCGGTGGCATCGTCGGTGAACAGACGACGCGCGCTACTCTGGCGCCATCTCGTAGCTTTCGTCGCCGCAGAGCCCGTCTTGCGCAGCACTACGCTTTTTCTCTCATGCTTTCGCCATCCCTCCTCCTCCGCTTTCCTTATCGCACTCACTTCGCTATCGCCGTCTATCATCCTTCGCTGTGCTCGTTCGCTCGGTTACGAGGGATGCCGAGGGACGCCGAGGATGTTGACGACGAGGCTCGCCGCAGTAACGGGCGCCTAAGAGCTGCGTAATACAAAAGGTTCACTCTCGTACTTCTCGCTTTCACCCTGCCCACCACAGGTGGTGTCTAAAACATGACGGCCATGGCTTGTTCCCGGCTCGGCAATCACTTCCGGTGCATGCGCCTTTGAGACTTGTTCCAGTAACTCAGAGGCAACCGTCGCTGTGGCGTGGGTTTGAACACCCCGCTCATTGAAACACTAACATTTTCACTGCCGCGGAAAGTTATCGTTGGCTATATTCTCTTCGCTTATCGCAATTTCGCAAAGGATTGATTTCTCTATCGAGAAATCTTGGGAAGGGTTGTTTTGGCAGAAAATGTGGGCTATTGACGCTTCTGAGAACGGAGATAAGCCATGATGACACGGGTCTTGCTTCAGTCAATCGCTCACTGGTTTTCAAAAGAGCGCATAAAAAATGCGAGTACTGCTCTCTTTTTACCGCGAAGCTGTGTATGGTTAGGGTTCCATGTATTTTTTTGTGTGTGTCCGTGTGGCAACAATAAAAAGGTGAGCGTGGGCCGATCCCGGAGATAGTGCAATACAGGGCCTATACCCTCGGCGGAGGTGAAGCAGGCTTCAAGCACTCCGCCCCTAATCATAATAAATCATAATAAATGAAATAAATAAATCAAGGTGCATTGTTTCAAGTCGATGGGTATACGGGAAGTGTTTGCGAACGAGCAGAAGGCGTTGCCATATATGCAAAGGACAAAATGTATGTACAACCATACACCTTTCTTCTTCTTTCTGGGGTTTTACGTGCCAAAATCAGTTCTGATTATAAGACACGCCGTAGCGGAGGTCTCCGCCTGGGGTTATTTAACGTGCATTACAAGCCTTTGGCCTACCGGTGCCTACGTGGGCGGAGCCACCGACTTAGCCTGGGGGCTTTTGCCCTCGAGCCCTAGTTTCTCTGGACCAAAATAAAGTTCTTGCCATGCCATGCCACTACAACGCAAGCACAGGGGCGTTCTTGCATTTCGCCTATATCGAAATACGGCCGCCGCGGCCGGGATTCGATCCCGCGACCTCGTGCTCAGCAGCGCACCTGCCTTAGCCATGGAGACACCGCTGCGGGTTACCATACACCTTTGACTCGCAAGAGGACAATGCGACCGACTGTGGGGGTGTCTGTGCAGTCCAAATGAAAGATGGAATTGTGATATCCACTGTCTATGTATCTCCAGGCACACCCAAGTGTGTTATCGAGAAGTTCATGACCACGCACTTTGCATGGGTTAGCCGCGTTGACACTACCCCTGTGATCATCGTTGGAGACTTCAATGGGGGCATTTCAAAACCAGGCAGGAAATGGTTCACTCAGTTCGTGCTAGAAGAGTTCGGTTGGAAGTGCCAAATCAATCCAAGTCACTCAACTACTCGACAGCGGTCATGCATAGATTAACTTCGATCAGTATTCTCTCTAAGGTTGTAACCGAACTAATCAGTGTATATCAGAGTAATCACAAAGCTATCGTCACTACCAATGATGAAAATAAATACATGTACCCTTGTCTAAGCCTAGGTGATGTGCTACAGTTTATCGGGCCATCCACCTTCACAGAGTGAAATGGCTCCTCACTTTTTTTTAACTAAATAAAGGCAACATTACCCTTTCTCTTGCCCCTAACACACTCTCGCCACTCACAGATGCGGGGGTATGATTGCCTAAGCCGAAGTTTTCAGGTCCGCGACAACCAGTATACACTTGTAGCGGAGAGAGAGATATCAACTTTATTTACGAACGGATCTCTATCGGAGCCGTCAAAATGGATTCTTGTAAACATCATACCCGCACGCACAGCAACAGTTTGACCAGCTTTCTAGGACACGGCCTGTGGTGAACTACCAAGTACCTGTTTATCTACCAACTCTTGCAGCAGTTTGCAAAAATAAGCAGAAAGCTGAGCCTTCACCATGGAGCGGCTTCTTGACACAGAAGTCAGGAACACGACGAGTGCCCGCACTGGGAGTGAGTGCTTCTAATTTCATAGATAAACATTTCCGTCAAGTCTCCGCTCCATCGAAGTCCGCGTAATCTCGTGCAACAAATGTTGAGAACACAAACACTGCGCGCCCTACTCGATTACATCGTAGCCTCGAGTCTTATTCCTTGTTATACCTCAGCTTATATCGCAAGACATATGGTCTTTCCAACTTGCCATTGCATAACCACCCAGTTCTTGTGAAGTCAAAGCGCGCGTTCTTGTCGCATCGTTCGTGGCCCGAGTATTGCGCATACTATATAGCTTTCGATTTCTTAAGCGGTATACACAACTGACCATGAGAACGCTGACCATGAGAAGGACACTTACAGAAGAATAAAATTTGATTGGTGTGCATACGGCAGGCATTACCAAATCCTGACTAGGAGTTTACCACTGTCGTTTAAAATAAAAGTGTACAACCATTGCATTCTACCGGTGCTAACATATGTGGCAGAAACTTGGAGGTTAACAAAAAGCTCCAGAACAAGTAAAGAACCGCGCAAAGAGCGACGGAACGATAAATGTTAGGCCTAACGTTAAGAGACAGGAAGAGAGTGGTGTGGATCAGAGAGCAAACGGGGATAGCCGATATTCTAATTGACATTAAGAGAAAAAAATGGAGCTGGTCCGGCCATTTATTGCGTAGAATGGATAACCGGTGGACCATTAGAGTTAAAGAATGGATACCAAGAGAAAGGAAGCGCAGTCGAGGACGGCAGAAAACTAGCTGGGGTGACGAAGTTGAGGAATTTGCAGGCGCAAGTCGGACTCAGCTAGCGCAAGACAGGGGTAATTGGAGATCGCAAGGGAGAGGCCTTCTTCCTGCAGTAGTCATAAATTTAGGCTGATGATGATGATGATTATGATGATACACACGTGACCGAAAAGCGACATAGAAATTAGTCTTCGACATATCAACCCCCAACGAGACAGGGGATGGAGGGGGACATGTCTCCATTGTTTTCTTCCAAGCACAGAATATGGAGAAATAAGCTCCAGGGACAAAAAAAAATCGTAACGCTTGATTTTCAGAAAGGCATGGGTGAATCAAAAGGAGTGCAAAACGGGAGTCAGGGAGGGGGAGAGAATGGCGGAGGGGTGGCATCGTAGGTCCACAGAAGTGACATTGGGTTCCATGGACGCTCAGACCAGAGTGCAGTTAGAAAGAAGCCCGCCGTACCAATCGGAGCAAACTGTGCCAGCTTTATTTTTTTTTTCGTTTTCCTTTTATTCCCTGCTTATTTCTTTCCGTTCCTTATCGTTCTTTACTACTGATTTGCTTCTCTTTTTCTCCTTTTTTTTGTTTTTTTCCTGCTGATCACTTCCACGTCTCTACTTCGGCGTCTTGTACGACACCACCACCTCCCACTGGTGGTCGTAGAAACGGTTTTTTTTTTCTCTCCACGTTCTTTCTTTTTTGGCATCGTCAACTTGACCTTTCTTGTTCTTGCGGTGCCTGGTGATGGACTCTTTCCAACTCTCCTTGTTTGTCGCGCTCGCATACTCTCTGGGGTTTTTGCTTGGCTCTTTCTTTATCGCCAGCCGCCCGCTGGACATGGTTCTTTGAACACGCCTCGGAGAAAGACGGCGACCAAGCACGGTCAAAGGGAGAAAAAGAAACAACGAAAAAAAAATAAGAAAAGGGGAGGCGGCAGCTGGCAACGGCGAACGTACGGGATGTGTGAGGCGTTGGTACAGGACAGCCGAGGCGAAGTGCGCAAAAAAAAAAATGAAACAAGCGCGCGAAACCGAAACCAATAATGAAACAGAGCCGAGAAATGAAGGAAGCAAGGAAAGGGCGAGTGATGGAAGGAAGGAAGTAAAGAAAGGGAAGGCCGCTCGGGGGACAGAGCTGAGCGCGCGCTAAACAAAGCCCGCACAAGCCGAATCCAAAGCCTCCTTCCCCACCCCGCACACACCACCGCCACCCGACCAAGCCACAACACTCGCGCGCAAATACGCACGCACGCACGCACGCCACATAGAAGCGAGGAGCGCGCCTCGGGAAGCGTGGGCGGGGAGGGGAGCGCGAAAAGGAGGATGGGGAAGGCTATAGGGAATCGGGCAGCACGTTGGGCGCACAGACGCACTGGGCACGCACGATGCACGCTGCGAAACGCGGCTCCCCTTCACCCACCCGGCTCCAGCTTTGAGGGTCGAGCCGCCGGTTCAGAATCGATTGCTCCACAGGAGGGAAACGAGGGAGGTCGGGAAGGAAAAAAAGGGGAAGGATAGGGAAGGCGGCCAGGCAAGATAGGGCAAAGCGCGGCGTACGTGCGTATGTGTGTGAGTGTGCGTGCGTGCGTGCAGGGCTGAAACGCGGAGTTCGAGGCACAGCGCTCGCAATGCCCGGAGGGAGGGGGGGGGGGAGCGAAGGAGGACGGGGGGAAGTGGGGAGGCCAGTGGGGTCGAAACCCAGGGTTCAGAACCGCGTCGCGCGGGTCTTTTCCTTTCGCTTCTCCTCCTTCTTGTTCTTGTTCTTCGTATCTGCGCTCGTGTGGTGTGCGTTCGCGTGTTTGTGCGTACGCTTGCTGGCAGCTCTCCGAGCTGGATCCGGCGGCGCGCACGCCGGCGGCGGCGGCGGCGTTCGCTCCTTTTGGGGTTTTGCGCCCAGTCTTCCCCCCCCTCGCTTCCCTAACCTCCCCAGCAGACCACGTTGCACGTTCCCCCTCCTTCGCTCCCCTTCTCTCATCGTCGAACGCACAGCGTGGTCCTTATTGATCGCGCCGGCAACACTGCCGGCTGTCTGTCACGGACAACTCCTCTGAGGCGAACCGAGAGGAGATCCTTCCTTCCACCCCCGCCTCCTTTTCGGCCCCCCCCTTTTTTTTCTTTCCTTTTTACACTTGCAGTGTCTTCTCTCCTTTTTTTAGCGTTCTTGTCCAGCATGAGATTCCGCTCAGCTTCCTTTTTTTTTTCTTTTTCTTGATGCGTCTTCTCGCTTGGCCCGCTCCTACCACTAGCGTTGGTAGTGTCGCCTCCAAGTTCGCGGGCTTTCTTATTTTACCTTTTTTCTTGTCTTTTCCTTCTCTTCCATACCGTGTCCCGTTTTTATCGTCTATTCTGTTTCCTTTTGGTGTGCGGCTGTCCCACGCGAGCACTGACGTGCGTTACGTGTGTGGCGGTGATGGTCTTCTCTGGCCAACGCTGCCTGGCCCGCTTCTTCCTTAGCGTTTCCTTTTTACGTCTCCTTTTTCTTTCTTTCTTTTTGTTCCTTGGTGGTTCCACGTGCTTACTGCCTCGTTGCTGCTGCTCGTTGCTCGCTTCACTCTGATCGCTGGATCGTGGTGGTTCGCCGGTTCGCCTCGGTGGTCCACGGGACGCCCAACCTCGCCTGGCTTCTCCGTTGGCCGAGACGTTCGTTGTCCCTGTATGTGGCCGCAGCCATGTCGGATCCAGTGGGGGGACTGGACGTTGGCCACTTCACCTTCTTCCCTCAAACGCCCTAAGCAGGCGTGCCCTCCTCTCGCCCATTGCAGGACCACCGTACTCCCACGCTTGGGACGCCCTGCTCGCGAGTCTTGGCGGCCTAGGCGAGCCTCTGTAGAACCACGTGCCGCTCGTTATCGTCGCATTTGTGGGCTAGCTGACCTTACCGCCGGCTTAGGGTACAAGCAGCCGAAAGAAACCGGGGCTAGCGAAGCTCTGGAGCTCTCGCGGGGGACAGCAGGTTGTGGCTACGCAAATTACTGTTATTACGAAGAATTCTTCAGCGTTGTCGTGGCAACAAGTCGATAAAGGCCGTTTTCGCTCGGGAAAGAAAAAAACATGGCACGTCAGATGTCTACGTTAAAGAGATAATCATGCGGATAAACGACGTTCGACCCTTCGCTAAGCGCATGCGTCTCCGCTGTTTCGAAATTTCGTACCACGTGCTCGGCGCCACACTCGGAACGTTGTAGGTTGCTGTATTTTGATAACATTGAAAACGGTAATCGCATTGCCTGCCCTGTTATGTGAAGCTTATACGTTGCGTGGCACAAAAACGGAATCACGCCTGTATTGGCCAGATTTATCGGCTGTTGCAAATGACATAGGACTCGAGTGTCGCACCACTCGTCAATTTCAACTGTACGCATAAAGGCACCCACTAAGCCACTTATCCTTGCACACAGAACTTTGGTATTTTGTTCTAATGAATATTTACTGGCGTCTTGAGAAGAATGAGAGACGGCCCTGTTTTCTGGGTAAATTGGAATTCATAATGACGCTTATGGGCGTCTTACCGTTGCAGATTGGATCTAAAATTTAAATGCGTATGAATGCGCATGTGCTGGCATGTGCAGAAGGATAAGAAGCGGCCACATTCACATGTTGGGCGGCGCTTGAACGCGAACTGACTTAACCATTGTTCCTTCGTTATTGTTAAATACGTGGTAACAAAAGTTTACGGAATTAATCAGAGATGTATGCTACCCACTGCAGTGAAACTGAAAAGTGATATGACGGGTTTCTTTTTGTGAAGCTCCTGTGGGATACTTGGGCCGCTTCTCGACGAATTGTAGTAGATAGTGAAAGCTGCGTATAGACCTAACTTCGCCACGTTTGTTGTCAGATTCTAGGTAATTGTCTTTAATATGTCAGCGCGCCTAGGCTTAGCCCACTGTCTACCTTACACCCTGCAGGTAAAATTCGGTAAAACGCATATGTGAAAAAACACAGGAAAGTTTGAAGACATTGAATACGTAGATAGTGAGTTAGCTAGTACGTCAGCCGGATAGGTATTTGCTTTTCTTTTTTTTTTGCTATTTAGTCAGTCACTCAGTGATGATGGCCTTACTATGCACAGTAGTATGTCCAAATTGGATCATGAAGAACAGCCGGTGCAAACTAGGACGATACTTTTCTAACTAAAAAGACACCTCGGTAATGAACGTGTAGCTATGACGCATTACTCTTGTAAGTTGACATCTTAAACGTATTCATTATGATCGCATATGATATGCATGAGCATGATATCCCCAATATCTACTGCGCAATGTTAAAGTTCGTTATAGTGGTGTCTAATGGCAAGCACTGCGCAACGCACTGTTTTCTTGCTGCACTTTTTTTTTGTATGAACTTTTAGGCGCATTTGCAAGAAGTGATCTGTTGCCGGAACGTCTTTCGCATCCCCTCGTGTTGTCACCCTTTGACCAATTAACTCAGAAAGCAATACGTTCCTTGCTGCAGTTTCTGAGTTCGACAGACCTCACCGAGCTGCTGTAGTATTTATGTCCACCTCTGAGAGAAGTGCAACCCTTAGCGCTTTCTCTCATTTCTCTCCTTTCTCTCCATTCCTTTTCATTGCTTAACCGCCATCCACCCGCGTAGGGTAGCAAATCGGGCGTAACTCTGGTTGACCTCCCCGAACTCGCTTCCCTTGTCTCTAGCTGTTAGCACGACGGGCACGACCGTATAGGTCAGGTTAGATTACGTTAAGTTAGGCTAGGGCTTTCCTGAATATAGTGTTTGTGGCTTTAGGATAGTTGACACTACAAAGGCCTACTTTGGCGTTCTTTTTCTATCGAAGAAAACCAGTGTTTTCATTCAAATGAGTGATTCAATCGAAGCGGAGTCTCGTCTTTGCCGTCTGGGTCGAGGCTTCCGCTCCAGGATACCGAAGAGACCGCTGCCGCCTCCTTTGTGAACATAGGGTGTATTTGGCAGTCGATGGGGAGAGGGGAGTGGGGAGGTGCGTGGACGGCCGGAGGTTCGACCGTTTATCTTCCGCCACGGCTCCCTGTTCTACGCTTTCGTGACCAGCGGCCACAGTCGGCGCTACCAGAGAGGGGAGAAGGCGAAGGGTAACGCGTCCACCCCTTTCGCTGTATAGGCCGACTCGCGAGTGACACCGAGCGTGGCGCACTCTCGCTCACAATCGCGTGGCTGGAGCTCGTTGCACCTCAGAGACCGCGGCGTGGGGCTCTGAGGCGGCGAGATTGGGCACGCCTGAAGCTACAGCGCACGCCGCTGCTCCACGCAGCTGCGCAGAAGCCGGGTAGGGGTCACTCGTTCCGAGCTGCTTGCTTCGTCTACTGAATGTTGTTGGCCACGTCTGCAGATTTCTGTGGACCGTTAACGTATTCTTTAACGTATTCGTTAACGTATTCTAACGTATTCGTTAACGTTCTCCGCCTCTCTTCTTCCCTCAGCGACGCACTCTTGCAGGGGCAAAAAATAGAGTTAGGTAGGCCATGTAATGTGTGCGGCAGATAATTGGTGGTCAAATGAAGTTGCAAGACGGGTGCCGAGAGAAAGAAAGCACAGTCGAGGGTGGCGGCAAACAACTAGGTGGTGTGTTGAAGTCGGGAAGTTTGCCCATAGATACGATGACATCGGATGACGAAGGACAGGTGTTCTTGGAGACCGCTGGGAGAGAACTTCGGCTTGCCAAGGACATAAAGATGATGATGATGATGATGCGTATTATTTCTTTAGAGCAGTGGGGCTAGGCCAGTAGACTTTAGTCACTCTGTGTGGTAACATCCAGGAGCGCTGATCGTTGTTACACCTGAAGTAAGTCACAATGGGCCGGCTTCTGTGCGGCTCGTTCTTCCCGTTCTCGCATTCTCGCTGTTGTCCCTTCTAAAACACAAAGGCGTTCGAGGCCTTACACACATATTAACGGTTGTTTTGCACCCGGGGGGGGGGGGGGGGGGGGTATACTCTCTCAGCAGTCATGTGATGGCGTAACGTTCCGGCATGTGTAAATGCGTGACGCTGTGTAGTACTGGCGTTTGTGCTAAAGCGGGAAGATGACAGCCTGTGATTTTTTATTTACAGGAATGGCAGAGAGGTCAAAGTTAGCTGGTGCGCTCAAGTCTGTTACACTGCACACTGAGGGAAGATGGAAAAGAGCGGTGTGCATTAGGCAGTGGCCTATAACCAAGCCGCCCAGTACTGAGAACTTCAACATGAGTTGCGTTATCAGGATGGGCCGTGAGCGCCCTCCGACCGCATGAGAAGAGCTAGGAAACTGCCCAGCGCCCGTCTCTCCTTCGAAAGAGTTTTTCGTTCCGTTTTTTTTTTAACACGAAAGTGTTTTATGCCGGGGTCCACCAAGACTGACGTATTTCCGTCACGGAAATACGTCAGCTTACAATGTACACGAACATAATACAAAGAAAGAAACCATTAGGCGCCCGTGTCATGCAGGAACTTCAACAGCTTTTTGTGGTCTGCATGCCTCGCAGTTGCGTTATCAGGCCATGGGCCGTGAATAGCGACCTCCGACCGCAGTTGACTGTCAACGCTAGCTAGGAAACTGCCCAGCGCCCGTCTCTCCTTCGAAAGCTACAGTTTTTCGTTCCGTTTTTTTTTTTTTCGATCCAGTTCTTTACATAAAGTAACCGGTGATTACGAAGATGCCCGTTGTGTATACAAAATGGCGGCGCAGGCAATAACGCTTCAGAACGAATAAATGTACATCTTTTTCGTCTCTACTCTATTTCACTTGTTCACGCCCGGTTCGCTTTTTGTAAGGAGTGCAACGCAGCCCCAACTTTTTTGACGAAATGGTTTTCTTAACGCAGGCATGCCGTCGATGGCTTCGCGATTATTCTGTAAATAATTCTGAACCCAGTACACATAACGATGCACCTGTTAGGCTAGAAAAACATTTCCCGTTTGACGGGCGTGCGAATGCTATGTCGGAGCACTTTATTCTTTTCCAACTTATGCTTTGTGGTTATCCACGCCTTGCATATCATTCAACTTCACGTTGGTTTCGCGCTGGCTTAAGTGTTTTTTGTTGCTTCCTTACAGCGATGAAAGCAATCCATTTTCAAATGTGAAGCAATTTCAAAGGAATTTTCAATTGTGAAAATTTCACAATCAGCAGGGACTAACGAAACTTTTTTTTTCGCCAATCTTATATATACTCTTTTTATTTCGCGGTTGGCACAATCTTATAATGATGCTATATATAATTACAGAGCAGCCAGCTCCTTCCACGAAAACATACTCCGCGAATGAAGGTGGAAGGTCAATCAATAAGCCTATCATCTTAAGAATAAAAGCTACTTTAAAAAAACCCTCTGAAAGCAAATTTTAGGAGTTCGTTACAGGCCTCCTACGTCTCCGAATATCCTCAACACCGTCCAGCCGGGAAATGCGACATTCCTTTCAAAGCCACTGAGGACGTCGGCAGGTCAAGGCCCGCGCGAACATCGTGTCCACGATAATGGCCAACAAGGCCGATAAAAATGAGCCGGTGACCGATAACAAAGACCCCAAAACGCAATAAGGCCCGCACGGCCATATCCGCCTCGGCTATACAATAAGCAGGAAACATACGAAAATATACCGTTCCAACCGAGCTGATAGTCTACCGTATGAGGACATCCTTGTTTTCTTACGTTTAGAACCACGACTCTTCAGTTCTCTACATTTCTTACTTTGGGCGGGGTATCGCACGGCCCAATTTGCATCGCGTTTGTTTTGACGGCGGCAAGTAGAGCTGGCGCGGCTGGCCGTGGAGGGTAAAGAATTAGAATGATGTGCTGCGAGGGCTGGAGGCGAGCGGAGAGTGCAGTTCTGAAGAAGCAGTGCAGCTTTCTCTCTCTTTTTTTTTTCTTCCTTCTTTCATTATTTCTTCCTTTCATCCGGCTTCCGAACGCTCTCCTTTCACTCCTTTCTCGCTTCCTCATTTCGTACCGCAGTCCTTCTCACACGCTGCCTTTTGTCTAGCTCGGCGCGGTAACTGACACTTGAAAGCTCGCGAGCCTCTTTAATCTTAAGGGAAAGGGAACCGCTCTAACAGGCTCGCCAGACCCGGGCCGTATGCTTAGCTGCTGCGTGGCCGTACGCTAGCTGCGTCATTACCTCTTCCGATGCGCTATGCGACGGTATGCGACATGCATGCAGACAAGCTTGGGCAGAATTCACGAAGCATTACGCTCTAGAGAAACGATGTGGTCAATGGCTCGCCGTCTTTAGCTGATACGTTCTGTAGGACGTTTGCCTCACGCGCCTCTTACAAAGCAGACTCACGTTTGCGCACGCCTGGGCGCTTGGTTTCGTTTGGTGCCTAAGTGTATGACACAAACCACAACGGGGAATCGGGCGGTAGTGGATTAAATAGGATTTTCTAATTTAAGAATCAGATATTAAATAATGCTAACTGTTAATGTCAAATTTCATGATATATTATTGTAAAATTTGAAGTGGGTGCCTTTCTCTCTATTTCGCCTTTCTTTTTTTTTTCCCCGTTAGCTCCTTCCCCACTTGTAAGGTACCAAACTGAACAAGCGCGTGGTTTACCTCATGACATTTTTTTTTTATTTCTCTCTTTTTTTCGTGCACAGCTTTAGCGTACGAGCTTTTTTTTTCGTAATTACGAAACGTCTTCATCGTAATGTCAACGCAGCCTTTCCTCCGGTCTACGTTCGCTCGAGAACGCAGATAGGGTCGCGGAACACCGCCATTTGTTTGATGACATTTCAAGTTAATTGGGAATAACAGTCAGCGTGTGGCCGTCCTTTATCCTAAGAAGCATATCCGGAAGGCGGATAACGACATACCATCATTTCAAGGAGGGCGCGAATGCTCTCGCGCTTCGAGTTTTCGAAACGATGCGTAAGTTCTCGCCACTTGTGCTGGGATGTCTAAGCTGTGGAGAACCGGTATACAGTATAGGGTAGGTGAGGTAACGGAAGATTTCTTTGACGTAAAAGCATTTACGAGTGAGTGAGTGAGTGAGTGAGTGAGTGAGTGAGTGAGTGAGTGAGTGAGTGAGTGAGTGAGTGAGTGAGTGAGTGAGTGAGTGAGTGAGTGAGTGAGTGAGTGAGTGAGTGAGTGAGTGAGTGAGTGAGTGAGTGAGTGAGTGAGTGAGTGAGTGAGTGAGTGAGTGAGTGAGTGAGTGAGTGAGTGAGTGAGTGAGTGAGTGAGTGAGTGAGTGAGTGAGTGAGTGAGTGAGTGAGTGAGTGGACCAGCAAACAACCGAATGAGTAAGTGGACAAATGAGTCATTGGGTGAGTGTATGAATGAGTGAGCAAGTAAATCAGTGAATGAGTGAGCGATCGAAAGAGTGGGTGAGTAGACGACCAAACTATCGAGTTAGTTAGTGCATAATTAAATGAATGAGCAAGTGAGTGAACGAGCGAGTGAGCCCAAAAATGAGAGCATGAATGAGTGAGTGGGCAAGTGCGTTAAATAGGGTGTGAAGGTGTGGACGATCAAACGACCGAGTGATTGAATTATTAAATGAGCCATTGAACAATTGCCTGAATGGGTGAGCAGTCGAGGGACTGAATTCGCTTAGCGAGTGACGGGTGGTAAATGAGTGAGTGACGAAAATAACTAACGAATGAGTGAGTAAGTGAGTAAACATTGAGTAAGTGGGCCAGCAAACGAGTGAGTTAGCAAGCAAGTGAAATACTGATCAAATTTCCGAAGTATACGAGTGAGTGACAGAGTGTATTGACGACTGACCCCGAGTATGGCCACCTGCCAAAAATGTACGCTTTCTTGATTGCGATTATTCCAAAGATACTAAGGTCTTCTCTTACGACGCCTACTAAAACTAATCGGAAGAAACATCCTCCTTCATTCATTGGAGCGGATCGCTCAAGAAGGTTCGAATCGCCTCCTCTCGGCGTCCGGACTACCCTGTTTCTCCTCTCGGCTTGCCACGCTGAATAAATGGGCGGGCTCGGGCGCGAACCAGGGGGGAGATGCCATCAGCGCCAGGAGCCTAATTCTCCCGAGTCACGCCGAGGCGGGGAAAATGCCACGGAAGCAAGCAGCAACAGCAGCAGGCATATAAGCGCAACAGCGGCGGCGTCGACTTAGAAGAAGAGAAGCCGCGCGCGAGAGAAAGACGGCTCACGGCAACCGAGATAAAAGGAAATGTAAATGGAAGAGAAAAAAAGAAAAGAAAACGGACGACAAAATGCGCGGGAAAAGCGACGCCCTTCGCTTCATCCGCCAACGCAAAGCCCCCGCGGCACTTCGTGCACGGCCGCTATAAAACCGCGGCCCCGCACAGAGCACCTGAGGAGCGGCCGCTTTGAAGTTTTGTCGCTTTGTTTCCACTTCTTTATTTATACGTGCGTGTCGCGTCGTCCGAGGATATGGGCTACTGTCGGTGCACTTCTCTCCTGTCCTTTCTAACGGTTGCTGGCTCCTTGCTACAGGGTTATTTGTGCGTTATTTCACCTCCTGCCCCCTCCGTCCATTCCGCCTGCGCGGAATATAACCCTTGGCTCGTACTGCGAATGGCTGATCTGCCGACCTTCATACACGCGTAATCGAAGCTCAGTAGTATACATCGTGGTTTTCCTCGTGTTCTATACCCCATCGCAGCCAAGGCCCCGGGGCCTCTCGTTTCCGAGGAACTGCGACATGGCGAGAGCTTCGCAACTTGGATAAGGTCGCTCGTATCGTCAGTTTTGCTGGAACTGCTACGTCACTCCTTTGCAGCCGTTTGGAAGAAAATTCCATCGACTCCACCTATGTTTTGATTGAGGAAATGATTACTCCAGTTGCGTCACATCTGAGAGCGGAACGCGTGCAATAGCGTTGCAATAAAGGCTTCGCAATTAGGCTCGGCGCTGCCTATAGCAGCTACTTCATGCACGAAATTCAGCAAAAAAAAACTCACCAGGGCCACTCGGTATGCAGTGTTTCAGAGGACACAAAGAATACTTCCACCTGGTGAAGCAATGCGGTTCATAAAAGACGATGTAGAGTTGACGACCTATACACTGCGGCTACATGGGTTCACGAGACGTGACCAGTCTTAACTGACCAGGAAACATTTTGTGACCCGACTAAGCTAAGCTAGCACTTGGTGTAAACATTTTGGGTCTGTGTTACTAATATAAAAAAAGAAAGGAAGAGATTCTGATCCCTGTGCTTTATTCGTGTCGTGACACTATCCCGATCTGCGGGGATTCGTTGACATCTGCTACAACTGCTACGTCCCCTGAACGTCCCTCTTGCCACACGCCGTGATGTCTAAATTTGGCGATTGTTTCTTCGCTGTTTGGGTTCGAAGCAACGAACACGACACAACATTCGGCACAGCAACGAACGGCCCAGCATTCTAATGGGGGCAAACCCCGTGTGCCTCGAACTCGTGTTCAGGCGCACGTTAACCAATACCTGGTGCTTAACCTTTTTTTTTTTCAGAATTCGTTATTACGAAATGTCTCGCATAACGAAGGTGCGGTATCGGAACATGAAAGCCACCAGTTCTTTACTGCTGACTAATACGCATTCCGTCTCTGACGTTCTCTTCTCTACGAGTGATGTCGCTTTAGTGCCCCAGAGAACAGCGCTTGCCACGGCTTTCGAAAAACATCGACCAGCTTTCCTTCTCGGAAGATAGAATTCTTGGATCCTGGCTCGGGCCGATATCGCTGCTAGCAGCTTTCAAAAGCGGTGCCAGTCTTTTTCTTCTTCTTCTTTTCAAAGCGCGCGGAGTGCGCGACAGACCGTGAATGTCGCTGGGCCTCTTCACCATGTCTGTACGGACACTACCTTCCGATCATCGCTCCGCTTCTCCTCGTCTTTCCTGAGACTCACTCCTTCTTCCCCATAGGGAATATAGAAGTGATCATTTGCTCTGGTTAGCGTTCCTGTCATTCCTATCCGTTAAAGGTTCTCTCTCTCTCACTCTCTCTATCTCTTTCTATTTCTTGACAAGGTCATCATCGTAATTTATGCACACGGAAGAATGAAGACTTCTCCCAGAGATCTCCCATTCTGTCTTACATCAGCTTACTCCATAGCATGCCTGCAAATGTGCAGGGTGTGAACTTCTGTCTTCCTTCTCCTCTATCAGTCCCTTTTCCCCCTTCCCCAGTGCAGGATAGCCTACCGGGCTCAGCCTGGTTAACCTCCCTGGCTTTCCCTTATGACTTTTCTCTCTCACTCTCTCTCCAGCTTTCATGACGCACAAATCAACAGATAAGTAATAGAGGCCTTCCATATTAAAATATGGGAGATGCTTGCGTCAGACTACCATCTGTTTTGTTGGCAGCAAAAGAATTGGCGTATGGTTACAGCACGTGTCGTGGGATCGACTGATAGAAAATACCTGCCGGTTTATGCTTGCAATGTTTTGATTATACTTTGTTCGTCGTGGTGTTATTCTCACTCATATTTTCATAAATAATGTTCCTTCAATGAAATCACCAGTTGAAAGCTCCAGCTCGTGTCGTCTGGTCATTCCCATCTTCCGTGTATGCTTCGTCCGCAACCCAAAGTACGAATATGATTAGCTACTCACTCGCCCAGTCTTCAGTTCTTCTGCCGCAATCTAGTCGTTTCCCTCCTCTACTTCGCATCCATTTTTCAACTGTGATAGAGCGACGGTCCTGTGTTCAACGCATTACATGGCCTGTCCAGCGTCACTTCTTCCTTTTAATAACCGTAGACTATCGTGTATCCTCGCTCGCCCTCTAATCCACACCGCTGTCTTCCCGTGCTTTATTGTGTTGGGGGACCTGTACACATCCAAATTTCTTACTCGTTTAGATGCTTACTCACTCACTCACTCACTCACTTACTCGCTCACCCGCTCACTCACTCGCTCGGTGCACTCACTCCACTAACTCTTTCACACGCTCACTCAACTCTTTCATTTACTCACTCACTCACTCGCTCACTCACTCTCTCATTTACTCGCTCACTCATTCACTCACTCTCACTCGTTCGGACCATTTGCACACGTGGCGAAGAATGCTGCACCAGAACGCGCGAGACAAGGCTTAGACTTCGACCCACACAAAGGAAAAGATAGAAACAAGAAGAACTGGTGGATCCCATAAATAAAGAAACAAAATGCTAACGCGAAGTCATCTACGGGAGGCGTTTTATTGTCCCGCCCGCGGGCCTTATATTCGACTGCCTGCCGAGCAGCGCGCGGTGGCGGAGAGCACGTGCTAAATCATGGGGGCCACTAAAACAAGCTGTCAGCCAAACACACACACTCAACAGCGACACTTGTGCGTCGCTACGGTGTTCTCTTGCTCATTCTCTCTCTCTCTCACTCTCTCTCTCTCTTTCGCACACACGAACGCGCGCTCACAAACATACACTCCCACACACACACGCAGGTACAGACATCAGAACCCCGTAAGTGTCGCTTCCACAGTAGCCGCCCACCCCCGCCAGGATCGCGCCGATCGCAATGTACACCCTCCGCCGACCCCTCCAACTCCTTCGGCACATAAACCAGCGTTTCTTTCTTTTTTTTTTTTTCATTTCTCGCTTTTCTTTTCTAGCTTGTCATGAACCTGCTCTAAGTGCCATTCCCATCATCGCTAACAGCCGCGACGGAATAGCGATTGTGGGCCGCTGAAATATCTATATATATATTCCCTGTCATGGAGCTTGGATGCGCGCTCGCCCTGTACGCCCTCTTCACTTGCCAATAAATTGCCACGTGCACGACCGCAGTTCGTTTTCGTTGGGTCCAGCTCTACTTCCTTACGACACCCCTGTTTCATTCTACCATTCTGTCGTCACGACTTGTTGCGTGCGTGCCCGGGGTGATAATGTTTTTAAGCCGGTCGCGGAGCATGGCTGAACGTGAGGCTCGTTTTTGTCTCGCTTCGTGCGCGCCTAACGAAAACTTAGCACCTCGTCGAAAGCGTGCTGGTCCGGCATGAAGAAGGACTCTGTTGTTGAACCTGCTCCGCATTATAGAGAGCCTGGCACCGAGCATTTTTAAAGGTGAAGGCTAGCACAGAGGCTTGTCAACCGAAATAGCGTAGTTGTCGTCACAGTTGCAACGTCCCGAAATAACTCGTCCACGATTTATTGCAAATGTGCTCCCGACTTCATCAATCAGTTTCGCTGAAGTAAAATTGCGACACATACAATAAAATTCTGATGGGAAATATAAAAGCAAAGCGCACTTCAGCAGCAACTGCTAGACGTAAATGTCCTACGCGGTTTAATCTATAAGCCACAACTGCAAGTTGGGAGTAGGAACGTATCTATAAGCACAGAGAATGTAAGCGGACTACAGAACACTTTTCCTTCCTTGTTCTTCTATATGCCAGGCACCAAAATATCTCACCGTAAGCCTTTGTTTCCCTGGTATGATGACTTTTTTTTTTTTCATTTTGAAAAGCCTACCAGTGTCAGGCGCTTTTCTTTCACTGCTTTCTTGTTTCTTTCAGTTTCTCGGTTTTGGTGTCTGTGTGTGTTTTTTCTGTTGTGTTCAGAGAAATGGTGCCGGTAGGCCGCGCTGTCTACACGCCTTGGCTCATCTGATAATTGAGCACAAAATTATGCAAATGCCGCGATCGGGAAGTTTGGATTACGATACAGTAACCCCGGCTCTAAAGCTCTCGCTCAACAACCGCAACAAGAAATCAGACATCGAAGCCAGAATAAGCATAGGGGAAATAACTGCTATGCTTAATCGAAAATGTAGAAATAAATAAGAAAAACGGCATTGAACGTTGATTAGCGGCGTCAGAAAGTTACAAAATGCTGCACGTCAAAAGTTATTAGGAGCAAAGCCAGGTTGCAGGGACACTAAAGTTTAAGTTAACCTAAAGTCATAGATTAGTCCTCGAGAACATCAAAGGCGTATATATTATAGTGAAGAGAGCATTAGTAATCGAGAGATTAAGGTAAATGCAGGACACGATTAGAGACTCCCCGGGACATTCAAGTACTAGCCCGATGATGGAGGAACTCCTGCTTATAATTCTGTCAGTAGTATTCAACCACTCGCTAATAAAAAGATCATTTTATTGCGTTATAAGACGAAAGAAAATGCTACTTCTCCAGTTCTATTTGATTTTTAGAAAGAAGAGCTCATCGACGTTACCCTTGACAACGACGCAGGCTGGTCGAAAGGCTTCGGTTTCTCTGCTCTGTGCCGCCCACTGCGATCGCGTTTCAGTAGTTTTGTTGTCGCGTAATGATGAGCTGGCTTTGCTGGCTCGCGACACTCGCACAAACTGCAAGAAGCAGAGAATGCTACGTCCATACGTGATGTCGTGGTATTCCAGAACGGTCCACGCCACTTGACCAAGTGGCAAATCGGCAAATGCAGCGGCAAATCCAACGCTCTGTCTTGTCTCGGCTTCTGCATGGCTGCGCGTGTGAGTTTTGTGCAAAAAACCATAGCGCCGTCATTCGGGCGCCATTTTACTCACCGGCGGCTGTAAATGGCGGTGATGGCGTATGCAACGTCACCACTCCCCGCTCGGTGGCGGGCAACTCGAATTGCGTTAATGGGGCGCAGATCTTTCAGATGCAATTTTTCTCGTAAACTTAGTCTGTTCGTCTAACGAAACAAGTGCTAGGAGGTTTCTGGAATAGTGCTTTTAACAGTCCACATCGACTTGGTATTTGCCGTTAGTGTCCCTTTAAAGCAGGTGAAAAACGCGCGAACGTATGGAAGGAGTCAATGTGAAATATGCTGAAAGATTGTTGTATTCGGGTAGTTGTTTCGGTTTGCTTGGTTTTAATACACGCCTTGTTGTTCTTACTTTTCTTTTTCTTTTTTCCGACTTCCTAGGTATCAAGGTTTAAGTATCACTTTTCCTGAAACTTGGCAGGTTCTGTCACTTGGCAAGTTCTGTCACGCGTACTCGGATTTCTATCTTTCCCAGACAATTTTCGTCGTCAAATAGACCAGCGGAGCTGAATCGTAGTCTACACGAACCTATATGAGCCGTTTCAGCATTCATAGCCCATAAGGCTCCAAGTGAACGGCACGCCGTGTGCCGGTTACGCTACAGCACACACAGAGCCGCGGTACTGCCGTAGTGAACACATGTCACGAAGGCAAATGGAAGATCGTTTTCCTTTCACAACGCAAATAGCGCCGGATAAATAGCGACGGGAGGTAAAGAACGCGCCCGATAACTACGTCGATGAACGTCAAGGAGCGCATACAGGCAGATGACACGCGGGCGCTCGGTGGAAGGGCAGGCTCTTTTGTTGGCGAATGTGTATATATACCTTGAATTTTATAATGGAGCCAGAACTATCTACCTGGCTAAGGATTCGAGTGACGTCTGAGCCATTTCTGTTAGTACATTCAGCATACTTGAGTAAACGAAATGGAACAGAGAAACTCGGCTCGTCGGGGCCGCTGTGTTTTGTTTAATAGTGTGCGCAGATGGGTTTTCATTATTGCTTTATTTACCCATCCATCTTATCGCCCCAAAGCTGGCAATAAGACGCTCGAATGAATTATACAACCTGGTAATTGATTGATGAATTAATTATTTATTTGATTGATTGATTGATTGATTGATTCTAACGTCGTCACCGCATACAGTAGAAGATCAGGAATCAATTCAACAGCACATTTTATCTAAATATGCTCGAGCATGGTGCCATCATGTACCCAACGGAATGCATTGTGTGCGTCCAGGAAATGAAACCGTCACCTCACGATCAGCTGCAGAACCCAATAGCTGCCGAAGCAACAGCGAGGTCCCCCCCCCCCTACCCCCCACCCCCCTCCCTCGCTGTAGGGGGAGGGGGACAGGCGGCTTCAGTCAGGAATCGTAAGCAACCACTTTAATATATTTGTTACGCGTTTTGATATGAACGCGTTACCGACTCCGCAATAATGCAAGAATGTTTAGATGTGTAACATAGGTATCGAAGCCCTATCTGCTGCATCTTTTCATTGTTCCTTTATTTGTTAGGTTATCATATACTGCATATAAACATACCTAAGCGAAGCGGTGCAGACACTCCTGATATAAAATTTCTAGGCATGGCTTGTAGACCATATTGTTACGGGGATGTTGGGAGTAAGACTGGATGTATTTACAATATATACACAAGTAGGGTTAGCGTAGTCAAGATGGCTGACCAGCAACAACACGCAGCAGCCAGTGTCTCTCGATCTTCTTCTCTTGCCTCCTATCCTTCCGTAACAATATCATCAATAAGCCAATACGTATAAACCTCAACACGATCCATCCGTAGATTAGCTGCTCCGTCTCAAAATTGTTCTGCCCTTTACAAAGGGGTGGGTGTGGAAAGAGTAAGGCTAAAAGGCAGCTATATTACTCCATCTCTCTATCCTGTCCTGGCTCCAGGGTATAGCCCCAATCGATGCGAACGTCTGCTGTAGACTCCGAAGCAGAGCATTATGGGCAGCTCAGAGTGTCTTCAGGTGTCGCCCCCTAGGTACAGGCGATAGAAAGTATAAGTAGCGTTTCGGCCCAAACTATCCTGAAACAGACAGACTTTCTTCACTTGTGAAATGTTTATTATTATTATTATTTTATTTGAAAACATATACACAGGGAAGAGAAAGCGAGAAGCAAGGCTGGCAACTGCCACCAGAAGGGGCACAACGCCTGCCTACTCCTTGGAAAGGACGAGAGAAACATAGAAGGAAAGATAGGAAGGAGGGGAGGAAGGAGGAAAGGAAGAGCGAGATGACAAGGTTTATGACTGTGTCCCAAAAAAACGCGAAAACCTCTGTTGAAAACAAAAGGAATTCGGTAAACCGAGTGGCCCGAATTTTGTTAATCATAAGTACATGAGGCCAACGGATAACCAAGTTTTTTTTAGTTTTTTTTTTTTTGAATCAGACTGAGGCATTCTAATACAGGAAGAAATACACGTTAGCAGCAGTGGTTGGAAGCAACGCATCGAACTCCTCGTATACGGTGTATATATACAATGTGTCACTTCAATTGCCAGCGTTTTGTGTTATTCTGGGCACCAGCACGACGTATACATAGGGAACCACGTTTCGTAATATAGACCTTAAACTTTTTTGCTTTCTTCGCAATGTATTACTCTTTCTGCCAAATCTGCTCATAACATGCAAAAATGAATAGGACCTCCGCATGTAAATACCGTGACTGAGTGAACACTAAAATTCTGATACGTGCAGCCACCGCTCACGTCGCATCTCACAGGCCCATAGGCCACGGGAAGTGCGCCATCGCCAAGTTGCCTTCGGCGCAGACTTACACTTTGGAGACTGTCCTAACGTCTTATTTTGCTGACAGTGGCCTCCGTCCAGTCTCTCTCTCCCACACACATTTATTGTGATAGCAACTGTACACACTTTCGAGGCACATTCGTGTCGTCGTACTTATCTAACGCGCACGCGCACTAGCGTTTCTGCGGAGCAGCTGCGTGCAAACGACACAGTTTGTGCACACACTGGCCTGAGCGGAACGCACACTTAACGTCAAGATAAATCCATCTAACCCATCGTATGGGCACCGACGAACGCCGACGGTCTTGCTTTCATCCAAGGAGGTTTAAAACAAGCATCCTTGCTTTCAACTCATCTCGTGCACCTTGGAGATTCGAGGCCTGCAGCACAGCTCGCTACGCTCTTCATCACGTGAGCGTTCTAAGACGCCGTCAGCGCGACGCTAAACCATGCCATCGCTTTCCGTGATTGGCCTTCGGGTGAATCTGCAAAGTTTTTTTTTAAGGCAAAAGCCTTATATCTCTATGTTTCAAGGTCGCGTTGTGAGGTACAGAAAGACACGTGACCCAAGGAAGGCCAAAAGGTAACCAAAGCATGTCGCGCCGTGTATAAGAGATGATTAGTGATTAGCAAAGTTAATTAATGGTCGATTAGTGATTGGATTAAGGTAGATTAGGGTAGATTAGAGGGTATTGAGGTGGATTAAGGTGGATTACGGTGGATTACGGTCGATTAAGGTGGATGAAGGAGAATTAAGGTGGATTAGGGTGTTTTTAAAAGCAATAGCTTCTTTATCGTTTCAACCACTTTCTGTGGTCGTGGGTTGGTAATGCCTTTTCGAACCTAAAACCAGCTATTTGGTAGAAACATGTAGTGCTGCTGAAAGTCTTGGAGTGAGCGAATGTGCTTCTTCTCACCGATTATTATTAGCCTCGTGCCAAGCCGCACACGATGCAGGATGCCAGCATAAAAAAGTTCTCTCAACAACAGCTTGACAAGGCTGTAGGGCCCCGCACTGGCCCGCGCGTAATTGGCAGCAACAGGAAAGCAATCGGCTGCATTCACCGAATAAAACTTTGGCGCTTACAGCACGTCCAGGTCAGTGTAGCTAGAATAAAGTGCACTTGTAGAGACATAGTACGTACATAGTACAGACCTATATAGTGCATTTGAAAAGAACATGGAACACGGGAGCTTAAACGACGGCGAGCTTGAGATGTCGACGATTCTGCTTATATACCAATCCATACGTGTCCTATACCAATTTTGCTAGTGGCCGGCCTTACTCTCTGCGAAATCACGCGATAACACAACAATGGTACCTACATATCCTCATCGCAACAAATATCCGCCGCCTATTTCCTTTCTTACAGCGAAGCCATTATTGCGTTCCTTCCTGGCATTTGGCGTGACTGCTTGGTCGGTTGTGGGCCGATCCCGGAGGCAGTGTAAAGTAAACTGGGCCGATCCCGAAATCTAAACTGAGCTGATCTTTGAGGCTGCGTAAACCCCGCCGTCGCGTGGATTGGAGAGCGTCCGTACGGCACGGCACACGTAAACCCGCATTTCTATCTTCCTCAGTACTTCGCCCGTCTGGCGAAACTGTTACAGCATTTGTCCTTCGAATTTGGTTCTTCACAACTGAGCCTGCACGTCATGACGTCTGCGTGGACGCGCGCGAACGGTGGATAGGTGACTCGTTGCGTGCAGATCTAATAGCTTGCGCACAGTGCCCTCTCGTCAGTGTGACCTCTTACGGGGAAAGGCGTTGATGTATACATCAGCCTGTTTTCGTGGTGTCTATTCGCGAGTGTCTACAGCGCATTTATCATAGTTACGTTTCCTTGCCAAAAGAAAGTGTCTCTAGGGAACATCCCTTCTCCTCCCCGAGGACTAGATAATGGTTGCAGGATGTGAGAGGCTTCGTCGTGTTTAGGTATTCTAAGGGAGAGAGAGAGCAAGGAAAGGAAAGGCAGGGAGGTCAACCAGACGAGCCTCCGGTTTGCTACCCTACACTGGGGGTATGGGAAAGGGGGAATAGAAATAGGAAGAGAGTGAGCACTGAGTACACGTGGGAGGGTGCACAGGGACGCTTTAGGTGGTCTCTTAAATCGGTGCACTTCAAGTAGTGCAGTAGAGCGCGAATCGCTCTTTGTGCCAGTGACGGGTGTAGCCACGGTCCGAGTAACTTTGACTCAGACAACGGCCTCGAATCCAGTCGGTTTAAAGTTGTCCCGAGAGAGATGCGTTGTACGTCGTAGCGAGGACAGGTACACAATAGGTGCTCGATGGTTTCGTTGCACCTACAGGAGTCGCACATCGCGCTCTCGGCCATTCCCATACGATAGGAGTACTCTAAAAATAAACATTAGGTGTATATGCAGGAGCACATTAATCACTTTAGTCAATCAACGACGCAGTCGTGTGTGTTGTCGGCGAACTTGTCACGACTTCTTCGAAATACTCGAAAAAATGCGTACGCACAGTGAGCGCTTTAAATGATATAGTTCAATGGCGTGGCGTTCTTATGGACGCATTCAATCGCAATGGCGTTCGCTATTGCATTCGTAAAAGTGTAATAAGTTTTTATGCAATACGTCATGCAGTACATCATAAACAATACGAATGTCCTACGTCATAAGAATGCAGCAGCTAAATAGTGTAACAGCTGAAGACACAACAACTGAGTCGCGATGGAAATTACAAGGATTTCGAAATGGACCGACATTGCAATAAAGCCGTGCATTTTTTTTTTCTTTTTTTGTCTTTGATATTTGTTTCCCTTTAACGACCAAGTCAACTGCCAAGGACCCGGCTAGTGATGGCCCTTCATCAAGCACAGAATCAACACGCCTCGAGCAGCGCTAGCACTCATTCTCGAGAAGGAGCTCTGTGCATTCGCCACTGAATCATCCGCCAAGTGGCTCGTGATGCAATCACGGATAAGAAACGGCGCGTTGAAATGGGACCTCGGGAATGAACGAGTTGGCGTTGCCGAAAGCGACGATCCAAGAGCCGGCGAACTCGCGAAGCCATGACGCCTCTATCAAGTGTTTCTTGCATTGCGTGCACCCCCCCCCCCCTCCCCTTTATGACTCACACCGCTAGCACATCGCGGAGCAAAATTAACACGCGAAATATACAATCTGGGCGTGAATGAAAAGTCGGCGAGAGATGCTGCTCGCGTACACGATATCAGTAAACGGCATAATAAGGCAAGGACGTCAGCACACAAGACTCGGGCGTTGACAGGCTCCTTTCATCGGACGCGAAGTGGCGTCACGCTTCGTACGAGCTGTGCGGATGCCCCACGATATAAATTCAGATAAGGCAGTTGGGCTGGGGAACAGCGGGGAGCATGGCAACAAGGCATGACCTTGGACACTGGCTTTTCTTACGTGCTGTTTTCACCTTGTGGTGGAGCTCCAACAAGCGCCTCCTATAGGTAGCAGGACTTAGAGCCAAATTCCCATTGCCAAGCCCGGCGTGACGAAATCGGTGACGTCAAAATCTCCGCGGCTTACTCGTGAGCATCCCCATTAGACTCTATGGCAGTCGGTCAAGGTAGCATGAGGTGATGGATCGAAGTGCACCGGCCTTGTGTTGCCTAGGAGGCGTTGCCCCAACACGAACGCGAATAGAACATGCTCAGAAAGCGATTAACGCGGGAATTGGCGGATTCTCCGAATTCTACTGACCTCAGTGACCAACTATGGTCACTGACTTGCACCTTCGAATGAAGCGACACCTGCAGTGCTCTCTCTCTTCTTTCGCTCTTTTCCATCCCTTAATCCCTGTTATACATTATTAAAGTCACGCAAACCATATCCACCCTCATACATTACGTCTCATTTATTTCAGCGTTTTTCATTGCCATTTAACATATTGCATAGAATCTTGGGGTGTCACCTACGCCGCGTACATTGATCCTTCAATCAAAATTCAGAAACGTGCGGTGAGATTCATTGCATCGGCCACTTAGGACGCGCCCTATGCTCTGCTTTTTGCGCAGTTAAATGTAATTTCAGTTATCCGAGCTCAGGAATATAACACAGATATACTCATCCACAGAATACTAACCACGAACAAGCCAGATCTCTCATCAATATTTCTCACGCCTACATAAGACACTAGAGAAGCTGAGCATAATAAATTCAACTTGCCGAAAACTCATATAGTATACGGTCGACGTTCCCTATCATTTAAAAAGTCTGTAATGATATACCCAGCTTCATTAGAAAACTTCCAAATGCTGTTCCATCACTAAAACATCACTTCAAATCATGTATATAAGATTACCGACTTTTATTTTTGCTTTGGATTGCAATTTATGCTGACTTTTATGGCGTGGATCCAAAACTAGCCAAATAGGCTAAGGATCCAGATGATGCTGTGAGTCATGTTGTATTACACTACGCCAGAATAAATATTTCCTTCTTTCTTTCTTTTTGTCTTTCTTTCATCCTCTTTCTCTCGAGAATCCTACGTCTAAGTAGCTAACGAAACGCGCGTCCCTGCCTTTTCTTTCTCCTTTCTTTCTTTCTTTCTTTCTTTCTCATCTCTCTCTCTCTCTCTATCTCTCTCCTTACGTACTCCAAAGTTGCTTTCCCTACAATTTTTAGCGTTATTGATAAGATGTCTGTAGAGGGTTTTGCATAATCTGCTTCAGACTTTTATGGGAGACGTGTGGTATACAATGCATACCAGCTTACACGGTCCATGTCTTAAATGGGCACTAAATAGAAAAATGGCCTGAATTGTTTTATTATGTTACCCTTCCACAGTATCAAAAAAGCAACTTACCACGGTAAGATGCTTGTTAAGGCACAAAAGACACAAAACACGAAAGATACGTCGCGACCCCGCCTTCAAATTCCCGCACCCAGCTCGCCATGACATCGTGGATTTCGTTGCCGTCAGCCCTGGTCTAGCTCAATTTCAGGGCAAAAATGGATTACATTCTATTCTACAAGAGCCAAGGACAACTAACCTTAGGAAGTTCCAAGAACTTTTTGCAGAACTACAAAGGCTGAAATGCGCAATATTTGTCTTTTTCCGTGATGTCTTGCTGACGTACCGGCCCTGGGGTATCAGGGCGAAATTAATAAAAATGAAACTAATTTCACCGCCATTTTCGCTTCCAATAATCAAACTGTTAGCACGAAATCAACGAAAGTAGAGTTCTTCAAGGATTCTTTATCGATCTGAACTAATTCAGCGCTTCTCTTCAGTCTCCATTTACACAAAACGAAGCCTTCCGTGCAGATGTAACAAACTGTATGATGTTCGCAACGTTCTAAAGCAGCCTCCAGTATAACGCCAGACGGTGGTACCTTCAACGTGAGTGAAGTCCGCCTGCGATTCTGTCGCAATAAAACCGAGAGTGGGAAATCGTGGAACGATATGGCACATGGGCTGCCTCGCCAGTACCGCGAGGCAATGAATATGTGCTTACTCGGTCGTTAAGCTTAAACGCAAACGTGTCGGGCACAGAGTTCGCGTTCTGTGCACTCATTTTGTTTTTGAGGTTGAAATTGACCGAAAGAATATGGATAGTTTTACGGCGCCCACCATCGCATGCCAAACGGCCCGTCCGCGGGTGACATGTTTGCTGAAAGCTGCGTGAGTTGCCACTCGTAATGTGCGTGTTCTGACCAGCTACCCTCGTTTTCTTTCCTATTGTCCTTCGATATGGGCTGCAATAACCCCGGGGCTTCATTATCGCTGGACAAGCCGAAACACCTAATATTTCAGCCTATGCTGACGAAGTCTTGTTCCTCCGCTGCTCGCACAGCTTAACATCGCTATCTCAGCTGGTATACGTGGCAGGTAATCGTGAATCTCGTTAGGAGCTACAATTTCTGCCCTGCTGTTTGGTAGTCTTCGCTTTGGAGACTAACAGAAAAGTAAATTCAAGGACATCAACGCACTTCTTATGAGTTTTGAATGCGACTGCACCAATGTCCAATTGAACGGCGATGAGTGGTCCTTCGAGTTTTACGCTGCGAGTAATGTGCCTTAGCGGTATGTGCTGCCCGAGCCTGGAAGCAGCAGCAACCTGTCTTGCCAATGCCGCATGCCACCGACGCGGCGATGCCCTCTCCCCTCGCTCAACACCTGGCGCGTTAGTGCGGCAGTAGGTGTTCACTTTCGCCCGCTCTGCCAACGTATAGCATGACGTCACTGGATCGAAGTGCACAAGGCATGTGCACTTCGATCCATGACGTCATACTACCTTTCCCGACTGCCATAGAATCTAATATGGATGCTTCAGAGTAGGCCGCGGTAATTTTGACGTCACCGCTTTCGCCACGCCGAGCTTGACAGCGGAAATTTCGGCCCAAGTATAGCGTGACGTCCTAAAGTAGAGTGCACAGGCATGCTATCTAGGGGGCGTTGGCTCTGCTCAGTCGTAAGAGCGCTCGTGCCGATAGCGAAAGCGAGGGTGACGGTGGTGTCGTGGCGATTCCCTGTTGCCTCCCGCAACACCTGCAACGCTCTCGAAGCCCCCAGCGGGTGGGTCCTTTCACCCACTCTTGCTCCGTCGAGGCGCAGCTCGTGTCGTGGTGTCGTAGCCAATGGCAATGCGAGTTTAGGCGTCATTTCGCTGTTACAGACGACAGGACACCGGCTTTCTAGAGCGATAGCTCTTCTGCTTCAGGTACAAAGCCAGTAAGCGCCCGGCTCCGTAAATATGACCTTCAAGCGCTGCCAAGGTTAAACGGGGACTTAGCCTGCCACTACCGGTGGCGGCTGCTGCGTATGCCGCATGTGCGCCCATATCTTGAAGGCGATCTGCGATGTAGACAAAACGCGCGATCGCGCCGGCCTCGTCTTCGAAGCGATCTGTGATGTGTACAAAGTGCGCCGAGTGCTGATAGTTTCGTACGCGCTGCGCTTTCGACGCTTAGTTCGCGTTGAAGCGAGACGCAGCATGTGCGAGACCAGCAGACAACAGCGCGCGTCTTGTCTGGAGACCGCTCGGTTTTTCACTCAGAGTTTCCTACAAAAAGTACTGGAGGGAACTCTGACAGCAATGTCTACGGGAGCTGAAGGAATGGCAGTTCAGTCACCATGGAAATGATGGTTAGCGCATGCACTTGGCTAAACTTCGTTCTTATGGCTTGAAACGGCTTTGCGACTTTGCCAATTGTTAATATTCAGGAAAATATTGCTTTAGAAACGGTACAGTTCACAATATGTCTGCATGTATTCCGAGTCTTATTGCCGTCTGCGTTTATAAATATCAGATTGCTTCGAAATTAAGGCCGATAAAGGCATTCTAAGGGGGTAACAGCACACACAGACGGGGACGGAGAGAAGAAACAACAGGACACAGCGCTATCTGTGTTTATCTGCCGATAAATGTAGATAAAGCACGACAACTTTTTTCTTTTCTTTTTTTTTTACTCTTTTTCACGTGAGTGGCGTGGAAAGGTATCACACATTATCACAAAAAAGAGGACGTTTCCATGCGACGCATACATGCGTCGCTTGAAAACGTTTTAACGTTGATAACGTTTGTCTTGATGTGATAATTATAATTATCACATCAAGCCACAAGCCCAAACACCAGGCAAATCCATGTATTGCCCATCATTCCTGTGGTATATAGCTGAACGACTGCGGCGCCAGATTTCACTCTAGTAGTTTTAGTAGGAAACTTGTATTTTTGCCCCTTTCTTTCTCTATCTCGAATTTCCCCTCACTTCACCTCCCACTCCACTCTCTCCTCAGCGTAGGGTAGCAAACCGGATCTTCCCATCTGGTTAACCTCCCTGCCTTTCTTCTGTCTCCCTCTCTTTTTATGCCCAAATTAACACCTGCACCCGCGGAAGATGCCGCAGTCGCCCTACCTAGCTTTACCCGCAAGTGGCCGCGAATGGCAAGCTAGGCAAGGCAAACGAGGTTGGCAAGCAGCTTTCGCAATTTCACGACGCGGACGTTGGCGCTCGAGCTCGCGCTCAGCGTCGGCAGCCACCTTTTTCTCGGGACACCCACGCGCACGACGCCGTATATACAAACGCCAGGGGGCAAACCACGAAAACGTTATATACCGAGACTCGCGTAATCTCCACTCGTGAATATTTCAAGGCGGTGACGTTTTTCATCTCCGACGGTGCCGGCTAGTCTGGGGGGACACATAATTCTTAGAACCTTTGTGTCGGGGGCCCTCGTCTTTGGAAAGGAAAAGGAGAGAGCAGAGCTAGGCGGGGGAGAGCTAACCGAGCACAAAGCCACCTCAAAACCCTTTCCCCCCTGCACCGTCTCGACCCTCGGCGTGCGCCCACCCTAATGTAGCCTTAACGGGCGCCGCCATTTAAGTGCGAAGGGGGATAATTAGCGAGGGCGAGTGGTTCGGCCGAGATATAAATGTTAACACACCCGACGTAGTGGAGAGGCATCTCTCTTCCCTCGGCTTTCTCTTTAATCTCTTGATTTGTGGTGGAATGGGGACCACGGGAGACCAAGTTGAAAGGGGCGGCTGAAGGGAAAGGTAGCTTTATTCACCGTGTCTCGAGAGAAACAATACGGTCTCTCGAAATGTTGGAGCCCGCTATCGTAAGAAATATTTGACGAATGTTTGTTCAGCTCTCGCCCTGTTCTGAGCGTGATAAGAAGGAAAAGTAAATTATTACTGTACGGCAAGTCTTTGTTTCCATCTTAGTTTTAAGCCCTTCAGCGTCGTCTGAAGTGGCGCGTAGTTATCGAGAGCAGCTGCTATCGTGAACGGATTGAGCTGTAAACGTTATATGCCGCTATCGTTCAATTTCACGTCCGCACGCGCCAACGGCAGAGTACGTAAGCATGGCAAGCACATATATCAACAACCCTGTCATTATAGGTGACGTATTCGTAACGACTATCAGATGAGAACATGTTCCGACTTCAAACAGTGACCTCGGGTCTCTCCTTTCCATCACAGTGCTCTCGAGAACTCCACTCAATTTTATACCTCAAGTTCTACTTATCAGGTGAATGAATGTTATTGCAGTGGCTTATTACTTTCGGGCCTCAGCAATGGCGTGCAGCATAGGAGCACTATTTAAGACGTGGCTTCACATCATACATCTTCGCTTGCGCAATCGAACGATTTTGTACTTTGCGCGCCACTTCCTTAATTATCCCACTAACAAAAGATACCTTTGAAATGGGGCAGCGAAGGGAGTACAAATAAAATAATGGAAAATACTATAAGTCAAATGAAAACCTTCAGTCGTGACAACGACCTACATCTTCATATGTTCGTTTCAGCGAATAGGAAGAGAGAGAGAAATGCACAACGCTTTCGGCAAAAGTACGACCACCAGGTTCGCGTTGCACTCACGTGTCAGCGATCAAGAGTCCGCGTTCCATGAGTGTCAGCGCGCAGCGATGGCACAGCACGAAGCCAAGTCAATCAATCAGTCAGTCAGCCAGTCAGTGTCATCCGTCAGCCAGTGCAATCTGTCAGTCAGTGTGTTATCGATCAGTCATTAAATCAGTCAGTCAGTATCATATGCCAGTCAGCCAGTCAGTGTCATCCGTCAGCCAGTGCAATCTGTCAGTCAGTGTTATCGGTCAGTCATTCAGCCAGTCAGCCGGTCAGTGTCAGTAAATCAGTCAGTCATTCACTGTCAGTCAATCAGACAGCCATTGTGCCATTCATCGATCTGTCATGTGCCGGTCAGTCAGTCAGTGTCATCTCGCATTGATTCAGTGTCTTTTGTCAGTCATTCAGTCAGTTAGCCAGTCAGTCAATCAAGGAGTCAGTGTCATCGGGCAGTTATTCAATCAGTCAGTGTTAATGTCATTTACTCATTCAATCTCCGTCACTCAGTGTCAATCAGTCAGTGTCATCTGCCAGTTACTCAGTGTTAGGATCGTGGCCTGTAGCCAATGTGGTACACAGTGCCCGTATGACAGGGCAAAGTAGAAGGAATGCACTTTGCAGGCTTTTCGCTGGCATTCTTGTTTATTGCACGGATAGATGTTATAGAAACGCTGCTGAACATCTCATCCGGCCTACTTGCGCACGTAACGGATAATCTCGCTTTCGAAGGTAAGCGCAGTGCAGTGCCTGTCGGAATGCGCATGGTCAACTCCATTTCAAGCAGAAAACGACGGATGGCGCTGAAGTGGTGGAACACCCAATTGCTGTGAATCCGTGTCCCTCGAGGCACGAATTGCCGTCGAGCCTTACAATCACAAGCTGGAGCTCATGCGAGGAGGACGAACTAGGATGGAGCTTCGTGGGATAAAATTAAAGCCAGAAAAAGTCGGTCCAACACTTGATCATGCCACTGAAAGCTTTATAGACTCCCATCACCGGGCTAGCCGCGCTCAGCGCACGTTCTTCGGAAAACACAACGGACGCAACAGCGACGTGAGGCTACTGCACTAGCACGTTGCAACGAATACCAGAAACGTATACGTTGCAACATAAATGACCGAAGTTGCGCAAGCATATCGGGCGGAGATGTACACAGCGCGGATAGGCAAAGCCTCCAAACAAACCCGCATCGATATAAAACCTACCGCCAACCACGCACACTGGGCTGAGTGCTGATGCTGGGTCGCGGGTGCGGCCAGCTTCTCGAGTGAGTGAGTGAGTGAGTGAGTGAGTGAGTGAGTGAGTGAGTGAGTGAGTTGAGTGAGTGAGTGAGTGTGAGTGAGTGAGTGAGTGAGTGAGTGAGTGAGTGAGAGTGAGTGAGTGAGTGAGTGAGTGGAGTGAGTGAGTGAGTGAGTGAGTGAGTGAGTGATGAGTGGAGTGAGTGAGTGAGTGAGTGAGTGAGTGAGTGAGTGAGTGAGTGAGTGAGTGAGTGAGTGAAGTGAGTGAGTGAGTGAGTGAGTGAGTGAGTGAGTGAGTGAGTGAGTGAGTGAGTGAGTGAGTGAGTGAGTGAGTGAGGAGTGAGTGAGTGAGTGAGTGAGTGAGTGAGTGAGTGAGTGAGTGAGTGAGTGAGTGAGTGAGTGAGTGAGTGAGTGAGTGAGTGAGTGAGTGAGTGAGTGAGTGAGTGAGTGAGTGAGTGAGTGAGTGAGTGAGTGAGTGCAACAACTTTATTCGGTCCACGGTAGACGCGAGTAAACTCAACGTCACCTGGCTAGGCGCACTCGATCGGGGGCCATCAGGTCAAGCCTGACGGCCCTCTCGTGGGCCCTCTGGACTGCCAGGATTTGAGAGGTCTGGTCCTGGGCCTTAATAAGCTCTAGAGAGAAAAAAAATGAAGGCGATTGCTTCACAGAGTTGGCTTCTGGATGTTGGCTGCATGTCGTCATGCTCCCTCCTGTAGTTTATTTCCTTCATTCGTGTCAGCATGCAGCTGTCGCCGTAGCTATCGCTGTCACCGTTCGAGTCTTCGGGCCTGAACGGCCTCAATTGCTTTCCTTTGTCTTTCTCCGCGTCTCGCCGCCGTGTCTCCTTTCAACCAAACGCGTTTCGGCGGAAACATCCAGAATTCGAAGGTTCAGGCTACAAACGAGTGCGTGACAACCCTTTCCTTTCTTTCATCTCGCTCGCCCGAGACCGGAAGGTGTCAGCGGGCATCCATTTAACGAAAGCGCCCGCGGCTCGCGTGGAAAGAAGCGCCCCGTTTTAACTGGCTCGCCCGAAGGCATAACCTTTCCTTTGCTCCCAGTGCATCTGCTGAAAACGACTGCGAGGATGCTCCAGCTCCAAGCGCACGTCTTCCGAGGGCAAACAAAAAACTTTTTTTTTCCCCATTGGTGCCAGCCAGTGGCAGTGCTCTTAACTGCGTCCGCCGCTGCAGGCAGAGCGCGGAAAGATGAACGGATAATGTGACGTTCACCAAGCCCGCTGAAGGCTCTCGCTTAGTCAGCCTCACAGAACTGCGTGTCCCGGTACGCATCCTCGGTCGTTCCTCGCATTGAGTCGTCGGCGATGACGTGACTCGTACGAAACTCGACATACAGGTGACACGCCCGCGGTAAGTGCGCCGCTTTCCCGATTCTTCTATCAATTCGTGGTTTTTGCGATGTTGGGACGCTTGACATTCCCAGGAGTACTAATGCCATGCTTGGCGAATTCGCTTTTGTCTCTGTCGTGCCTTCAATCGCGCATGCGGCTCTCCCGCGTTTCGCGAGACACGAACTTCAAAAAGATTTCGGAGCCGGCCTCTGTGCGCGCTGTCAAAGCACCTGTCACTCGACGCGGGTTCTCTGCAGAGTGCTCTCGCGGCTTGCAACGTCATCGAGGCAACGCAAATGTGCCGTCATTACATAATGAAATGTGTACCTACAATACGTATTCGGCGACAGGCAAATCGCTTCGCTCGTTACATTTCAACTGCATTGCGTTTCGCGCTGATGACAGGCGAGGCTGCGATTATGAGCAAGGGCTGAGAGGCACTCTTACAAAACTGTCCCAAAAATGTTGTTGTCTTTCTGACGACTTTCTGTCAGTTTAATTAGGCGTGTTGAGACACAGCTAAATGTCACGCATAATTTTCCCCGGGGTAATCTATCCGCTATCTATTGCTTTCTCGTTAGTCGCCCAAGTTTGGAGGAACTGAACACTGGAAGAACACGAAAGCAATCAAACACTGGAAGAATACAGGTATTACGATGCCCTTCTTGTAGTGATATCGTTAAGATGCTGTTTAACACGTCCCTCCTCCACTTTCTTATGTACTCCCCTCCACTGGACCCTCGGGGCAAAAAAAAAAAGAATATTATAAATGAAATGAACATTTGGGACAACCTGGTCATGATGAATTCAAAGCTACTGTTAATTTCATCGCAATGCCTCGTCATAATGTCATTCGTAGTGATTATTGTAATGTCTCACTAGCTACAATGTACGTTTCACGTATAGTGTTCAGGATATTAGCGGGGGAGGGAGGAGTGCCCTTAGTTTTCTTAGCGCTAACACTCCAAACATTTTGCCTATACTTGGCGTGCTTTTTCATTTGCGCACAAGAACAGTAAGCTTCAATCAAACATCAAAAAGTGGGGACGTTCCTGAAGATTGTAACTTCGCAGCGTGTCCCAGAGTACAGAAGGAAAACACGGAGGGGTGGTCGGCGCGCTGACCTAATTGGTCCGCAGTTGGTTGTCCCGCAAAAGCAGTGCGTTGAACCATCTCATACCCCTCGCATCATACCTGCAAGCAACATGATCAACACAGCGTGAACACATAATTGAATATGAAAGTCGCTGTCAGACAGATAGTAAATTTAAAGCGTCAGCAACTTCCCGTGCCCGGTTCTCGCACGAATTGAATCGGTTTTGTTGTTGTTGTTATTGTTTTTTCAGACCCACAATGTGGCACGTCAGCACAAGATGCTCCGAGAATTAGTCTGCATACAAATTTTAAGGGGAAGCGCTCTTTTCGAGCCCTCGCGGACTTGGCTGACCGTGGCGGCATCGGCGCCTCACAGTGCCTCTTTACGGCAGGGGAACTAACAAGCTCGACTAAGTGTGCCTCGGCATCACTCCCTCTTAAACGCCTAGCAACGAAATACCTCAACATTTTGAATGAAAAGGAAAAGCAATTGACCAAATCTACGCAATAAAGCATTCTCCACGGTTGCGTCCCCTCGCGAAATTATAAACGTTTACAGCGCAATTAAACGTACGAGCACCGATTGAGAAATGCGTAAGCCGCTCCACTACGTCTTCCAGCTCTTTTCATTCACTGCGGGGCCAGATATAATGCGAGAAGCGGCGGCAATACTCGGCACAGCGCGAAATAAAAGAAGCGCGAAACAATAATTGTAAGGCGTACAACGACACCACCCCCGCCGCCGTGTTCTCGCCCGGCGCTTTCCTTTTTCTCACGGTCTAACCGCAACACAGACGACGAGGTCGAGACCAAAGTGTCGCTATTTGAAATTTAAAGGTCTCCCTCCCGGTTTTGTTTTTCTTCCCCCCCCCCCCCCCATTTCTTGCCCTCGAAATACTATATTCTCATCTTTGCCTCTTCTCGTTCTTTTCTTTGTTCTTTGTGTTCCCTATATCTCCCGTTTTTTTCCCTCTCCGTGCTGTATTATTTCGAGCTCCGTTCGTTCTTTTCTTTATTTTACCACCTCCTTTTTGTCTCTTTCACTGTCTCCCACATATTCTGCCGACACGCAAACGACCCCGAGAAGACGACCGCGGAGCCAACGTGCTCTCCCCATTTTTATTCCCTTTTTATCCCCCTTTTCCCCACGCCACCGCTACGGAGCGCGAGCCGTTTTGGGACGTCATTTTCTTGCTCGTCATTTTTCCCCGTCCTCGTCTCCTACTCTATACCCTCCCCTTTCCCATTTTTGCTCCCTATAGCTGTACTCTTCTCTCCCTCGATCCTTTTCCCCCTTTTTTCTCTCTCCCGTATTCCCCGCTCTCGTCCGAGGAGCGAAGCCAGGCCAATACTATCCAAGACGACCACGACGAACAGAGACTCGCCAGCCTTTCCTTTTTTTTCTTTCATACATTTCTTTCCCTATTTACCCTCTCGTCTCGCTCTCTCGCTCCTTTTCTTCCCCCATTTCGTCTCGCCCGGTCGCTATTTATTCTTATTTACCCGGTCTGTGTTTTCGCATCTTTTGCGGGTTGCACCCCTCTGCCCCCTTTTTTTTTTTTTTTTTTTTCTTGCGCTCCCGGCGTTTCTCGATGGCTTTTCCCGTTGCCCCGAGCTCCCTTATTTTTTTTTTTCGATTGCTTCCTTCGCGATCCTGTGAGTGCGAGCTTCGACGATAGCAGTGGTGCACGAGTTCCCTTTTTTTATTATGCATCTTCTTTACAGTCCTTTTATTGTTTTCTTTGCTCGCTTTCGTGAGCGTTTTTATTGGCTCCTCATATTCGCTTCACCTTCTGTGCATATTTTCGCTTCGCTCTTCTTTTTTTTTTCATTGTAGCTCACGTTGAGAATGGAATAAACTGTAGGAATCAAAAATGAGAACGCACAGACAAGCTAAGGAAAAGGGCTATGGGTGGGGGGAGTGGACTACTAAAAGAGCAGCAGAAGAGACTGCGATTTCACAGCTTGTGCAATTCATTTTTGTTTGTTGTTTTGTTTTGTTTCTAATGTTGTTGTTTTTACACTTCAAAGCGATATAGCGATGCCCTAGACGAACTGTTCTAGTGAAGTTAGCTTTTGCATGTTCCGCCGGACTATACGGCATTCATGTTGGCTCCATATATATTTTAATGCCTTTCGCGATATGCCTTTTTTCCCTGTCTTTACCCTTCAATCACCGGACTCCTACGCATTTGTCTTTTTAGAGGTATTAATTTTTGCAACTTGTTTAATTCCTTGGTTTTCATACTGCACTGTGATGACAACCTTTATCTGCTCGTGCTCGCGTTTGGTATTATGACATGGTGTCGTCTTTCTTATTTTGTGAATTCGCTCTCTCTCTCTCTCTCTCTCTGCAAGATTCCTGCCCTTCCATTCTTGCTTATCGTTTTATTTCTTTTACTCGTGGGCATATTTGACTGTTTGTCGCAACACCACATTTTTCTGCAACAAATCTCAGGGAATTTATCCGACGTCATCGTTTAATTGCTAAGAGACTCACTAGACGTAAACGACGAACACAATTAGCACCCTTAAGATTACTTGCATATTCAAAAGCATTGGAAACACTTAATCGACATCGCCTTCGTGTTCTCAGCAGCAGAAAGCGTCTGGACGTCGCATTGATCAACATGTACTCATTCTCGATAGAAATTAGCGATGGCGCCTATTGCAATGCGTGTGGTTGCGAAGCAAGCGTGGAACACATTCTGTGCTACTAGTTCTCCTTAAAATATGAAAGACTTGCCATCCGGTCCGTTCTAAATCACCTAGACGGAAAACCTTTCTGATTGAACAAGATCTCGTCATTACAGTATCGCGCCTTTCAGCTGCACAAGGCTTCAAAAGTGTTGCTGCGATTCATAAAGGTAACCGCACTGAGCAACCGCCTGAGACATAGCGCTGAGAATCTCGATTACGTCAGCAGCTGCAGGGTACTGTTCACTTTCTGTTCTTCTCTTAATCTTTTCTCGCCTTTCCCCTTCCCTCTGTGCAGGATAGCCAACCGGGCTGAGTCCTGGTTAACCTCATTTTCTTTCATTTAGCCGCACCATTCTTTCTCTCTCTCTCTTTGTCTCTCTTCCCTGTCACTTTATTTCTTTGAACGAATTTTCGCGAACAATGGTTTACTTGTGTCCTAGTTAACCAGAGAAAAAAAATATTCAGAACAAAGGCGATGTCAACGCAAGTTAATTATGACAGTGGATTAAGCGAGAAACGCCGTACCACCTGTAATGCGTCAGTGTACTTCAATATGTGTACAAAAAGGTGTTAGGCTTGTGTGTAATGGACGCAGTTTTCCTTCTCCTTTTACTGCGACAGCAATTATACGGACGCTCGATGCGCATTCAAGCCGGCGATGGCGGCGCCACTGTTGTTATGCTGTCTAGATGACGGCGCATGCGCAGTTACCGCGAGGACGGTTGGAGCGTTTTCAGAGACGCGTACTCACTGACAAACGGCTTTACCTGCAAGAACAATGAAGCGAAGTCGACGCACCACGATCAATCGCCTCGGTGGCGGAGCAAGAGTAACGCTCTGCCACGGCCATGTGCCCTATGATGCGAAAGCATAAAATGGCCCATTGAGCGAAAGAGCCGGCGTCGGTAGCAGCGAAACGGCACCTAAATGCCGATTGGCCGCGACGCCACGCCACGAGCGTGCCTCGATGGAGCAGAGCGTGCGAAACTGAACACCTGCTGCCACGATAGCGCGCAAGGCGTGGCGTGAGGGGAGAGGGCATGACCGCGACGCCACGTCACCAGCGCGTCCCATCTCTCTCTCTCTCACCCCACTGGACATGGCTTGGGCACTCGCCTGCCGGCCTTGGTGGCCGCTGCTGCTTCCTCGGTCTCTCGTCGAGCAGGACGTGGGTGGCATGCGGCGTTGGCATCGCAGGCTGCTGCTGCTGCTTGCCGGCACGGGCAGCACGCACCGCTATGGAGTCCAATATCGTCCAAATGATTCCGGTCTACCGCCAACATGCTAACGTAGAAGCTGCAAAATAACCGCACGAATTTAATCGCAAAACTCGAAAAGTTTATTCGCAGCGCAAAACTCGAAGGACCGCTCAGTGGCGTCAAATTGGACATTAATGCTCTTGCATTCCAAACTCATAAGCCGTGCTTCGATGTACCGGAATTTTTTGTCCAGCGGCCGTGCTTCTCCTGACGCACGCGCAATCTATAAGCGCGCTAATCTTCCTGTTGAACTGGGCGCTGATTAACGCCGACGGTTTCCTGGCGGTCTCATCTCGCGCACAATCGAGGTGCGACGCCTGCAATGCCAGTATCGACTCTCACCACGCCAGCGTTCCGAGACGCCTGGTAGCTGCCGCGACGCTGTTTCTTCTGCACAGCAGGAATCGCCTGGCGTGCTGCGTCGCGCGAGCGTGTCGCGCCTACGTATAGCTGGAACACCGTCCGAGGACGTCAAGCGCCACGCTAAACCTTGTTATAGCTGTCGATGATTTCGGGCTAATCAGTCGACAATTACGCCGACAAGACTGTGCGAGCTGACTCGTTTTGTCATGTTAGAAGACCATATTCGTTTTAAGCCACTGAACGTAAACGATTTCCTCCGCGCTCAATAGGGAAAAGGAAAGCGTGCTGGACAAGGCGCGACATTTCTCCGGCTTCGTCACGTGTCACTCAAGCATGACAGCGACAAATATACATTAGCCTTCCCCCTTTGTCTTTCTCAAACAAAAATCGCATCTTCCTACCTACGCCTCATCCATTTCAACGCGGTTGAAGAAGCTTTCTCATCGACTGAATCAGCCATCAGCGATTCCGGCTAAAGGAAAAGGCATCGGCGCTTCTGCTGCGAGCAATTACGCTATTTTATCGTCATTATAATGCGTCGACGGGCGCGTTTGATATAGCCAGCAGTAAGGGTCGAGACCATAAGGGGAGGCAACCTATACGAGCACGTCTTAATCGAGCGGCTAATATTATCCCGCCTCGCACGCTCCATTTAGTGTGGGACAAATGACGCTGTCCCCTGCTTTCTCTCTCTCTCAGGTAGATAATGAGCAGGGCCACTTCTGTGCCGAGAATTACTTTAATTTTCCCGCCGCTTCTCGCTTTAATGAGAGAACAAAGCCCTCAAGCCTCGCATAGCCTATCTACGTTGCCGTATGGGCGTCGCACCCGTACGCGACCTCAGTTTTGAAAAGTAGACTTGACGCGTGAGTTAAAGAGATAGAATGTAAGGACGCAACGACACGGAGGTTGACTGGAAAGGTGCCCAGTTTGCTACCCTGCAAAGGGGAAGGGGGAGGAAAGACTGAGATGAGAGGCATGCGTTCTCTTGAACGCATGCCTGCCATGTTGAATTATTGAATCGCGCTACTGTGAAATAAGACGTAAGGACGAAAAGGGAAATGAAGTGAGGTTAACCAAGGATGTGCCCGGTTAGCTACCCTACGCTTGGGGAGGGTGACATGGGAAGAATAGATAAGAAGGAAAATTTCACGTGGACAAAGGCGATAACACTGGCCCATTGATCTTTAACAACATCTTCGCAGCTTCATGATAATCGGATACATCAGCAGAAAAGAAAATGAAACTGTGTATAAGGAAATTCCCGCAATCTTCAATAGTCCTAGCGATCTATTTTGCCACTGCCCAAAATTTGCCCAAAACACTGAAAGCACTTCCCTACATGCGGTGCAGTTCAATCGCTATAACCGAGCGTTTTTATGTGCTTCACGATATGTGAGTGTGTGCCTTTCCTGTAAAAATCATACAAAAAAGAAAAATAAATGGTAAGACGCGAACGTACCCCTAGAAATATACAAAAATTGATCGCAGCCAAAAGTCCCGGACGCGATACCTGCAAACTCTCCAAATTTCGGCACCCTTCCTATCTGCCCTCCAACGTGGATCCGATACAACGCGATGTCAGGAAAAAGAATACAAATTACTGCCTTAGACAAACTGCGCGACGATGTTTTCTATTCAAATGAGGTATACACAAGGTAACTTTTCATTAATTAACTCACGATAATTAGGTTTCTCAGCAAATTTAGGGCTCCGACGAAAGCTGAGTCATTGACTGCTCTTTGATCGACATTCGATACGCAAAAAGCCGCCGTCGTTCCTTTCACCGCCACCACGGGAAAACTGTTAATGCCTGATTCTCACAGCCGTCAAACGCCATGCCCAGTCACCATAACGGCACTGGCGTCCGTTTCTCCTCAAAAATGGCATCGCAGTGACATTGGATGATGCTCTTAACGTCACCGGTGTCTTATTTTAACAGCGGAGCTGTTTAATGTCGTGGTTGAGCCCTACGGAGCGATGGTGTTCGCAGTTGCGAGCGAAGTGGAGAGAGTGTGAAATGAGGAGAGGAGGTGCAGAGAGAGAAAGAAAGAGAGACAGACAGAGAGTGAGAGAAATAAAGAAAACCAAATAACCTTTCTTGGCGAGGCGGGATTCGAACCCGGGTACTCACGGTCTGAAGGCGAGCGTCAACCACTGCGCTATACGCCCACGCTTGCAGAACATGCATTTATGGGAACCACATGATTGCGTTGTGCCGACGATTGTAACACAACTTGCTATGGGCGAGAGAAAGAAAATGAGAGCGAGAAAAAGAAAGGCATTGATAGAGAGAGAGAGAGAGAGAGAGAGAGAAAAGAAAGAAACAGATTGAGAACAATAGAGAAATAGAAAGAGAGACGGAGAGAGAAGCGGGATTTGTACCCGGGTACCCATGGTCCAAGGGCGAGCGCCATACCCACCACGCTATACACCCATGCTTACAGAGCTCCATTGTTTCATCAGATTTGACAAGCGTGGAACTGGCTTAAATTTTTGAAGAGAAATCGGCGAGGAAACGCTGTCTCGTGACGGACGCTGGTGCCGTAATGGTGACGGGTAACGGCGTTTGATGGCGGCGTGAATCAGGCCTTACGCAACCGCAGTACCACTTCCACAGCCTTGTACGCCAGATGAACACTGAGATTTCTTAGAACTTGCCTGTAGACAAAGGTCAGTCATCGGATTGTGGGAAAGCGACTGTCTCTGTCTATTAAACCAAGGACACTACAACAAGAGGTGATCAACAGCCTATGCGCTATAGGGCAGTCAGCTCACGCAGCACTGTCAGCCATTCCGATGAAGGCGGAGTGGAATCTCGTATACGCAATTCCCAGCTATATCCACAGCTGAGTGAAGCATTCTGTCATGTCATGTATAAGAGGCAAGCTGAGTAGGCATTAACGTTTCATCATCAGTGAAGTGTCTTGCAATATGCGAACTGGGTTTGACGAAAGCCCGCTTCTTAGTTATGCGCAACTTTTCTTCCTTGAACTTTGCCGTCACTAAATAATTGCGGCAAAGCTTGAACGCCTGTGAAGAAAACTAGAGCGTAACGTGTTCAAGGCTCGCAGCGTCCATCTAGAATAAATGAAACGGTGATAAACTAAAAGTTCATAATGTGTAAATAAGCGTAGTAAGCATTCGTCATCAGCTTAGTCGTAGCCCGCACCGTGTGGAGTTAGAATTACCTGCTCCGAAGGCTTAGGCGTGCTGGCACAAACATTTAAGAATTATTTTCATTGACGTGCTGAACATCCACAGCCCCGATTATTCCGTATGCTTTACTTACGAGGTACAGCAAACGGGAATAGGGTAATCGGTCTTCTTAAAGAAAGTAATTCAATGGCATGAAAATATTCGTACAATGGAACCATGATAAAATAAAAAAAGACAGAAGTTGCATCCACGGATTCTCGGAATCATATCAGGCCAGTTAGATTACTACGAAATTTCTCGCGCCGAAATACAGTTCGACAAAGCTATCTGACGGGGCAAAATCCTGAAAAAGCTCTCCTCTACGCCAGATTTCGCGCTGACCTTGTTTTTCGTGAATACATTTACCTTCTGGCGTTGATAAATGGTCATGTTTCGTCTGCAGCACATCTAAAATTGGCACATTATATGGGCACAAGCATTTATGCCGTAAGTGTAAAGTATAAAAAGAGTAAAAAATTTCTTATGTGCCTGTTCGTTGCCTAAGACCAAAGAATCCTTAAGTTACACCCCGCTCTAAGACGAGATACGGTCGAAGACTCCGCAACTATTATGTCCCCGCAATGCTTAATTTACTTCCCCAATGCATACAAGACGTGAAGACGAAATCTGGTCTGAGAAGGGCTCTTAGACACATTAAGGCGTGATCGGAAGCCTGTCATGTTTTCTTATTTTTCACTATTACCTACAAGCTAATAACGTGTTACTGATGGCTCTGTCGCTGTCTGCCAGGCACTGCCGTTCAAGCCCACTGCGGCTTTGGCAGGCCCGGTTTTTGCATTCTATTATACTCACGTCGTCGATAAAGTATTGTTATTATTATTATTATTTGACAAATTATACACATAGCTCAGTCGACGTTTTTCTTATCGTATATCGTTCAATGTCTTGCGCCTTAACGACAGAGTCCGTTCGCAGGCGTCCTTCAAATTTCTTCTTCATACTAAAAGGAATATTCCCGACATATTTAAAGCCTCGCAATGCCATACTTCAATTCGAGTCACCCTCGCCTACCCACCCCCACGCTCTCGGCGTGATTAATCATTTTCATCAAGAAAGAGGTTGCTCCCGGCTCATTCCCGCCATCGCCCCCTCTCCGAGAGAGAGGCGCCGACGCCGCTTGAGCGCTTTCCTCGCACAGCACTCAACTACGGCGGCAAAGCTCGCAGCGCAGGAGAAAGAAGGAGGCGGGAGCCGCTGGCACGACAGTGGCAAAGGAAGCAGCGCGAGCGAAGAGGAGCGGGAGGAAAAGGTTGAGGGGTGGGCGGCGAGGATCGGTCGGCAGCAAGCGAGAACGAGGCGAGAGAGGAGGCGGCAAGGGGGGAGGCGGCGGTTTGAACAGGCGAGCGAACGCCCGCCAGCGCCCCGCGTGCGCTCCACAGCAGCGTTAGTGAGCGAGCGAGCTACCCGGCAAAGCACGCAAGGCGTGCAAGCAGGAGAAGCCGCCGCCGCGCCTTTGCCAGCAGGAGTGCGCCCCCCCCCCCCCCCCTTGCTGCCTTCTCCTCTTTAGGTTGGTTGTTGTTATGTGCCTCGATTCACCACCCTCCCCCGTTTACTGCGCCCCCCCCCCCTTTTCCTAGTGCGCTCTGGGATCAATACGGGAAAGGCACAGTCGGCGGGCGAACTGCTGCTCCTCCGCAACACAAGCAAGCGAGGCAGGCGAGCCTGCCTGCCTGCTCTGCGAGGTTCCAGCGTGCTGCGTGGTGTGGCAGCGGTGGTATACGGGGGGGTAGAGGGGAGAAACGTAGGGTCGTTCGGGAGGGGGGAGCAAGGGGAAGGCGAGGAAAGGAGCAGGCACGTCTCGCGGCACCACCGCCGCCGCCACCACCACCACTGCGACGGGCTTTCCACCGAGGCTTTCCCTCCCAAAGCAGCGGCTCTGCCGAGTTCCAGCCAGGCTTTAGGGAGCTGCGCTCTGGCGGCGGCAGTGGGGGAGTGGAGGAGCTCGCTGCTCCTAACCACTCGCTTCCCCCCCTTCCTTACTTCCCTACGAGCGCGCGCGCGCCCTTGCTTCCCGCACCGGCTTTTATAACGCGCCGTAATTCCCCAAAGCGGAAAAAAGAAGGGGAGTGCGGAGGAGACGACGGCGGGTTGAAGGGAAGGGCGCTGGGGAGGGGTGATACGGCAACAGCCGGCTGTAGACTCCGGGAGAGGGTGAGAGGCGCAGATGAGGTTCACGCCGGTGGAGACGGAGAGCGACGGGGAAAGGAGAGAGAAAAGGCGTCGGCCGGCGGGCGCGCAATTTGAGGCGGCTCGGTTCTCGTGCTTTCTTTCTTTTTGTCTGTCTTCTACTGCACCTCTTTTTTGGGGTTCCTGTGCCGCCTGCTAGAGACCAAGCGTGTGTGCGTGCGTGCGCGTGTGTACGCGCCTCGCCTTTCGCGTGTCTTCCAGGCAAGCACGCTAGCTCCTGCCTGCCGCCACTTGCTTCTTTCTTTCTTCTCCTTTCCGTCCCGTATTTTTCCTCCCACAGCGTCTTCTTTCCTTTGGGCGTCGTTTCACGCTTTACCTTTGTGCCGTTCATTTTCATCGTGCTCACCACTACGCTTCCATTCCGAACTCCTTTTTTTTTTGTCCGCGGCGTCGCGAAAGGGATGTCGGAGATGTTGGAAATGCTGGGAGTAAGAAAGGCTGAAGAAAGAGAGAGAGAAAAAATGCTAGAAGACACAGTGGTAGCTGTGAAAGACTACGAAAATAAAGAAAAGAAAGGCCGATAAAGCTTAAAGAGTACAAAAAAAAAATCACGAGGATAAAGAGAGATCGGGTGCTGCTCAGCAAGGCAAGAAGGGAGAGGCGGTGAAGCCAGCCAGGCTTGCGCGGGAGAAAACGTGTGAGAACGGAAGGAACGAAGGAGGCGGTGGTAGTGCCGTAAAGAGGCCAAGAGCAGAGGAAACAAAAAGAAAATGGGGAAAAGAAGGAAGTCTCGTCACGACAGCAGGCAAAAGAGAAAAGGCAAACTCGGGAAGCGTAGAAGGGAGACGGGTTTGAGGCAGTTCGCATCCGTCCGCTCATCTATCAAGATAGCGGCGGAGTCATTCATCATTCTGGCCGGAGCACGTGGCGAGGAGGAAAGACGAGGGAGTGGACCAGCTTGCCTTCCCTCAGGATCAGGGGGAGAAATGGGGAGACAGGGGGGAAGAGATGAGCGCGGTGGGGAATAAAGGAGGCCTTTCGTTTCTAATGTCTCGGAGCGGCGCGCTTGATTGTCTTGGAGCGCCGTCTACTCGCAAAAAAATAAAAAGGAAAATGAGGTGGAATGATTAGAGGCGCCTTCTTCAGGCGCTTATAACGGTTGGGCATGTTGGTGCGCATTAGGCAGCCCAAAGAATATAAGCGGCCTGAGCCAAGGGTCTTGTTGCAAGGTTTAGCACCAGCACGGGAGTCGGGTGTTCAGCCACACTCAGTGCAACCACCATGTATTGGCATTCTGGTAGCCACACCGGCTTCGACCACACAAGCACCGTATTCTTTAGGTTCAAAACTGGTTCCGAGGTACTTGTCAAAGTTATCAGGTTCGAGACTGGCTGGGGAGTTCATTTAGGCCTGCTTAGTACAAATTCCGGACGCTATCCCCTGGTGCCGGAATCTGAAGTATTTTCGTTTTCTACACCTCTTAAAGAAGTTTAATAAGTCCAGTAAAGTACTGAAGCTTCCCATATCGCGGTAACTCTGACGCATCTGAAACCTCTCGCAGTTTAATCGCGTAAGATGCAAAGCGGGAGCTCTGCATCTGTGTACTCTGCCCACGCAGCGCATTCCTTATTTCTAGTCCACGCAGATCCTCGTTATGAAGGGATTAAAAAATGTCAGGGCTTCCATCCAATGCAGGCATCTATGATAGGTTGTACGTGTAGTCTTTTGCAGATGTCCGCTCCCGCAGTTTGACCTGCTATTACCACACAGGCCAGAGTGGCTGTTATTCTTTAGGCCGTTGTATAGAGGAAGCATTGAGCAGCAAACATCTAAAAGCAATTCCCGTAGTGTTAGTTTCGTGCCAGTTCGATATTCGTTCGATAAGTACGGAGAATTACTTCTTAATTTGTTCTGGAGCTTCTTTGTCAACCTCCAAGCTTATGCCTCATATTTTAGCACCGGTAGAATGGAATAATTGTACACTTTTCTTTTCAACGACAGTGGCCTGCTGCGTAATGCCTGCTGTATGCACTCCAACCCATTTTTATTCTTCTGTAAAATTCCGTCTCATGATCAGGGTCCCCCTGTGAGTAATTCACCTAGAAATACGGACTCCTGCACATACTCTAGAGACTGACTGGCGATCTTGAATTCTTGTTTTCTTGCCAGGCTATTGAACATTATCTTTGTCTTCTGCATACTAAACATCAATACTACCCTTACACTTTCTCGGTTAAGGTCCTCAATCAATTGTTACAATTCCTCCTCAGTTAAGTTCCAGTTAATTTTGTGCTTCAATGCATAAAGCGACGTTTTGTTAAGAACCTAACTGCAACGCCAATGCATTTCTCCACAAAGTTCGGGAATTAATATCTCGAAACTGGTGTCATGCCGAGAATTCGTTCCAAGTGGATCCGCCTTGCGAACTCCACGGCTACAATTTGTAAATTGCAATATGGGCCATCAGGTACTTAGTTAAAAACTCAATTAGTGAATTTCTGTTAATTATTTGATTATGCATTTCAATTCCTTGTGCAAGTAATGTCCGCCTCTTCGAGTAGACCAGCTCACAAACTAGAATTGTGCTATCTGCCACAGGCAACCTTTAAGACTTTTTGAAAGTGTTCGCTGAAACACCCTGTATATTGCAAGACAGGGTTAATTGGAGATCGCTGGGAGTGGCCTTTGTCCAGCAGCGGACATAAAAATAGGCTAATGATGATTATTATTTTTGTCAGCGTTGTAAACTTTGAACGGCAAGGGCTTGAGGAATGAACGAGAATCAGTGCATTTGCTGACAGACACACATGTAGTCTTCTGAAAAACAACAGGTGTTCTTTAATAGGTGGCTGTTAGACATTTTTAAAGGATGGCCGAAACATGCGAGAATATAGGGAAACAGCCGGCATTCGCGGCTTATTGCTACGTGATACATACAAGGCCGACCCTTGAATATCATCACAAGGTCTGAGCAAAGCCGCCATTTCGAATAGTCTCTTTGAGTATAAGACTGCAAACTCTTCAAAAGAAGGGTGTCTTACATCTGTGTTCTTCACTAATATTGTTCTTTTGCGTTTTGTGCAAGAAAACAATGACATGAGTAGAAATAAACATACTAGGAAAGTTTTCTATGGCAAACGTAACTACGCTGTGTTTCCCAATTTCCTAAACTTGTTTTATTGAGCGTACCGAGCCTGCTGACCTCCATTTCGCAATTGTGCTAGAATTCTTCTACGTTCTCGATTTTACAACTTGTCCATTTCTTTTATTTTTCTTCTTCGTCTTGAAATACCTTACTGCTATGTTTACCTTCTATTACCTAAAGTTTTTGCAACACTTCTTTTTTTCAATCCTCGTCGCGAACTTCCTCTAGATGCTCGATTACCGACTTGTTGTTAATGAGTTGCACTTACTGAGCTGCGTGTCATTTGCAATTTGTATGTGATGTCACCTTTTCTGACTTGTTAGCTACAGCAGATGAAAAGGTATTTCCTTTATTTCAAGCACTTCTGCGACATAGAAGCTATCATCAATTTCTTCGGGAAGTTTAGTATGATGCATATTGGTTTATTAAAAGTACAACTCTGCAGCTGAGTATGATTTTGGAATAGCATCATGCGCATGAAATCTGTTGTACTTCTGTGATTGTACGTAGTACAACATACATACTTGGTGGTTAAACTGAAGGGCACTCTTACACCCTTACGCATAGGCTGAGAAATTTACATGGCCTGGAATATTTAGCAGCCATTTCAAATATTGAATACAGACGAGGCATACAAAAGATGGCGATCTAATGCTCTTGTCGTCATCAATTTAATCGCAAAAGCGTATTGTTATTGCACGTTAGGAAAGATACTTATGCGTACTTTTTTACTATAGTACTTGGTTGACTTATTGGGCGCCTGGTACTTCAACTGTTTAGCACATACAGTCGCCAAGTAAGTAATGTCTACGCGTTGTCATTTAGATCACAAACTAAATGGTTAACTATCATTGCATCCAATCTAGGCAGTACATTCTACAGTTTTGGTGTTGTTGCAAAAGAGTGCAAAAATGCAAAAATGCTTTGTCCATAGAACTCTCATGTTTGAGTAACGCAATTTCGCGAACTTCAGATAGCTCGGCATATAATGACAGTTTATTACATTACCCGATTTCACTGTCCAACTTCAAACAAGAATTGGCGGACAATGCTATAGCGTGAATCTATTTGTACTTCACATTCCATTCAAGTTTACACGTATATTCAAGTTGTGATTCTGGACTTACGCCAACAGAGTAATATATTCTTTTATATACTTGACTACCTTTTACTGAATTTGCCCACTGTTTGATCCATCATGGTCACGTTATCGTTTGCTAATTGTATCGGTCCAATAGTTACCTGAGCGTTATCAAAGCATAAAATAGCACAGCTTCTAACTTATAACTCAGCCTTGGAAGCTTTGTGTCCAAAATTGTAAATAAAAATAGCTTTTCCACATTTAGCAGTAGCTCACAAATAGTGCAAATATAAATGAGTCTCTAGCGTACTGCCCTCTACTGTCCACATATAGATTCCGTTACCGCTTGATAGCCACAACAGCATACAACGCTGCGTGGATGTCAGAACATGGCTGACCTCTAAACACTCCTCTACACATTGACCTGTGCACAAAAGTAAACTTTCCCAAACCTCAGCGTTTGCTTAGCGGTCGGGCGCCAGCAGTTCTCACCTAGATACATAGCCAGGTGAGGACACTTCGAGTGGTCAGGAACCACTTCAGGAAAGAGGTTAAAAAGGATGGAGCCTGATTAGAGGGAGTATGAAGAGAGGACGGGAGAAGAAGTTTGACCGCAAAAACGTTCACTTGGCTGATGTTCAGACAGACGTATGGGTGGGAAGTGCTGGAGAGGAACGGCCTCACGTGCGCGTTTGATTTGACTGGGAAAAGTGCGAAGTAGAAAATCTGAAATAAGCAGTCTCTTACCTTAAAGTGGTGCCTAACTCATGAACAAAACAAAAATCATGTAAAAATCATTGCTTTCGCAACATGAGCAGAGGTGGTATATTTTCGTCCCGCTCCGGTATAAAAATTCGGAGGACGCATAAGCTTCGCTTTTAAGAGTGGAACGCGATAGCATTCAAAGATCCCTGGCTGCCTTATCAGGCTTTTTTTTTTCTTGTATATTCAAATTACAATCTGACGCTATCACGCCTGTAGGTTGTGGCGAAGTAGTACATTACGATTTTTCTGACCGCTTTTACTTTGAGAAATTCGATTTTTGTTCACTAACGCCTTCCGGCCACGCGAAGGGTCTGCCCGGTCGGGGCGGTTCGGGATGATGCGGTTCGGCACGATTATTTCCGCCAACGACGCCGGCGCTTACGCCGACACCGACGCCGGATTTTGTGCGACACTGGGCACTTTACGATATCGCGTTGAAAGGTTGCCTGAATACATTTCAGGCCTGCTTTCTCAGCGAAGGCCGAGGACGTGTGGGTGGTTATGCAGCTAAATATAGACGCGCGTTAAAAGGGCTCCCACGTGAGTATCAACTTTTCTCTGGCCTTCAGAGAACAAAGCACGCGGTGGAAGATGCGTCCAATAAGCAGAGGGAAATGTGGACGCGAAAATGAGTAATAGGGAGCTGCAGTGCGCCGTAAGTGGCCTCTTTAACTGTCGTTGCTTGTTATCTTGTCATACGATCGACTTGTGCGTTGGGTAGCTTTAACGAAATTTAAGCCTGAATGTTTTGAAATAGATCAGGGAGTTTTAGCAATAGTGCACACAAGCGGCTTAACGTAAACAAAAACCTGAGCTCGCAATCGTTCTTTAGTACTTCTCTTGCTTTCTTTTCTAATTTTTTTGCCTTCACTAGTACAATCAATCTATAGCGTCCCCTAACATTAGGTTTCTAATTTCGAAAACTACTCACTAATTGGGAACATTTCTTTAGTAAAAACGACGTTTAATCAAAGGGCTTCTTGTTTAAACATCAAATGTCCCTTTGTTATCGAGTTTGTTCAATGTGGAAATTGTCTTTCCATGTGTCGTTAATTTCAGGCTAGCTTATTCCATCGAGCTTCCATAGCGGTATTCGTAATATATTAGTTCAACCTGAGTTATGTTTAATTACCTCTAGACGGCCAGAGCCTACCTGTTCATACTTTCGTGTGGGATACTTGTCCCTGACACAAATAACAGATCAGATGTTCCTAAATGCAGCACGCGAGAAAACTTGATTGAACCACGCGGTGTATTTCAGTGAACACTCTCATCTCTATGATCGCTCCATTTATGTAAAACTCTGCTGCGCCTGGCAGCGCAACCAATCTTGGTGCAGGTATTTTTTATTTATTTTTTTGCCTATGTACACCTTTATCTTCGACGTATTCGAACTACGCTCTACTATGTGTTGCCTCTTAAAGGCCTCAAAGAATGCTCGTTTAACACTTAACCTCGCTAAACTAACTGGCAGCGTCTCATTAAAGCAGTACTGAACTGAATTGAATTTTATTTCCCAGTATACCTTGGGGAGGGCCGAGGAAAGAATCTGTGTGAGCAGTTTGACGAGTCCGTCGACCGCTACAGTGCGTGGCCACAGTCGGCAAACAGTATGTATTATGATGAAAAAAATTTATCTAGATATTTGCGAGAAATAAAACAAACTTGAACATCAGTAACGACACAGAAAGTGTCAGAGAAAAGTGGGGTTCAAGATTAATATGCAGAAGACAAAGAGATTGTTCAGTAGCCTGGCAAGGGAACAGGAATTCAGGATCGCCAGTCATCCTCTAGAGTCTGTAAAGGAGTACGTTGATCTAGGTCAATTACTAACCTAGATAAACGGTGAAAGCAATTACGAGAAGGAAATGTACAGAAGAATAAAATTGGGTTGGAGTGCATACGGCAGGCATTGCCAAATCCTGACGCGGAGCTTACCACTGTCATTGAAAAGAGAAGTGTACAATCATTTCATTTTACCGGTGCTAACATACGGGGCAGAAACTTGCAGGTTAACAAAGAATCTCGAGAACTATTTAAGGATCGCACAAAGAGCGATGGAACGAAAAATGTTATGCGTAACGCTAAGAGAAAGGAAGAGAGTGGTGTGGAACAGAGAGAAAAAGGGGGTAGATGATATTCTAGTTGACATTGACAGGAAAAAAAATGGAGCTGGACAGGCCATGTAAAGCGTATAATGGATAACCGGTGGATCATTAGAGTTACAGAATGGATACCAAGGGAAGCGCAGTCGGAGGACGGCAGAAAACTAGGTGGGGTGATGAAGTTAGGAAAATTGCAGGCGCAAGTTGGAATCAGCTAGCGCAAGACAGGGGCAATTGGAGGTCGCAGGGAGCGGCCTTCGTCCTGCAGTGGACATAAAAATAGGCTGATGATGATGATAAACAACACAGCAGTATTAAACTGATATAATGAAGTACGTAGTGAAAAAAGAAAAGGTACATCAGTATCGAATAGATCAGCAATGAATTTTTTTTAATCTCACACTAAGATGTTTATACAACACCTAAGAGTCGTACGCTCTCTACGACGTCGATTGCTTCGGAGCCAAAATATAAATCAGACGACATTGAAACTTGTTTACTTTTTAGCCGCGAATACTATTGCTATGGTTTTGGACACAGCACTCTTAGGTTGATTTACAGCTGACGGAACACTGGAAACTTTTCCCAGCGCTGAACTTATTTCTTCAATGACGTCACCTAATATTTTATATGAAAATAGTAAAATTACATCATCTGCATAGAAACCATATTTTGCACTCGTATACGTGTTAAATATATCAATTATATATAGGTTAAAAAGGAATACTGCCCAGCGGGTCAGCAGCTGTTATTTGTGGAACGGGGGATTTATAGCTGTTTATACTGACATATTGAAGGCGGTGTTCAAGGTGTGATTCGAGGACTGGAAGCACTGGACCCCTGAAACCATATGTGTCAAGTGTTACCGAAAGTCGTGTATGATTGATATAGTGAGAAGCTCGGGAAAAATTTATCAGTATACCTATCGCAGCTTTCCTATCGTCAAAGCGCCGTGTAATCTATTCTTTTTTAACTCAAGTTACGCAATTTCTGTCGATTTCTTCTGGTAAAACCAAACTGTGCGACGGTCATTATGTTGTTGATTTCGCAAAATTTAAAAATGCGAGTGTGAAATACTTTTTCTAGACCTTTATAAGAAACTATGGGTAGAACCAAAACTGCTCTGTGATTTGATAAACAATTTTTCTCGCCTGTTATTGCACAGCGCGGAATCGCTATCTATTTGCGTACGGTGAGGAAACACTTCCGATACAAGGCATACATTTAAAGATGTGTGCGACCACTCGGTTTATTATGTCCAATACGTACTTTATCGGCCCAATCTCTAAATCGTCCGGATCAGCTCTTGCTGTTTTTTTTTGTTTTTTTTTTAGGTTCACAAAGACCTGACAAGTACGGAATCTCATCATTCGTTTGTAATAGCTGAAGGTTCAAGCTCTTACTTGCTGGAAAAACACTGGAAAATGGCAGAACTCCCTAAATACTTTATTGCGACTCTATCGCATGCTTCTAGGATCCAGTTTTCGTTTCCTTACCAAGCAGGCGCATGAAGCATAAGGTTATAACTTTAGCTCGCTTCGTACCGGCGATCGCTCCGGCTGGCACAGCTAGCAAAAGCACAGCCTTCAGATGTGCTTCAGATGCGCAGAGTCGGCCGTTACGAGGGCGTGGATTTGGAGACCACCCATTTCTTTACGAGCAACGTCAGCATATACCTAGCCTTATTGCGACGTCAGCTAATTTCACTTTCGACTCGAAACGTCACGTTGGATGAGAGCAAATCGGCATTTCTACACGAATTTCAGCATCAAATTAAAAACATATTGCGTCATTAGCTACCTTTATGCTTGCCGAGTTACATCCTTTCACGTGCGAGAAGCGCGTGAGTTGCTACAAGGCTGCCGCCATTCGGGGAATCGTCAAATTCCGCCACATTGTCGAATTCTATGATGGCGGCATTTTGAGCCAATCAGAGAGGCCGCAGCAGCCCTCTGGGCCAATCAGAGCTGACAAGATGGCGAATTCGTCAATTCGGGCGAAATCTGACAATGTCAAGGAGAGCAGCCTTAATGCGAAAACGTGTCAGCACTCCCTCTCTCAATAAATCAACCTAAAATCTTGGTTTCGGGCTGGAATAGTTCGTACCCTCGACACCAGGGGTTACTCCGCCTGGCACCTCCCCGTGCGGAAGCGTAGCGGCGCAGCTCAGCGTTCATGGTGCGCGCGTTATTTTTTTTTATTTTTCTCACCGCTCGGTGCTTCTTTTACCAGCTCTCTCGCTCCAAGGTTGTTAATTACGATTCCGACGTGCTCGGAAAACGCGAAAAGGCTTCCCTCCTTCTTCCCCTCGCTTTCCGCCGCCATCTTTACTCGTCTTTTTTTTATTTTATTTCGCCCAGTTTCGTTTCGCACGCGCGAGCCGTTTCGCCTTTTCACCGCGCAGCGTGCGTATGTATATGCGTTTGTCGCTGTCTCCTCTCTCGCTTTGAACTAGCTCTCGGCTGTCTTCGGTTTAGGCTTTACGTATCTCTCTTTTTTTTCTGTTTACGGCTCGCTAAGCCCACGCGAGCTCGCACGATTCTGCTTAGACTCTTTGGCAATCACCACGGCGGCAGAACCACGCGCGCTCGTTGCTGTTCCTTTTTCTTTATGTCTAGTTTTGTCATTACCTTTACGCTTTCAAAAGTAAGGCTCACCAATCGCGCTCAGCGAATGCACGATCCCGCTGCGGATTTGGGTCCGGCTTAACGTGGCGAGAATGCGGATGCCAAACAAACAAAAAAAAGGAAGATGCAATAAAAAAGATCGGAGTTTGCCTTCTGACTGTAAATGAGCGAATTGGAACAACAAAAAGAGGCATGTGGGATCTTACTCCCCTCTTTAAGTATAGCACTCAACTTTTGCTGCTCTCAGGTTCTAGGTCCAGGCGAAACGCACGGAACGCCGGGAGTAAAGTTCCGCTTTTCCATCGTTTCGTTGGAGACGGTTTTCAAGTTCTTACGTTATTCGAACGTGCGGTTCTCGATTTGTGCTCCCGATTCAAAATCAAACGGGACACGAAAGTAAGACACACACACACCACAAGTGGACCACTACCACGGTCGCCACATGATAGAAGTAACGCTTTGGCTAAGAGGTCTAGCCGATCGCTGTCGGAGCTCTCAGTGCAGCCCCATCGTTCTTTTTATTTTTGATAAAGCTCGTGTGTTACGCCAGTCTAAATCAGTACTTAACAGATAGGTCTTCGAGGCATTTAGCATTTAAAAAATGTAATAACTGCGCTGACTGTTGGTATCACGACAAAAACGAACCTTTGTCCGAATACGAGTGGCACGCGGTAGGGAGGGGGGGGGGGAGGATTCTTGAAGTTGGGGGAAAGGAAAGGGGGGTAATGTGAAGTGAAGTAACTGTCTCAGCGAGGACACCTCAGCCGCACTGCACTAAGGAAGGGCCGTTAAATGTGGGGCGAGGAATGGGGTGCTTGGGAGAACGACGTGGGCGTGGCAGTAATGTTGTTTGTTAGGTTTCCCGCCTCCTGTAGTCCTCCTCAGGCAAAACTCCCATTTGTAGCACTAGGGTCAGGGGTACATGTGTGTTCCGCTTGCCTCCCGATTGATTTTGCGCCGGTTACATGAACATTGAAATTCAGCAATCGACTAGCTCGTCTAACAAGATCACTTACGCGCGTGCGAAATTTAAAGTGACCCATTCAACCTCTTACGGGCGCTTCTCGCACCTTCGCTAAGTAGCGCAAAGTGTGCTAAGTAGCGGCAATGTAGCACCATCTCGCGGGAATGAAAGGAAACTTGCATGAGGATGATCGTGTGACGCGTGTACATCAGGCAGATTTTCGGAGGAGCTCGGCAGAGCACACTTTCTTGTTAAAATCATATACGAAACAATAAAATAACGAAACAAATATTACATAGTTCCGAGTGTTTATAAAAGAAAATCAAAATGTATTGGCCAACTCATTGATACGTGCTCTCACTGCGTGCTCTCAGCTGCATTTTCATTCCTCTTGCAACAGCTGCAACTTCCTGAACATGCATGCATGCATGCGTAATATATGCACAGCCATTGCAAAGCATCCGAGGACACCTAAGCGCTTCTTATGAGTTGTCAATGCGAAAGCATTAATGTTCAATTGGACGCCGCTGCGCAGTCCTTCTAGTTACGAACTCCTCGCGGGCAAGCGAGAGCGTTGAGACGATTGGCGCGTTTTGATATGGCCTTACCGAGGCGCAGTTGGAACGCAGGCAATAGCTTGCTGCGCACAAGGAACGCGAAGGCTTCCGAGAGTGAGAGTGACGTGGCGTCGCGGCGCTGCCCTCTCCCCTCACGCAATACCGCGGCAGCAGGTGTCCCCTTTCGCCTCGCTCTGCTCCGTCGAGGCCTCGCGCGCTCGTGACGTCGCGTCGCAGCCATTGGGAAGTTACGCTGCTACAGACGCCGCCGTCTTTTTTCGCTCAATGGCCCATTTGACGATTTCGCATTGAAAAAATAAGCATGGACGGTCCTCTTGCTACACTTGAACATGATATATGCGTAAGTATCGCTGGTGTCTGTATATGCGACTCGTTTGTGTCTTACTGCGTTGTTTGGTCCTGACCACTTTGCTGGTGCCACGTCAACTCATCAAAGTTCATTACTAAACATTATATATATATTAAAGAAAACGAATGCGTTAGGAGTATGAGTGTTGCCTAGCCATACACGTTCATGTTGTTGCACCTGCATAACTCCTGTTGCTAGGATGTTTTGCAAGTATTATATAGGGTTCGCCTCCCTCCTCTGAGCTTTCGAGGTGTGGGTATGCAACAGGAGGCCAACTTTACGTCGCGAAGTCGGCTGTTACTCCTGCCGGCAGTTCCTCAGTATATTTCAACAAATGTTGCATTACCTAATGCATGTTTCTATACGCGTGTGTGTGTATGTACATACGTATGTATGTATGTATGTATGTATGTATGTACATACGCATGTATGTATGTATGTATGTACGTATGTATGTACATACGTATGTATGTATGTACGTAGGTAGGTAGGTAGGTAGGTAGGTAGTAGTAGGTAGGTAGGTAGGTAGGTAGGTAGTAGGTAGGTAGGTAGTAGGTAGGGTAGGTAGGTTAGGTAGGTAGGTAGGTATTAGGAGGTAGGTTAGGTAAGGTAGGTATGTAGGTAGGATGGAGGTAGGTAGTTAGGTAGGTAGGTAGGTAGGTAGGTAGGTAGGTAGGTAGGTAGGTAGGTAGGTACCGCGTGTAGGTATGTAGGTTATGTAGGTAGGTTAGGAGGTAGTTAGGTAGGTAGGTAGTTAGGTAGGTAGGTAGGTAGGTAGGTAGGGTAAAAGTTAGGTGGTAGGTAAGGTAGGTAGGTAGGTAGGTGGTAGGTATTTAGGTAGGTAGGTAGGAGGTAGGTAGGTAGGTAGGTAGGTGTTAGGAGGTATAGGTAGGTCGTAGGGTAGGTAGAGGTAGGTACGGTAGGTAGGTAGGTTAGGTAGGTAGGTGGTAGGAGGTAGGTAGGTAGGGTAGGTAGGTAGGTAAGGTAGGTAGGTAGGTAGGTAGGTAGGTTAGGGTAGGTGGGTTAAAGGTTTTTCTTTTAGGTAGGTAGGTGGTAGGTAGGTAGGTAAGGTAGTAGGTAGGTAGGTAGGTAGGTAGGTAGGTAGGTAGGTAGGTAGGTAGGTAGGTAGGTAGGGTAGGTATAGGGGGTAGGTAGGTAGGTAGTAGGAGTAGGTAGGTAGGGAGTAGTAGGTAGGTAGGTAGGTAGGTAGGGAGGTAGGTTAGGTAGGTAGGTAGGTAGGTCAGGTAGGTAGGTAGGTAGGTAGGTAGGTTATTGGTAGGTAGGTAGGTAGGCATGCAGGCAGGCTCAGGCAGGCAGGTAGGTAGGGGTAGGTAGGTAGGTAGGTAGGTAGGTAGGTAGGTAGGTAGGTAGGTAGGTAGGTAGGTAGGTAGGTATGCACATGTTCGCACATTATAATGCACATAAGTACATAAAGCTTTCCTTTTAGCGTTTGCTTAATACATTTACATGCATTATACGAATATTATTCCTGCAACCACCCTTTCACGTAAATGTTGCGGTGGTTTAAGTATTTCTGTTTTAGAAAAAAAAAAGGACCGTCCCATATGCAGGACGTAAAAGAGAGACGCGGCCCGCATTTGCATGCGAATGACAAAATTGGTCAATAAAAAGATGAAAGTCTGGAACAAACAGTTCTTGAGACGCGGGGGACGCCGATTCAAAATATTTGCATCCTTCTTGTATTTTGTTCCTTCTCTCTTGAGAACGCATTTTTTGTCTGTTCATTTTTTTTATATATCGAGATACGTACAGAGACAGGCTGTATACACAGATTTGTTTAAAAGCGTCCAGGCACCATGTGCACAGTCTAAGCCTCGTCAGGTATGCTTCCTGAACGGGCAAGCATTAGTTACGTGAAAAGTCACAGTCATCTATTCGGTAAGCAAGTAATTTCCGTAATTTGTTGGCTTTTAATTACCTTGAGGTACGTACTGCATTTTCGGAATTCAATCCGGTCAACATACAAGGAACATTTATCGAGTGGGAGTCTGGGAACCGGCACCAGTTTGCAGATATACACCCTCAAAAAAAGCGTGCAGCGAAGTCAGAGTATATTCGCGTCGCAAGCAGCTTTGCTGCTAGCATTTAAGTGATTATACTCGCGTCCTGGAAGGGGGGGAGAGGGTTTCCTTGCGCGGCCTGTATACGTGGGGAAATAGAAAAGAAAGGTCTTTCGCCCGTCGGTGGAGTTAGGCAAGTAGGAAGCGGCGCTCCGACACTCAGCCATGCGGGTTGCACACGCGGACACGAACACACACAGTGCCCAAAACACACACACACACGTAGACTCAAAAAACACAAAAGCTCTAGAAAAGGGAGGATCGCAAGCTCGCTCGCTGGTGCGTCCTTTTTTCCGTCGCCGCTCGTCGGCACGTTTTATCTCCCGGGGCAGCCGCGTGGGGGCGCTGCCATTTCCGCTGATGAACGCCGGAGGGAGGCCTGAGCTCGCTATTTCCAAAGCCCGGAACGAACGAGAAAGAGCGAAAGAAAGGAGAGAGAGAGAGAGTGGACTGACGGAAGCCGGAAACGGCTTTCCCCTCTCCTCACTTCCCTACGGGCCCTTCCTTCCTTCCTGCGTTTCCTAGCCATTGCCTTTCCCTCTTTTTCCCCAACCCTCCTCTCGAAAGCCTTCCCTCGTTTGGTCCCTCGCTTTACACCCCCGAGAACGTACACCATACTAACTACGCGCAGCGCGAGTCAACCGGAGAAGTATAGTTCAAACCACTGCGTCGGCTTCCCGATTCCCCTTGCTCATGCGATCTCTTCCCTTTTTGATAACCACGCCCACCCTTTTTCCCTTTGTGATGCGCGGGAAAAGGCGTACGTCATTAGAAACCGGGTGCGATCCCCGAAAATTCAAGACGCGCGTGGCAACTCACGCTGGATGATGCGTCGACACGAAGTAATTCTAACGGGGGGGGGGGGGGGGGTTGTTAGACCCTTCGCGGACCGCCATCGCGTCCGCCTGTGGTGCGGCTCGATACGAGCTGACTCATGCAGTTGGTTTTCGTCGTGCGATTCACCGCAGGAAATTAACTGCCGGTGTGGACTCGCTCCAAAACCGGTGGTACTAACGAGTGTACCGCCGCAATGGTTCCACGTAGAGCCTACGCTGTCCGGGTTATCTCCAGATAGTTTTCATTCATTGATCACTTTTTTACGTTCCTTGTTGACGACGCGCAATATCGCAGCTCTAAAGAGCCAGTGTGTAAGTCTACTGAGCGTAAAAGAAACGCATTTTTTACGGTAACTACGAATCTCGAGAGGCCAAATCAGCATTGGGAGCCAGGTGCGTACATCACTGGTAGGACGTCAGCCAGCGGCGCGCTTTTCTTTTCTTTACTTTTATTTTATTAGAGCTTTTCCTTTTTTTTTGCGTGGGCGCTGTTCTTGCCTTGCTTAATGACAGTCTTTGACAACGGGAATTGTTTATTACTGTATTTTAACGCAATAGCGTTTAGGGCCCCGTGTCAAAGAAAATCCGCCGTCGGCAACCGGCGTGTGATCGCGGGTGGCGGAGAAAATCATCCAACCACATCGACGGCTCAGGCCCTTCACGTGGTGCAAGGTTTTGATGAACAAAAATTGAATTTCTCACAGTGAAATCCGTCAGAAAAATGGTAAAGTACGACTTTACCATTCGGCGTTGGATTCGCCGTAGGATTGTTTACCAATCGGCGTCGGATTATAATTTGAATGTACTAGAAAACCTAATTCTGCTACGAGGAAACTCAAACACAAACCCTTTTTCCAGCATTTCTACCAGACCTGCGCGTGTCGGGGCAATAGCAAACAATTAATAACACAAGAAAAAAGGTGCTAGGGCCTTCACATTTTACTTATATTGCCCCTGGAAACACGTCTTTCCAGCAATGCATTTCACTTTAAAAGTAAAGCCGACTTTAAGGGGATCGGTGTAACGACGTTTAGCTGTGGCACCAAATGCGTAATTATATAAAAAGTTGTCGCAGTTTCACCTGAAAGGTGAAGCATCAATTGCGATAGCAAATTTGAAGAGAGCTATACGGAGTAATGATATTAGCTTTATCAGCTGTATAAACTTGGACATGCAGCAGCACCGGCAACACGCAGAACTGTTGTCGACGCCGTCGGCGTTTTGCCCGCGTTCGCTCAAAATGCGCGCGGCGTTGGTGACTGTTGCCAGAGCCTCTGATATAAATAGGCACTTGGTGCGCAGCTAAACGTCGCCTCCCTTCCCTCCTCCTCCCCCCTCCCCACGGCCTTTCGTGCGTCGGAAGAAGGCACGTTTGCTCTACATATATGGTGATTGTAGAGGAGGAAAGAGACGCCTACTTCTGCAGCCCTCAAGGGAGCACAGAGCAGAACGCGCGTTTGTTCTCCGCCGTGCGTTCACTCCCCGTGAAATGCGCGCGTCCCTCGATCCCTTTCACTCGCACATACAGCGTTCGGCGCGCGGCGACGATTTCATCTCCATTGACGTCATACGGAACCTCACGGCGACGGCGACGGCGACGCCGACGGCAGAAATCTGCTTTTGAGTGTCCATATAATTGCTATCGCAATAAAACGTTGCGAGGCGAGAAAGTGGTAAAGACTTCCGACGCTGCTCGACGAGTTTTCCGTTCTGATCTCGTCGAAAACCTCCGAGCCGTTCCTCTCTCCCCCCCTTTTCCCGTTCCCACACGAGAGGCCTGGGAGGAGACCCTGCTCAGCTGCTCTACCTTGTGCGCCCAGCGCGCCCTGGTAGCGCGTGCCCGAGCGGCGGCCATCTCCAATGGAATCCCGGACTAGGGAGTCCACTTAGGTGTCCCCCCTTCGGGGGTCAACTCTTGTATTTTCCTAAAAAAAGTTGTCGCAGTTTCACCTGAAAGGCGAAGCATCAATTGCGATAGCAAACTTGTAGAGAGCTATACGGAGTAATGATATTAGCTTTATCAGCTGTATAAACTTGGACATGCGGCAGCATCGGCAACACGCAGAACTGGTGTCGACGCCATCGGCGTTTTGCCCGCGTTCGCTCAAGATGCGTGCGGCGTTGGTGACTGTTGCCGGAGCCTCTGATATAAATAGGCACTGCGTGCCGCAGCTAAACGTCGCCTCCCTTCCCTCCCCCTCCCCCACGGCCTCTCGCTCGTCGGAAGAAGGCGCGTTTGCTCTACATACATGGTGATTGTGAAGGAGAACAGAGACGCCTACTTCTGCAGCCCTTAAGCGAGCACGGCGCAGAACGCGCGTTTGTTCTCCGCCGTGCGTTCACTCCGCGTGAAAGACGCGCCCCTCGCGCCCTTTCACTCGCACATGCAGCGTTCGGCGCGCGGCGACGATTTCTTCTCCAAATGACGTCATACGGAACCTCACGGCGACGGCGACGGCGACGCCGACGGCAGAAATCTGCTTTTGAGTGTCCATATAATTGCTATGGCAATAATAAATGTTTTCACCACCACCACCACCCCCCCCCCCCCCCAGAGGCACCGGCAACAGTCACCAACGCCGCGCGCGTTTGGGGCGAACGCGGCCAAACGCCGACGGCGTCGACAACAGCTGTGCGCGTTGCTGGTGTTGCTGCATGTCCAAGCTTATACAGCTGATAAAACTACTATTCTTACTCCGTATACCTCTCTACTAATTTGCTATCGCAGTTGATGCTTCGCTGAAACTGCGACAACTTAACAGCGAAGCTGTTTAATCCAGCCGTAATTTGTGGTGCGCAGCCGTGGTAGCCATGGCAACGCGGAGGAGGAGGAGACCGCGTGCGTGTGTGCATGAACGCGGTCTCCTCCTCGCCACCCCCTGCCTTCCCGACCCCCGCCTCTCTTCTCTCCGCGGCGCACTGAGCCAGGAGAAAAAAAAAAGGCGAAAGCTTGCACTAGGCCGCGCAAATCTCAAGACACAGCGAAGCTGGCCGATTGATATCGAGCGGCTAGCCTCCAACGCGTTCGGCGTCGGCAAGCAGCAGCGTTCTTGGCACTGTGCCAACCTTGGTTAGCCTGCCTGCGTTTAATTAAGGCATGCCAGGAACGCTGTCGCTCGTAGGCGCCGACGCGTCCAGCGCTATTCACGCGAAATGTCGCCAACGCGTTCGGCATCGGCAAGCGACAGCTTTCTTGGCACTGTACCAAACTTGGTTAGCCTGCCTGCGTTTGTGGCATGCCAGGAGCGCTGTCGCTCATAGGCGCCCACGCGTCCAGCGCTAGTCACTCGAAATGTCGCAAAAGGGAAGGTAACTCCGAAAATGATCGCTCGAGAATACCTTCCTACATGCGTAGTTACGTTAAACCAAGTTAAGACCCTGCAGCAACCAAGTTCATACCTAGCAGTAGCAGTCAGTAAGTTTCGCTATGCCTAAGCTTTGCGCGACGGAGTGCAAACTTGCCTCATTTTTTTGTTTCGTCTATCACAGATTTCATCATGCCACAAAAAGGAACTGGCCAAACAAATACAACTCCATGTCTCCCCAACGATGATTCGATCTATACCCTTTGAGGGTGAGGACGTTAGCCATCGGACAAACCAAGCACCCTTCATACATGATCAAGGGTGTAAATATATTGCATTGTGCTTTTTACCTGCGTTGAACACCTCAGAGGGTGTCATTGCCTAAGAATAAATGTGCGCTGTGGCTAAAAGGAAGGCAAATGCTTGGCCTCATGTTGAACCTATAAGAAGGTGTAACCACCTTCATAGCAATCTCTCTCTCGGTCTCTCTCTGTCGTTTTTTGTTTTGTTTGGTTTTTTCTTTCTTGTCTTTCATCTTTTCTCAATAGGGCTATATAACAGCCTGCATGCCTTTGAAACGAAATAAGAATAAAAAACAAACATGATTAAAAGAAAAATGAATAAAATCCAGTGCTGTGTGTTGACTAATCAATCTCGCCTCTTCCAATCCTTCCTAATCACTTAAAGTATAACACGCCCTTTGCCACGGTTAATACCACACAAAGTGTTGTAGCCTACGAAAAATAGCGTACTCATTGGCTACAAGAAGCGTACATAGTCATATAATAAAGCGTACATGCTTCCACAACACACTCTTTCTATTTTATTTTTTCTACATTGTGGCTAAGTAAGGCCTACCTGGTTGTCCTTCAAGTAAAACTAACACTTACACAATGAAACTGATACTCGCTTGCTGCCTGTCCACTTCTCACGAGGTTCTTGTGAGCGAGAGGACACGTCATTAATAACAACAACAAAAAAATTGCGGGAGCATAGCGGAAAGCCACGCGAAGTGCGGTGGTGGAGGGGGCGTGTCACGAGGGATGTCTGACTTCTTTTTCTGGAAATAAACAGTGGCATAAGAAGCGCTGCTCTGGGCTCTTCAAGCGATTTGTTCTTCGGCGTTCTTGAAGCCTGGTCGACCGGACACCGAGATCTTTCGACTAGTGCCACTAGTGCACTAGTGACACTAGTTTTGGCACTAGTGACACTAGTGCCAAAACCCAGGATCGAACTGGGGTTTGATGCTTCGGTAGGAGAACATCTCCAAAGTTTCGTTTCAGCTCTGTACTAGTAACACTTCGTTGAAGAACCCCCAAAAATTCAACACCATAACGCGAACACACACCAGCGTTCGGAACACTGGCTATAAACAATCGTAAAACTAGTGTCCTGAATATGCCACTTCTCTTTCGTCTTGCATCGGACCTGGTGACCAAAAGTTTGATGTTTCTGTGCGGAAACCACGCGCCACGACAAGACGTCGAACTCGTTTACCTTAACGACACCGATCTCCCTCCATCTATCTCGTGCTCACGCACCTGCAGAATCCAGTTCATTTTAACTGACGTCGATATATACATTGCGTTATTTGATATCGACGCCTCCTCGGCCGGCTATAAAAGGACGGTGCACTCCCTTAGCCACGGTGTACACTTTAAAAGGAGTCGTAGCCCAGACGGAAGGTTTGCTGTTGCTCAAGTTAAAGACGGGCATTCTCGCAGTTCTACGGTCCCATTCTAAAATTCACACACGCGTCTCCACAACAACAGTATTTCTGCCCCCCCCCCCTTTTTTTTTTCTTTTTTTCTTTCGGGAGTCTGTGACAGCCTGCGTGCCCTTGAAAAGCAAAAATAACGAGAATAACAGAACGAAAACAATGCTTGCCTCCCTGCGCGGCACGCTCTTCTTTCGCTAACCCACCTTTCCCCCTCCCTTTCCGTGCCCCCCTTTCGGCGTTCCCAACCGCTTTTAACCCTTTCGGACCAGATCGATGGCAAAAGGGGTGAAGACGGCAGCCCTATGGAGGAAAGACAGCGACCAAACTAGTCCCGCGATGAGACGATGGAATCAGGGGAAACGAGTGAACGACGACGATGAGCCGGGAGGTGGGGGGAGAGGGAGCCCCGCCAGCCAGGACTCCCGAAAAAGAAGGAGCGTGCTACTGGAGGGCTTTGCGAGTGCGTGCGAGAGTGCGTGCCTTGGACTGTACGCTCGGGATCCAGGCGGCGGCCGATGAGGCCAGGAGAGAACGACGTGCGAGAAAAATTAAAGCCACTCCTCCCCTCCTCCCCTATCCCTTCCCGAGAGAGGAACGCCGCCGGCTCGTCGGTGGCTGCCTGTAAATGGAGAAGGGAAAACGAAAAAAAAGGGAAAGCGCTACGGACGACGTGCCGAGGAGCTAAACAACGATGCCGCCAAAACGAAAATAAAAGTAACGGCAATAATAACGAACCGGGGGCCGTGACGCTGACGACGAAGGGAAAACTCGAATCAGGGGCAAAACCGAACGAACGGGAAGGGATACTGAGGAAATGGGAGATGCAATAAGGGAACGAAGCGCGGAAGCGGGGAGAGGAAAAGGGGTGTGAGAGAGAAAGAGAGAGAAACGGATGCCGCCGCTGGCTCCTTGCACTGGTGGCTGGCCTCTTCCAAAACTGCCGCGTGCGTGACGCCGGAGGGGGGGGGGGGGGGGGGGGGACCGTCGAGAATGAAAAAGGGGAGAGCACGGCATGCGTATAGGGAAGATGGGGAGCTGGAGGAGGCTGGGTAGTGGGCAGACGGGTATAGGGAAGCGGGAAGACAACGAGGGGGAAAGAAGGGAGGAGTAAATTGGGGTACGAAAGGAGGCAGAGGGTGCTGTGAACAATAGCCCCGGCCTACGAATCGAGCCCCCTCGGATGCTTGCGCGCCGCGCTTGGCTTCCGCTTTTGGCGGGCACGCTCCTCTCCCACGTTCCCTCTTTACTTCCCGCCAGCAAAGCGATGCACGCTGGCGTGGCGCGCATCTGGAGAAGGACACCGACGGCGGCGGCGGCGAGCAACGAGGGAACAGCGAAGCGAGAGGAGAGAGTAGGGATGAATCGGGAAAACGTCGCCTATCTATACGGGTTTTGGGGAGTCGTCGCTGCAGCCGTGCAGGGAGAAGGACGGGGGGGGGGGGGGCATATCTCACACGCGTAACGCTCGCGCGTCCTCCTAACATGTGCGTGCGCAGTGCTCGAAGAAAGCGGACGTAAGACGAAATGAAAAATGTGGTCGCGTGCCCGGAGGAAGAAACGAAGGAGGAACTGTTTTGGGCGACGGGAATAAAACGCGTGGTGGAGCCTGGGAGAAAGAGGAATAAGAGACAGGCATGGTCCCTGGAGCAAGGATGCTTGGGGAAAGAAGTGAGGTGGGGGGGGAAGGTTTCGACAAGGGAGATGGGTAGGAAGGAAGTGTCGGTTGGCGCGAAAGCGGGAGAGGGGGGGGGGGGCACTGGGAACCGTTTTCGGTGCTTCGAATAATTAACGAGGCCCGCCGGCCTCGACCGGGTGCTCCGCGCAAAACGAGAGGGAAGACCCCGTTTCCCTCACGATTCACAACCATAGAGCAAGCAGGCAGGCAGGCCTGCTTGCATGCCTGCATTGCACTGCACGCCTGCTCGTTCGCATTCGGTCTGCAGCCGCTCTGCGACGAACACGCGGGCCACGTCTCTCTCTATCTTTATTTCCTTTTTTTTCGTTTCTAGGAACGTCGTCTTATCCCGAACCTCTCTCGAGCGTGTCGGGCGCTGCTGCCAAGGGAATCAAAGGGGTTAAAGGATGGCGAGGGAAACGGGGTATGGAGGGAGGGGTAAGCTACCCAGTGGTGGAAGAAAACGTAAAACAAACAAACGTCCGCGTCCCCCCGCCGTTTTACCCCATCCTCCTTCTCTTGGCGGATGGGAGCCGCTGGCGGATGCTGATTATTTGATAGGCCTTGACGCTGGGCCCTGCCACGGCCGCGCTTAGCATCATTAGTAATTGCACGCGCGCTCGCGCCACCGTGCCTTCGGTTCTTAAGCGGCGCCGACGTGCGTCTCCTCAGCCCTCGTCGTCTGGAGATTCAATCGAACTGACTCAGCCTCGGCGTAATTGGCCGATTTCCATTCTTTTTTTTTTTGCCTCTTGAAGCGCGTGTTTGTGTGCCACCTTTCTTGCCAAGTAGGAAGTCTCCTGCCGAAGGCGAACAGGTGGTGAACTCCAAGAAGCGACCAGTCTCCGTGAGGTACTTGGCAGCGCGTCTCACTCTTACCTACAGGCGACGTTGTTGAATCCCGCTTAATCGCTTCGCTAAAGTCCTGCCTTGACGACAAAATGAAGTCGACTACCAGTGTGCCTTATGCCATTACGATACATTCTACTGGCAGCACTTTTTTTTTTTGACACAGTCGCAGGTCAAATTAGGAGGCTGAAATTTTCCAAGTCCTACATCAAAATTCCGCTTCCTCGAGTTTCTAAAATATGAATTTTTCTCTCTAATGCACTGTATTTCATTCAAACCGGCCCAGCTCCTGTCTTATAAAAGCATTCCTTCGTTTTAAGTACATATTCACATACGGAAATCAGAGTTGGCTTCGGACTAAAGCTTCCTCTTAAGAAACGGGAAGGAAAGTTGCCAGCAGGTTTGTTTTCATCGTCTTGCCTGCATCTCACAGTTATCAGTTTTTCTTTTCGTTCTTGCAAATCCACTTCGTAGGCTGCCGTGTTGTGGCCTAATGACTAAAAAAATGCTGATCAAGGCTCGAACATCACTTACTTCCCTTGGTAGTTGCACCCTAACTCGTGTGACTGGCGATCCTAACGCTGTCTGTGACGCCATCCCTTCTATATATAGACCGAAAACGATCTCCTCCCGATTGCAAACGAACACTTGGTATAAATATCTGCTTTCAAAAATGTGTAAGTGCGAACACAAGGTTGTGCACACTTTCTGCGTGTCTCTCCTGTTTGGCGTGCAACGTATTGGCGTTTGGCGTGCAACGTCAGTCGCTATGCTTCTCGGCCGTTTTACACCTCCCGTAAGCAGGTAAATCCTAAAAATATACGCTTGTGAATAAAGCATGTCAAAGAACTTCACGCTCTTTCCACTAACTATGGGTGTTCGTCATGGGTGAACTCAGGGAGATTCCTAGGTACGATTTGGAATCGAGAAAATAGATTTGATGAAAATGTTACGGGGAAAAGAAGTAAGAAATGTATTTACAGTGTATTTACAAGCCTGGCAGCGGCTGACAAGATCATAGTAAGCACGCGAAGTCCCGAGCTTCGTCTTCTTTAAGTCCTCCCAAAACGTCTTCTTCATCACTCTGTCACAATATGAACGGCAGCATTTCCAGGTCCTAATACAATACTAATTAGTGTAAAGTTTAAAATGTGACTATTCGTTAACATCACGCTCATTTCGGTAATTCTAAGAGGTGGCCAGGAGCAAATATTAGGAAACATTTGGGCGATGAAGATATGGCATGAGGAGCTTTACTTTTTTTTAACATATGTTGAGCCATAATGGGTTATAAAAATAAAACTATCCTAATAATAACTGATTGCCGAAGAAATATAGTTGGGAAGGCCATGCGATGCGTGCGGCAGATAACCACTGGTCTATCAGACTTACAGAATGGGTGTAAAGATAAAGGAAGCGCAGTCGAGGACGGTAGAAAACTAGATGGTGTTATGGAGTGCGGAAATTTGCACGCATAATATGGTGTCAACAGGCGCAAGATGGGGGTAATTGGAGATCACTGGGAGAGGCCTTCGTACTGCGGTTTACATAAATATGATGATGATACGACGACGACGATGGTGATGATTATGATGATGATGATGATGATGATGATCACACGATCGTAAATGATGTTCATCTCTTCTTTGATGCTGTTCCAGGTGCCTCCTGTTGCGGTCCTCTGAGCCAGGGGGCGCCGCCTTTCGATCGATGTTGGTGACGTCACGAGAGCGTGCTTTGCTGGACCGTGCTAATCGCGAGACGACGCACGCCAGATGGCGCCACAACCATCCCCAGGTACGTGTGACTGGCATTCTTACTAGCCTCTTGTTTTGTCGCCCAAGACACGGCAGCCGAGAGCCTCAACACGAGGGTTTTGAGGGAACACGCAGAACACTTAGGTGGGCTCACAAGATGTAGTCCTAACCTTTCGCCCCTGAACCAAGGGAGGAAAACCTTCACCGAGAAGAATAGGCAGCAAGGTGTCCTCAAAGTGTCCCGAAAGAGTACCTGTTTCAGCGTTCCACGTTTCAGAATCGCATATCGTATTTACTCGAAAATAAGTGAAACAGTAATATAGGTCGACCGCTGTTATATTCTTCTTCTTTCTGGGGTTTTACGTGCCAAAACCAGTTCTGATTATGAGTCACGCCGTAGTGGAGGGCTCGGGATTAATTTTGACCACCTGGGGTTCTTTAACGTGCACTACAACGCAAGCACACGGGTGTTTTTGCATTTCGCCTCCATCGAAATGCGGCCGCCGGGGCCGGGATTCGATCCCGCGACCTCGTGCTCAGCAGCGCAAGGCCTTAGCTGACTGAGCCACTCCGGCGGGTCCCTGTTATATTGAACTCACCGAGAAACAAATAATCATAGTTCGAATATAGTTGGACCTCCATCATTATATAAAAAACGAAAAACTTTGAACATGGCATACCTTTAGTAGCGAGCTTTAGATTAGAGGACGCAAGCCACACCAAGCGTTGGGAGAAGCAGGGTCCATTGTAGGCCCGTCGCGCTCTTTTGTGCTCGCGTTGGGTTATTTTGTACGCCCGGCGGTTAGCGTCCCGCAACGTTTGGGTGCGGTTTGCGTCCCCTAACCTAAATATCTCCATTTACTTGGCTACTAAACCTCGCTGTTTGATTCTGCAAGCCACATCCTCGTCGGAAGTGCCAGAGAAGCCGTCTTTTTGGACGCTTCGTACGACGTTTATAGAAGCTTGGTTCTATAGACATTAGCTTCGCCGGCGTACTCGGCTCCCCAAAAGACGTCGTCCTGGGTGCCGTCGAGTGCGTTGCATATACAGCATTTCCTTCAGCCAATCTGGATAATCTCCAGAGTGATCTTACGGCGTACGCGACGGAGAAACTTCGATAGCTCGGTACATTCGCTATCTTTGTTCGCGAATATAGGTCGAGATTCTTTGGTTCCGAATATAGGTCTATAGCTCATTTTTAGGCGTGTGCGAATATTCAAAACTTTCTAATAACGAATCCAATAGTGTCCTATTCGGTTCGGTCTTCCAATCGAATAGTCACCACACGTAAACCCGAATATTTTTAATACTTTTCCGAATACTTCAAAACGTCAACTGCGCCCAAATAAACATTAAAAAAATTGGAACAAAAGTACGGTAAATTGTCACCCCACGAGGCATAAAACATGAGGACTTGCGTAGTGCAGCAGGCTACGTCACTTAGGTAGCCACACTTCACAGGTGGTACAGCGATCATTCGCACTCTTGGAAGAGCCTTGTGCATGCGAAGAAACTACTTGCGTGTTCCTAATGTTCCATTTGTGCGTTTAATAAATAACGCTTCATAACGAACTACGAGTACGTAATGACAAAGACTGGCTAACGTTAAGAATACTGGGATGGGAACATTATTTCATGTTAATTGAGATAACGGCTGTCATTATTCGAAAAATATTAGAAAAGTATTCGATTTCGATTCGCTTCTCGCAATATTCGACTCGTATTCGATTCGATCTCAAAAATCACATTCGCACACACCAACTCATTTTAGGTAACATTTTCGAAAAACAACAGCAACAGAGAAAGATCGACCTATATTTGAATAATCACTTTGTTTAAGCCTCATCATGTCGATGTTGTTCTACCTAAACAAACGCACTGCGCGTCTCTCAAGTATCGGCAGACCTCCAAACCTGCCACGTGACCGCCGCGCAAGCGCACATCGATACCATGACAACACGATTGTACAGACGGCGCCGGTGGTGCGAACGCACCTCGAGCGTCCGTATAATTGATATCGCAATCCAAGGTCTGTAATGCGTTCGTCCTCAGTGTCACCGACGTCGCTGTCAAAACCGCAATCAATGTTTTCATCATCAAGTGCTGTTCGCTTCGATAAGTCCGTAGTTTTCAGCCAGGCAAAGAAGCGCATTGTAGCCAGATGCGGTAGAGTTGCGCAGCCTACAGACTATCCCACCTGACAACTATGCACAGTGGTCTACGGAAGAAAAATATCAATGTCCCTCCATCAATCACAGAGATGGTCTGCACTCTATACTATACAGGCCGTTTTGCCGTACTTGGTCCAATATTTAAAAACACGACAGTGCCACGTAGCTGGGCAGAACCAAGGTAATGTTGCTTGCCGTCGCTTGGAGCAAGTTGGAATATTTTTTATTTAGGCTAAATACTTCATTAGTTATTAATTTATCACTTATCAAATATTATATACAGAGCAACATTGTCAATCAGAATATTGTAGGCCTCCATAATGAAAAAATATTGACTGAGAGACTGGCTTACTACTGCGGGATTCATAGAGCTGTTACATTCATGAAGCTACTAATTCATGGAGCTTCAATGTTCAGCCATTTTTATGACGCTTTATGATCGAATAAATAAATGCTCATTTGTACAAGATGCCCGAAAACCTCTTTTGAATAAAACACCGAACGCGGGTGGCGTTGGTGACTGTTGCCGGTGCCTTTGGAGGCGGCTCGAAGGTTTTCGACGAGATCAGCACGGGACACTCGTCGAGCAGAGCCGGAAGTCTTTACCACCTTCTCGTCTCGCAACGTTTTTATATAAATACGCATTTGGTGCCGCAGCTAAACGTCGCTTCCCCTCCCTCCCTCCCTCCCGTCCCCCCACGGTCTTGCGCGCGATGGAATAAGTCGCGTTTGCTCTCCGCCGTGCGTTAGCTCCGCGTGAAAGCGCGCGTCCTTCGCGCGCTTTCACTCGCACATGCAGCATACGGCGCGCGGCGACGATTTCATCGCCGTTGGACTCCATACGGAACCTCACGGCGACGGCGACGCCGACGACAAAAATCCGCTTGGAGTGTCCATATAATTGCTATCGCAATAAAATAACAATTGATATGGGTCAAAGTGTAAACGATAGAGTTGGGAAAACTTGCGGGACTCTCAAGCTTGCATTCATTGCGCGATTGGGATTGCAGCTATGTATAGAACACTGCGAGTGTGGCAGTTTCTTCACGGACAGGAAAGTCCTGTCGCGTAGGCATTCTGCACCAAGCGCGAGTCCCACCAGCCGGTCAGTAACAATCCTGGCCACACTATGCCTTTTCATTGCCTTTTCTTCGTTCTCGTCTCGGTCCGGGCATTCGTTCGATGCCGACGACTAATTCGAATGTTTCTGCCGCGCCATTCGAACTTTCCAGAGCTTCCCGTCCCAAACCCAACAACTCTGTTTTATTTTCTGTGCGCGTAGTAAGATTCGTTCTTTCGTTCTTGTGCTTTCTCTTCCTCTCTCTCTTTCCTATTTGTGTCCCCTCCCCTCCTCCTCCTCCTCTCAACGCGGATGCTTATTGCTTTCTTATTTCCCATCGGTATTGCGTCGCTCGCGTTCTGCAAGCTCTCTTCGCTTCGGGTCGGCTCCCGTAGTTTGTTCATTTCTTTATCTCTTCGTTGCTTCTTTTATTATTTTTTTCTTCCCTCTCGTCTTTAATCTCTAGCTGCGCACCGGCAGAGCCAAAGCTCTATCTTGGCCCAAAGGTTTAGTCGAAAGCTGGAGCGCGAAATTGGCCACGGGCCCCCGGAGTTTCTCCGGACGTGTTATTGCCTGCGGCTCCAGAGTGACAGCCGCCGACCGAAACCTGCTGCTGCTGCTGCTGTGTGTGTGGGAGAGGGCGAGGGGAAGGGTCTCAACCCCAGCCCTTTCCTAGCCTTCAGTACGCGCACTCCCTCCCTCCTCTCTCTTGCAAACCTCGCGCTCTTTCAGTCTTTCTTTTCGAATGAAACGAAAAACGAGAACGAACGGCAAATGAAAGAAAGACGCATTGCCAGCAAACGATGAGAGTGAAAGAGAAAGAGTGCAGGCTGCGGCGCGCTCGGGGGCCCGCTGCTCGCTTATATCGGCCCGCGACGGCCCTTGCATTCCCGCGTATTCGCCCTTCCTCCACGGCTCCTTTTGGCGCGCTTTTCTGTCTTTTTGGCGCGATTTCCTCTACTCTTCTTTTCTCTCTCTCTCTCTCTCTCTCTCTCGGCGCTCGTATCATTTCGCGCGCTTTTGGCCTCCCGCCCGAGCAGCCGCTCAGCAGCGCTGCCGTGTGGCTCTTACGTAATTATTGGCCCGCGCTGCGTGCGAGCGTTGCAGCTCCACAACCCACGTACCCTCCCTGCCCCCCCCCCCCTCCTGCTTCCATCACCTCCTCACCTCATACCCTACCCCCTCTCCCCGGGTATCATAGTATATACGAGGCGGCGACCGGCGCGCTGAAATTGGTGGCTGTTTAATTTCCTTACTGTTGCGCTAGTCGCTTCTCTTAGCCTTTTCTTTTGTATAATTTTTTTACCTATTTGCTTAGTTTTCTTGGCTCGCTTATAATCGTTCGGAAATTTTCCACGTAGCTCGCTCTTGCACATTTTTATATGGCACAAAATTATTGCCGCAATGTCCTACTGGCACGCTTGTCATTAGTTACCGGCATACCGCGCCGCTTTGCTGTCATACATTGTTAATTTTTTTTCTAGTACATCTTACACCTGGGCCAAGTTAGACCACCAGCTGGTATATATTTCACCGTAAGACGCCTGGCTATAGCGATCGAAACCGAATGCAGGAGCAATGTTTGTGTTATCTTCTGGAATGATCTCCTCTCCTCAGTCATGAAGAGAAATGCAAACTCGCGTCAGCATTAATTATTTCCTCGTAGAATCCAATTCCACCCCGTTTAGTTCATGCGAACTATTGTTGCCATGCTGATCATCCTGACTGATAAGGTAGGGACCGAAAACGTAGCCCTGCAGCTAAAGATTGCGTTGGGATTCTGCGAGGTGCCGTATTTTGTGGACAACGCAGAAACTATTGGATTTCACAGAGTGACATGAGACAAAACGGTGTGTCGAAATCAGGTAACATCGCCTCCAGCTGCAGGATAGCTCATCAGAAGCCCATTGGCGGCGCTGTTGAAATTAAGCCTAACTCCCACTGTTGAAATTCTAGCTTTCAGTCGTTTCGACAGCCAGGAGGCTATATATATACCACCTATACGAAATGGTGCTTTTTTGACATACACGAAAAAAATTCTCCTGTCTTTGTTCTCACGCAATTGCAAAAGATGTGAGCCAGGTACTTTTAGGTACGATGAACCGAACGCGAAATTTTCTCGTTATACTTTTTTTTTCCTTTTTTATTATTTTGCCAATATGGTACCAGTGGTATGACACGTGCCCTGTAAATCACAAAACGTCGCCTGTCCTCAGCGGTTCCTAATAATAAAAAAAACGTACCGGTTACGCAGACAATGACCGATACCAGCGTGCCCTTAGCAACTAATGACAACACGCGCCACCCCGTACGCGAAAAAACAAAAACGCAGGAACTCTACATTCCGCCTTTTGCGGCGAGTCTTAATTGAAAGCGTGAAGCGTGAATGTTTGCACAAAGGCGGAATCAAATCCAATCGGCGGTGTTTTTAACGACGTCCAGAGTAAATCCCTACGCGTGCTGTGCTCGTTTCGTTTAGTCGTTCGCTCCGAGTTTGCGGTATAAGTCACACAGCAAATGTCAGGAGATGCGCTGGCTTTAATGACTAGCAGGAAATGTTTGCCTGGCTGACGGCCTGACATACTACTACAGCGCCACGGGTTGGGTGTGTCCGTTCGTGTCCGCAGATGCACGGGCCGTTCTCGTGTCTGTGTATGTCTCTTATGAAATGACAAGAGCTAAGGATAGTGAGTAAGTCCAAGGTCAAAAGTTGGTCACTGGCGTGCTTGAAGGACGCTCTCCTATACAGATGACTTATTATATCATCCGTTCTTAACGCTCCTGGCGCGGTACAGTAGCGCCTTTTGCACTACCGGTCGGATAAGACGCGGGAACGCTTGGTTAGCTATAGTTTTATAGACGCAATTGAGAGTGTATTATCCGGATTATCGGACAGCTAATGCATTCATTTCAAAGTCAAAGCTTTCCAAAATACATTCGTCACCGACCATCAGCGAGGTGGCCAGCGGTGAACTACGGCCTGCGCAAACGACTACACACTTAGGTTTGTTCTCCTTTTTTTTTTTTTTGCGCCGTTGTTGTGCTCGTTGTAGTGCGTTGTCACTTCTTTTCTTTTCCTTTATCCTCCTCTGTTCCCTTTTTCCAATGCAAGGTCGCAAACGAGAACCAGTCGGCAACCGTTAATTTAACCTTTACGGGACCTCCGCAAGTTTTGGTCGAATTATCCGAAAGGTTGAATTAACAAAACGGCGGCAAAATGACAGTCTTCAAATGACAGGCTAGTTGCAGGATGGGGCGCCAGTGGTGATCAAATCAACTGAAGCGACATTTTTTGTTCCAGGTGCGAGCTAAACCAGTTTTCCTTCCATAGCCAATGTATGAATGCCAGTGCATTCGAATTAAGCGATATGTCGAATGAACTGAGATCGAATTAAAGGTAGTCAACTGCACTGCAATCTGCCAACACCTCTTTCCCTTTATTCCTCTCTCTGTCTCTCTCTCATGCCATAGCTCCTTCGCTTTCATGTCCCTAGATAAAAAAATTCAAGGGAGTTGCATTATTTCGTCTAGCTGCTATACTTCTCATCCTTGCGCTCTGCCTTCATTGCCCGTACGTGATTGGCTTAGTGCGGTCACGTGGCATTTCGGCTGGTTAGCGGTGGTGGCTACTTTTTCTTTTTAAAGATCCTAAAGTGCTTTCACGTGGCATGGTAGTACGAAACGTAGTACGCCACAAACTGGAATGTATTTTTTTTTCTAGGGACCTTAATCTAGGGACCTTACTGCCCTCGCGATAGCCCTATCCCCTGCACACACACAAAACACAACACACACACACCTATCAGTCCCTAAAAAAATGAAACCTTTAGTTGCCTGCAAGCGCTCATGACATCTTCTAACTCGCGTATTTCGTTTGCATGGTTATCCCTATTTCAATCTAACCAACTGGCCTAAGCCAACGTCTCACTGCACTTGTTGTCATGGCGTAAACGCAGTGTCAGTCACCCTTGTGAATAGTGAAGATTCAACTTCTGTTGAGAACCTTTGAGCTTTGTCAGTGATACCCTGGGGCTATGGCGCTTCAATGCTGAGCTCGAGCTCACAAGCTTGAATCTGGCCTTGGCGGCCGCATTACGATGCGGGTTAAAATGCAAGAATGCTCGTGCACTAAGATTCAAATGCACGGTAAATAACCCCAGTTGGTTATCCTGAGTCTGCCACGGCGGCGTGCACCTCATATTCAGATCGTGCACATGGTCATGACACGCAAAACCCCAGAATTGCTCTTTTTTTTTCTCAGTCCTACTTGAAACTACAACATGCTAACGACAATATCGGCGCATTCGTAGCACTGTCATAGGGACAAGGAAAAAATTCTAACACGCTCGAAATGTAGATAATTCCAACTTTTCGTGACCTGCCCCTAGAAGGAGTCTCAAACGCGCCATAATCGACCTCTATACGCGCGGCCTGAAAAAAAAAGAAAAATCCATCTGTGCTCTGCAATATAATCGAGAGAGCGGAGAAAACAATGCGCCATCGAAAAAGAAACTGTACGAGTGATCCGAGAAAAAAAAAAGATGGAGACCAAAAAGACAAACCTAGATGATACAAGAACGCCAAAGCGAGCAAATCGCTGCTCGCTAAGTCTAACGCCGTGTTCTGCAGACCAGTGTACGTGCGAAAGCACTTATACTCACCCACGTGTTCCTTTGCGCCGAGGGAGTTGAAACCGCGGTTGTACGCGCGCGCTCGCACACAGCCGAAACTTTGGGACATTTGAATATTGAGAGTTCGGGGTGTGAGCAAGGCAAGAAGGAAAGAAAGAAAGAAAGCAAGCTTGAGTCAAAGCCAGCATAAGAATCTTCACGTTGTTCGAGCGACAGAGAGCCAAGCGATTTTCCTCTCCCGAATCCCTTAAAGATCCCCCGCGAACAGGGCCAAAGGCTTATCCGTCATGCGCTCGCGCGTTCCTCCTCCGGAAACTTGCGCGCCGAGAGGGACGTGATGTCAATGCCGATCGGTCTCTCGCGACGACGCTCCGCCCAGCGCCGTCTCGTATCACAACTGCCCCGGTTCCGGTTACCGCTGCCAGGCGTCGCTTCTCACTCGGTGGAAAGTTATAGGAGTCTCGGTCTCCGGTTTACCCTGTTCTTCATTCCTTACTTCTCTTTCTTTCTTTCGTGTTTTATTTCTTTTCTTTTCTTTGTCTATTTTTCTCCCTCTTTCTCTCTTTATTTCTTCATGCGTGGTTTGTTACCGCTTCTTTCTATTTATTATTCTGCGGTTGGTGCTGCTCGCTCCACCCGCTGTTTGGTTTCTGATACATGGCCTAGAGAAAATTTTCTTCGTCTCTTCTACGGGCGAAGACGAAAGCGTACGGACGTCCCCAGAACGCGGCTTCCACGTCAAACACGAAATTCTGCTACGTTAAGGGACGGTGATTCTAATTTAACGGATGACCTCAAGGTGAAACTCTGAAATCGAGGTTATCAGCCGATGCCTCGCTGGAATTCTAAAGCTTTCGCGAATTTCGTGTCCCGTAAACGTTTGTGGCTGACTGTAAATTGTTAACATTTTTATTTGTCTCTTCACACCTTTTTTTTTCTTAGTATCAATTACATGTGACGCGCCATTCGATTTTTCTTATTCATCTTACGTAATCTCATGTGATCAGATAAATAAATAAGTGACAACAAAATGGGAAAGGGAGTGGACGCCCAGTTGGCTTCTCCGGAAAAAGCAGAAAGGAAGACAGAAAAAGTGAGTAGACAGAAAAGAGGAAAGTCATTTATTGCACGCGGTCACACATTCAGGAGCTCGTCATTGAGTCACTGAGAAGTCACATAGGGCTTTTTGGCGTCCCAGATGTACGAGGCCGCTGTCTCAGATTTGTCTCTCGTGTGACTGTCGTCTAAACGCGTCTGTACTTTGCGAAGGGCGAGTCTTTGATCGTCGAAGAGAGCACAGTCAAACAATAGTTTCCATCACGGTTTCTCCACAATCACATGCGTTGCGGCTATAGCGCTGTCAGGCATTGCAACCACCGAGGAATAAGTGTTCGAACCTTCAACCTACTCGTGACGGGTGTGGGTGTTGCTTCAGCGAATGAGCTACAGTAAGGACTGTCTTCGTATTTACCACTGCTGGTTATTCTGGTGCTACTGTGGCGGTTATAATACGCGGTGGTAGTGACCGGCTGTTATTTGGTGTCTGTGCTCTAGTTATCTGTCTCTCTCTGCTTTTCGTTCTCCCTATCTCCCCCTGCCCCAGTGTAGGGTAGATAACCGGATTTTACCTTCTGTTAACCCTCCTGGTCTTTACCCTTGCTCCTGTCTCACTCCCTCTGGGGAAACATGCGTTTCCTAACATTCTTTAGTGCCCGTATTTTTTCACGAGAAATGACCCATTTTCGCAAAGTACAGATGACCCTTGTTTCTAGCACGATTGTTTTTTTTTTTATGGAGAGGGAGGTGGGGGAGGATTTCACGGAAACACGACCGGTTTCTAAAAACATCAGAAACCCTCGGACGACCGCGCAAAGAGCGCAGCCAGCCTGGCGAAAATACACGGGGATAAGCAAACAATGGGCAGCTTCGTATATAAAAGCGAGGCGAAGTCCAGGCTCTTCCCAGAGCGAAGATTTTTATGATCCCGTAACATATCCAAGTCCGCAAACTTTAAAGATTGGTACAAAGCGCTCGAAATACAAATGAGCATTTGAGCGTTCCACTCGGGAGCGAATGCGAGTGTTCGTACGAAAGTTTCCAAGATTACGAACAAGTACAGCTTCCAGTCATAAAACGAGGGCCTGATATCGCTGTCACACGGTCACTTTCGAGCCTGCTTGAGTCGAAGCATATTCAAATAAGTGCAGACGGAATACCCTTACAATGTCATATTGAAGCACGCTTGACATTGTTTCTTGTTAATCACTCACTCGTTGATGGAGTGCAAATGATCTCGCCGATTTGCTTTTGATAGTTAAGTAATTTTACATGTCCCTAATTATTGCAGCGCCTCTCCTACGACTTCTTTATTTGTCCAGGTGTTTTCTGAGACGCTTAGAATTTGTCTACGTGATCAACAAACACGGGTGGCGACTAAACCAACGCTTTTATGCTACTCTATTTTCACCTCCTTCGCTAGATATTAGCCAGAAACGTCCACACTTGATAGATTACATCTATCTATAGAGTAACTGGCGTTCCAGTTATGTCTGTGTTTCATTGCATAAGACGACGTTTATTTAAAGAAGTAACTGGAACGCCAATGCATTTCTCCGCAAAGTTCGTGAATTAATATCTCGAAACTGGTGTCATCCTAAGAATTCGTTCTAAGTGAATCCGCCTTGCGAACTCCACGGCTACACTTTGTAATTTTAATATGGGCCGTAATGTTATTAGTTAAAAACCTAATTAGATCATTTTTGTTAATTAGTCTATTATGCATTTCAATTTTTTTGTGCAAGTAACGTGCGCCTCTTCGAGTAGGCTAGCTCACGAACTAGAAATTTGTTATATGCCACAGGCAACCTTTAAAAATTTTTGGAAGTGTTCGCTGAAACACCCAGCATATACTTTAGACCACGTAGAAAGCAAAAAAATCTAACAGTAAGCAACCGGTTTCAACGCTGCACGCCTAATCGCCTAGGTATCACTACCTTCACCTAAAGAATACTTTTAAAGAAAAAGAGCGAAATGCTTCAACCGTGCAAAGCGTGCACGCAACACCACACGTGAGAGGTGAAAGGGGGGGGGGGGGGCGGAATTGGAGGCAGAGGTCGCTAAGTGATGCAGAGGAGGGGAGGAAAAGAAGCCCCGGGTTGTGAAGGGGCGGGCGCAGGCAGCCTCCAAGCCGCGGATGTTGGAGCCCTGGGCTGAAAGCATGCCGGCCTCGTCGTCGTCGCCAACGTCGAGCTAAAGGCTTATTTGCATCCCGGGCCCGCGTCGTGGCGCCGACAGCAGCAGCAGCAACAGAGCGGCGGCCATGCGGATCCAATGCGCGCGCACCAGGCAGGCCCAGCAGTAGCGAGGCGGCAGCTGCTAAGCGCGTGCAGGGATTTCCGAATGAGTCGTTAGCAATCGCGCGCGCGCTCCTGCGTTGCAAACACCGGAGGAAGTTCTTCAGTTCCTTTTCTTTTTCTTTTCGGTCATTTTTTTTGTCTTTTTTTTTTTTCGTGCGCCCATCGTCTCAGCCGCTCGAGCATTTCGTTCGGTTTTCTTCTCATTCAGCTCTCACTATCTTTTCGCAATCGTGTATGAAGGAGGAAAGAAAAGAAATTGATCCTGATGGTCTCGTTTAGTTCGGTACAAACAGTGGGCTTCGAGGTTACGCGTGACGTTTTTTTTTGTTTTTTTGTTTTTTTTAACCCTCTAAAGGCCAACGTATGAAATATGCTTCGCCGAGTGTGATGCCTCAAAATTCTTTACGAAACACCGGCAGCTAAGCCCTTTATTGACGAGTGTTGCCTACAGGCAACATGCCAGAACAAAAAAAAATCCGTGCTAAGTTTCAGTATTTATTTATTTATTTATTTATTTATTTATTTATTTATTTATTTATTTATTTATTTATTTATTTATTCATTTGTATTATTTTTTTATTTTTTTATTTTACCCTCAAGCGCACAGAGCTTTACAGAGGGGAGTAGGGTACATAAATAGTGAACAAAATACCAAATGTAAGAATATGTGCAATTCTAATAACAGTAGTATAAAACGCTGAATTGACAGAGAGCAATCGTCGTTTGTTGGTTTAGAATGGGAACACCGGACGCGAAAGAAGTTTGGCACGCAACTCGCTTCCTCTCGAAAGCATGGCCGTCGTCATCATCATCATTATCATCGCCATCATCAACATCGTGGTCGGAGGAGACAGAGCGATGTAAGATCTCCGACTGCAGTGGAATCACACACGTTATCTAAAGCACATCAAATGTGTACCTGTGGTTCACATGAGACGAGAGCTAGTCTGTACAAGTTCCAAACGAAGTGATAGGTGGCTTGGGCTGACTGACCACTTCCAGTTTACTGCCCCGCGTTTCCCGCCTATCGCTGAAGAAGTATCCTAACAATATATTTTTGTTGATTATGCTTATTCTCAATGTGTCTTGCACATTTAAATAGAAAATGAACACTTTTTTCTTATATCTATATGTGCCGTCATAAAAACCGGCAGATCCCACGCCCTGTGAGAATCGATGTTATGCGAAGCAGTGTGCGGGGAGCCTACCGTGTTAACGAAACGACCATGAGAGCACCAAGACCTAGGCGGCTCTTTCATGACCTACATGACACGCATGTCATGAGCCCTCCGGAGTCCCTTTAGCTACACCTAAAAAATCATAAGGCGAAAGCCTTAGTCATGCTCATGACTATGACTTTGACCATCAACCTTCAGTCTTTTCCTTCCCTTAGTACCACATACCAACCCATTCCATTGGTTTTTGAGTGTTAATCTTTTTTCGCTGAATCATTGTCATTTTTTATGAGTCATTCTCATCACTATGACTTCTACCACCATACTTTAGTGTTTCCGTCACTTAGTACCCACCTCCGAACCCATTTCAATGGTTTTTGAGCGTTAATCTTTTTTTTTTCGCTGAGTCATTCTCATTTTTGCTGAGTCATGGTCATGACTATGACTTCTACCATAATCCTTTAGTGTTCTCTTTACGTGCGTCTGAACTCATTCTAGTGGTTTCTGAGTGTTAATTTTTTTTTTCGCGAGTCACTGTCAGGACCTACATGGCACGCATGTCGTGACATTTATGTCATGACATGAGTAGTAATCTTTTTCGCTCCGTCATTGTCATGACCTACATGACACGCATGTCCTGACACATGACATTCCATGTCATGCATCATACATTTATGCCATGACCTATCACTTATGTTCATCATACACTCCTGTCATACTATGCCAATTTTGGTACCTACCATGTTAACGAAAGGACCATGACAGCACCAAGACGTAGGTGTCTGTTTCATTACCTACATGACATGTCATTTATGTTCGTTGTATACTCTTGTCATAGTATGCCAATTTTGGTACATACCAAGTTAACGAAACGACCATGAGAGCACAAAGTCGTAGGCGGCTATATAGATAGATACTGTCAAAGTAGCAAATGTTCGCCAAGAAATGCTTCGCATTTAAAATGTTAGGCGTAACGCGTTAAGAGACAGGAACAGAGCGGTGTGCATTAAACAGCAAACGGGGATAACCGATATTCTAATTAACATTCAGCGAAAAAAATGGAGCTGGGCAGGCCATGTAATGCGTAGGGTAGATAACCGTTGGACCATTCGAGTTACAGAATGGGTACCAAGAGAAGGGAAGCACAGTCAAGGACGGCAGAAAACTGCGTGGGGTGATGAAGTTAGGAGGTTTGCAGGCGCAATTTAGAATCAGCTAGTGCAAGACAGGGGTAATTTGAGATCACAGGGAGAGGCCTTCGTCCTGCAGTGGACATAAAAATATGCCGATGATTATGAGGAAGATGATGATGCTAATTAGGGTTGAACTAGAATAACTTTTAGTGTTTCGTGTGCAAAAATATACTATCCGGGAAGAGGAGTAAAGGTGAACAAGTTGGTCAAATTTTTCGGCATATTTGGAACGTACCTTGAGCATCGCCTTCGTTGTCGTGAGTCCGTATCACCCCGAACCATAAACACGCTATTATGATGCCCGAAATGCGCACCACTAGGCATCTACTTTAATCGTCTGCGTAATCGCGTGGAACGCATTTTGATAACAATCTTGTGATTGGGCAGCGTCAAACTGAAAAAAGAAACTACGTCAGACACATGCTACTTCTGGTGCGTCCACCTAATACCGCCCACATTTCTTCGTAATCACTGAACACGACCGAAACAGTCACGAGATATTTTAAAAATAAGAAGTTCGCGAGTCGGCGCAGTTTTGTGGCATGCTGATCTCACCAGATGAGTGTTCGTAAGTTGGTGCGAAAGACGAAACGGATGCGAATTCACCGGAAAAATGCCAGAAAGAGCCATGAAACGGGTCAAATACAAACGCTCTCTAGTTATTTAATACCGTGTAAGTACGCGCTATTTGCTGGTTGTCAGTGCTTAATAGACTTTCGAGCTACTTAAAGCGTGTTCCAATTTTGGCCAGCGGTAACGACAGTCTATATTGAGCGTTAAGAAGACAGCTTGGAGCCCTAGTAATCGAACACACTTGGAACGCATCTCTGCGAATTGACGCCGCCTCTCGCCAACCGAAGAAAAGCTATGAATGCAGCATATATTATCACTGTATTTTAACAGATTCCATGCGAAGCTATAAAAAACACAACGTAGCGTACAAGTACAAGAAACCGTGACGACGTTTTCCTGTGCATAGGCCACCGTTCCCGTCGGGTTTCCAAACATTCTCCTAAGCCATCGTCTTGTTTGAACTGCAAAGTAGCCTGCATCATTCTCGACTTCGATGGTCATCTTGTTGTTTCTTTCTTCTTCACTTCCCTTCTCCTTATCTTCAACTTCCTCTCCTATCCCCTCATTACTAAAGATTAGGCAGGCTTCGTCCCCCTTTCGGTGGCAGTTGCAGCCTGCTCCTTCCCTATTTCACTCTCTCGCTGTGTGTAACTTAATAGTAATAATAATTAAGTAACACTTAATAGTATAGTAATAATAATAGCAATAATTGCTTCACGAAGCTGTATTGTTTGCCGACGTGAAGTGAAGAGACCATCGATCATCTTCTGTGCCACTGTTCTCGCTTCGATAATCAACGCCAGACTCTCCAGTGTGCCTTGAATACACTGATGATAGGCCATCTACAGAAGCAAATGTCTTGGGTGCCTGGCCTCACAGCTCACCAGCCCAGAAATCCATTCGAGCCCTTCTTCAGCACCTGAAGTCAACAGACTTGAGTGCCCGACCGTAGACATGCTACACCTAGCTTAGCGGCATGTGTAAGTGCGACCAAGACTCGTGTCTTCTCTCTCTCTTTCTTTCACTCCCCCTCCCCATGTGTAGGGTAGCAAACTGGACTAAGTCTGGTTAGCCTCCCTGTCTTTCCTTCCTCCCTTCTCTCTCTATCTCCCTCTTCCTCGCCATTAGAAGCAGACTCCGTATGGCTGCTGCCCGCTTAGCTCAGATGTCTAAGGCTAGCGTTGGAACACAAGCTTAAGCTTCTTTCAGGGGATGCAGCTAGGATTCCGTTGGATGGAAGCACAGAGGCGCGCAAAACGTAGAGATTGGGTGCGCATCTCGACTTGCGGTTAAGAAGAAGATTGAGAAGAAAACTTTGGAACAATAAATTGCTTTTTTTTTTCTCGGCAACATCTGCACAAAACTTGATAAGGTTTGTTGCATTTGAAAGAAAATGTATAGGTCTGGCGACTGCAGAAGAGGCAGGTTTATTATACAGGGCGGCAATTTTTTTCGTAAACATTTTTCAAATCTTCAAAAATTACGAAATGGGGAACTATCAAGTTTCAGAACTCTCTAACTCAGCAATTAAAGAACGATATCCCAATTACGTAAACTGCACGCAATAATACATCTGAAGCGGAGAAAATCGATGTATAATACAGCGCTTCTTAAACCATCACTAGTATGCGAGTAGGCATTTTGCAAAACCGTTGCAATCAATGCAATGAATTCACGTAAGCTGAAAAATTTAAATACCAAATTTGTCCGCTTCCGATGCTCTAAACGATGGAGTTTACAGAACTGCCATATCTGTTCCGGCAGCGGAGTTATCGATTTGTAAACATTGTGATTCTTGTTTTTTAAGCTTACTAACATTGGGCAATTTTTGTAAAATTCTCCGAGCCATAAATAAAACTTCAGTTCCATACAATAGCTAGCATTCAACGTTTTCTCTGAAATGCAACAAATTGCATTCCAATCGGTCCAAGGGTTGTCTCATAAAAGCATTGTTGCGTTTTACGTAGATTTGAAGGAGCGGAAATGGACCTGGCACGGAGCTAAAGCTTCCTCTTAACCCTTGACTGTAACCCATGGGACCTTTTCGTACACGCCTCATGATGCACATCCCCCAAGTCACCGTAAGCTCCCGAAAAAGAGCCTCATCGTTGGCACATACTTTATGGATTATATATAGGTGGTGCCAGCAAGAGTCATCGCAAGTTTGCGCTTTCCTGTTCTCTTCGACAGCTGTAATATCAAACCTTACTTGCACCACGAAGCTCCCTTGTAGGCACTAGTCTGAACAGACACCAGAGCTACCTGGCTTGACTAAAGTCAGTACGTGTAACACGAATGTTTGTTTACAAATGCTTGGTGTTGTTTTGACTTCAGCACGCCCTTGCGAAGCGATTGGCTAGAGGAGTTACATTGTCTCTATTCATATTTCTAAAATTTATTCATAAAGCTTATCTCTTTGTAAACACTTTTTTCAATGGTTTCATTGGTTCGTCGATACACCTATCGACTGAGGCGTACTGAGAAAAAGGTAGACTCTGAATCCGAGAAGGCTTCGTCCCTCTTCCCAACGCTTAAAAAAAAGAATTCGCTTACAACGTTGGAGGCTCATTATGAAGCGTTTACTATTGTTCAAACCGTAATATCAAACTCGCCTAAATTCCCGAAGCCTCCGTAGGAGAGGACGCGAGCGCCCATCAAACTTGATCCCCCAGCCTCGCAAAAACAAGCAGGTGTGTTTTGTTACGCCCTCCCTTTCTCTCTGTTTTGTTTGTTTCTCTAAGCAACACGTACCACAGACGACGTTACGCTGTCAACGCGAAACTATCAAAACGAAAAAAAACGCAAAAGAAAGAGAAACTCGAAAAAACGAAGCGATACCTACGCGCATCACTGCATGGTACCAGGACCGCTTATTTCAAAGCCCCCCCCCCCCCCGCCCGAGTCACCAAGGGGTTTTAAATTCTCGACCAATCCCGAAGCGATTCTGCTCCGGTAAGTACGCGGCTCTAGGAATTGAGAAGCGAGAGATCGTGGCTTCATTTGCGCGCGGTTAGTGCACCTCTCTTCGTCTCCCTCCGGGCCGTTATATTTTGTTTTCATTCACGCAGTCTCTCAGACTCTCAGCGATGCCCTATGAACGATGCCAGCTATTTGAAAACGAAAAAAAAAATAGCGTCGGACGGGTAGAGGGGGGAGGGATGCAGGCGAGAGAACGCTTAGTGAGAAAGAACGCCGCGTTGTCGCTATTTCTTTCTTTCTCTTTCTATTTCTATCTTTCTCTGTCAAGAAAAACAAACAGGTCGGCAAACAGCCGGCGGCGAGGAAAAGGATGGCGGAGCCGTAATCCAGCCAAGCCTTCGTCGTCACCGTATAGAAGTGAGCGGGGAAGCATCAGCAGCAAAAGCAGCAGGCAGGCATACAGAGAAACCGGCAGCACAGTTGCCGCTTTGCTCTTCCCACCGGCGCCGTCATCGCCAACACCCACGCATTCCACGCAGACCTGCGCCTGAAAAAAAAAAAGAACGCGCGCCTCTCCCCAATTTCCCCTTGCCAAGCGCTCAACCTTCCCCGCTTCCCCACCCGGTTTCCCCCATCCTCCCCATCCCTCGCACCGCTCGGGGGCCCCGTAATTATAATCCCATCTCGGCGCTCGCTCATCAACGTCCCGGGCTATCGCCGTCGCTCCAGCAGCATCACTTCCGCAGCGCGCAACCTTTCCGTTTCCCGCCCGCCCCCCTTTTTCCCCTCACTTCTCCCAGTTCTCCTCCTCTCCCCCTTCCCTGAAACCCCTTCTTTCCCTCTTTCCCTTCATCGCGTTTCTGCAGCTCGCCTCCTCACAGTCTCCCGCTACCTCAGATTTTCTCGCCTTCCTTTCACTAGCGCTCCTTCATTTTCTCTTTCCTTTTTTTACTTTTTATCTAGCTTCCGGCAGCCTCGTCCTACCCACACACACACACATATACTGGTCTCACGACGATCACGTCTGCGTTCGGTGTTATCAGTCTCCTGCGTTTCGCGCCGTGGCCGCGTCGGGACATCCGCCTGTGTATTTCAACTTCAGACTACTACCACCGTACATAACACGCATTTTCGCAATGTTCTTTTTTTTCTCTTTCGATATGTTTTCTTGTCTTCAATATCGTTTCGAACACTTTTGGCCTCTCGGATATTTCGCGTGACGCAATCACGCGCAATGTGCCAAGGCCCATGCCATCTCGCGCGGACTGTTTGCTGTTCTTTCGCGTTCGTTTCGTGCTCGGGCTAATATGACGAGGTAATCGAGATAGCGTGCGGAGCAATTGCTGCAGAATTTCGCCGCTAGGCATGACCGAGACACCCAGATCAACAATGCCTACCGGTTGTTCTCGGATATTGAATGCGGCAAAATAGTTGAACGCAATCTTGCTGATATTAGCCCGTCCGCAATACGTTATGCATGTCCTTGCGTTCTCCTGAAGGCTAATGCTGAATGCCAAAGGCAGATCTGAAGCGCTTCCTCATCAAAAGCTTCTGCCTCTTTTTGGAGCAACGCTGATGCAATGGCAGATATGGAGCACTCCCGTATCAAAAGGGATCTTGTTGGAGCAACGTTGATCCAATGGCAGATCGAGAGCGGATTTCGATCCGAGATCGCCCAGCGGAACAGTCAAGACCACTCTGCCGAAATCGGCGAATTCGACCGGAAGTATGCGTGACGTAGTTCCTCTAGTATCCTTTCATTGAATGGTCTGTGTATCAGGCGGGGTAACGACTGCAGAGCAGGCCATACCAGACAGCACTCACCGCTTAGATGAAAAGGTAAAAGAGACATAGCTTTCGGTAAGCCTAAACGTTCTTAGAGTTTACGCAGCGAAATAACTGAAGTTCCGCGAGCAAGCATCTCCGATAAGTGCGGCAGAAACCTTTGTCGTTCGCAAAAATGGGAAAGTGTCACTTCGGCGTGAGTAATGTCACTGCTCCCGCATGTGGTTGACTGTGCCCCCGCTTAATAGATCACTTTTCTGGCTTAATATCACTAATCTACGGATTATTATCAACTTCAGGATTTAAAGAAAGCGCTCGACCTGATAAGCGCCGCTAACGATGGCGTCAATGGCTATAGCCCCCCCCCCCCCTCCTCCCCCCTCCTCTAAAAAAAAACTAAAGCTTCGCTTTTAAAATAACAACCGCGTCGCATTTCAGTGACCAGGAATGCGACGCATTCTTGAAGAACCGGCATCTCAAGCACGCGCTAACTCTTGAGGCTCCTATTTCTTGCCTGGGATAGCACCACCAAGGCCGCTTGGCGAATCGTCGCGATTTACTACATACATCTAGCGCATCTATTTCGGGTACTACGTATGTACATCTAGTAGATGTAACAAGTACGTCTACCTACATCGCTAAAGCGAAAGTAGCAATTCACACGCAGTCACCGTTTCACTAGTTTAATTCAGTGTGTTCACTAGCCGAATTCTTCGTCAATCATGTTTTTTGCTAACTGCCCACTCATTCAACGCGTACGGTAAGGTCAGCTTACAAGCGACAGAAATAATTGCAGATCGTTGGGATAGGCCTGCATCCTGCAGTAGATACAATTAACGTGACGTTTATTATTATTATTATTATTATTATTATTATTATTATTATTATTATTATTATTATTATTATTATTATTATTATTATTATTATTATTATTATTATTATTATTATTATTATTATTATTATTATTATTATTATTATTATTATTATTATTATTATTATTATTATTATTATTATTATTATTATTATTATTATTATTATTATTATATGAGGGCGACAAGGCCACTATTGAACTTGAGCGGCCTGAGCTTACTGAGGTACACAATGTGTGCCCCTGTAAAGGGTGCACTGCCTCACAAGTACTACACGTGCGGCAAAGCAAAACATTGACACGCTGGGCGCGGGAAGGCAGCTGCGCGCGAACATTCCAAGGGTTCTGCAACTACACACACAAAAAAGAATATATTTAAAAGAAAACGGATGGTACCTCCTTCTGTACAGGCCACGTCCTTCCAAGTGGAATGGAATACGCGAATCGTCTGCGAAACAGTGCACGGATTCTCTGTATTCACAAAGAACATAATTACCATGACGCATTGCCGACATTATAAAGAATCGGAATGCATGCCCGGTGTTGAAGAACCGAAAATAAGTGTATCGACTTTCCGTGAATAGCAAATTTATGTGCACAACACACCGAATGCCTCGCGAGCTTATTTCACTCAAAGGACAGATGACTGAATGTTTTAATTACGAGATGAGTGAAGTCAGCTAATGAAACCTTAAGCAACCCGTTCATTCCCCGTGACAAAGGTTTTACCTGTAAGAAATGTAAATACCATCTCAGTGACAGAAATCATAATAGTCATCCTATATATCGCGGAGGAGCTTAGTTTGTTCAAACTATTACAGGTTCAATTTTTCTGCTGCCTATTATCTAATCATGTATGTTTCCCCAATGCCCAGTGGTTAGCTCCCCTAACACGGCTCATTAAAAACAACCACACCATAAGTTGTACCGTTCTTCTTCCTTTCCAAGTGTGATACATCGCAGTTGGAAAAAAAATAACTGGCAATGTGGTCTCACCTTTAAGAAAAATATATGGTGCTCATCAACAATTTTTTTCCGGGGCACGTGGAGTTATCCTAGGAATATTTGCGCCGATATGTCACTTTCGGTACGTGGATTGTACTTTTAAAATTTAGAAGTCGAAAGGCGCTTGCTTCAACCTACACACTACAGATGAAACTGTCCGCCATAAAATCGGAATGCACACACAGCTATATATATATAGCGGAGCATGTATATAACTGAGTAACATATTTTGCGTAATTGGAGATCGCAGGGAGAGGCCTTCGTCCTGCAGTGGACATAAATATAGCCTGATCATGATGATGATGACGATAGCTGAGTATTGCCTAAGAAGACATTTGCCTGTTCACTTTAATGTAATGTAAAAGTAGAACGGATGTCCTCATGCCTAGCTCCAGTTTCCTATTTTGAAGTCTGGTCTGAAGCACAACATACTTTCCTAAGTACCTTACATGCACAGTAACGGTAACACCGCGGACGGTGGTTAGTTGGATGTGGCTGCGCAATAGTTTCACACTACCTCTTGATGAAAGCCGAGCTTTCGAGAAACTTTATTCTTAACAGGTAAGGTGAACTCTACCTGTTAGATAAAAAGCTGCTGGATTTCCAGTTCAAATCAAGAAATATAACGAACAGACTTCAGCAATTTCTCCTGCTCAGAGCTCATTGCCTGCGGCCGCAGCTGACTTTCGCATCGGACACCGCGATTTTTATTATGATGATGATGATAATGATGATGATGACAACGATCTCAAAGATTGTGGCGCATATCCACTAAGAAGGATTGGCCAAGATTCGGATGGTGTAGGCAAAGTTCAGTGTTAGAGTACTTTCAATTCGATTTTCTTTCTCTTTTTTTTTCAATCGTACGCGTGTACATTCCAGTCCGTTTGTCACGTTTACTTCCCGTCTTTCATTTTGTCCCATTTCCTCCTTATTCCTACGATGAGTAGCACGATAGAACACAGTAGTTCAGCCCGAACAATTCTCTTATTATAATTTTTTTCTCTCTCTCTGCTTTCAAGGCTCAATAAATAAATTGTCGAAGAGTGCGTTTGAGCTGACATCTAAAAAAAAGCAGCTTCTTCGTGGTGATAGACGCGACGTCTTCTTCGTCCGCTACAACTATGTTTGTAGTTGCCTTCGAGATACATGGAGAGAAATCACTGCTCTCAGAGCCCCTGTTTGGCTCGCAAGAGCCCCCATAAATTTCACATTGCGAATATAATTAAACCGTGGCACAACCATTGGTCCCGTTCCTGAGTGAATTTCGCATCTGGACGCTTGTCTTCGTTTGCCCGATTTTCCAACTTGTATTGGACTGCGTAGCACGTGTGTTTCTTTTTCGTGTGTGTATTTTTAAATTTAAAGCAAATAATTTTCACATGACATTACTCATATTTTCATGAAATGCAGAAAAAATATACCGTGGGACATACGCGGTCAAGCTCTCCTACTGCTCGTTGACGCTGGGACAAGAGTTCAATCCTCAGTGGCCAAGCAGTGCAGTTATTTTATTGCGATAGCAATTATATGGACACTCCAAGCGGATTTCTGCCGTCGGCGTCGCCGTCGCCATTGCGGTCGCCGTCGTCGTGAGTTCCGTATAGAGTCCAACGGCGATGAAATCGTCGCCGCGCGCCGTATGATGTATGTGCGAGGGACGCGCGCTTTCACGGGGAGCGAACGCATGGCAGAGAGCAAACGCGACTTCTTCCGCCGCGCGAAAGGCCATGGGGGGACGGGAAGGAGGGAGTGGAGGCGACGTTTAGCTGCGGCACCAGATGCGTATTTATATAAAAACGTTGCGAGGCGAGAAGCTGGTAAAGGCTTCCGGCGCTGCTCGACGAGTGTCCCGTTCTGATCTCGTCGAAAACCTCCGAGCCGCCACCAGAGGCACCGGCAATGGTCACCAACGCCGCGCGCGTTCGGTGCGAACGCGGGCAAAACGCCGACGGCGTCGACAACAGTTCTGCGCGTTGCTGGTGCTGCTGTATGTTCAAGTTTATACAGCTGATAAAACTACTATCCTTACTCCATATACTACTCTACTAATGTGCTATCGCAATTGATGCTTCGCCTTTCGGGTGAAACTGCGACATTTTTTTTTCCTTCGCCATATTGTCAAGAGTAAATTGGTTTACGTTTCATCGGGGATTGTTTTTTCCCATTGGATCATCATTGCTATCAAGTTATCTCTCAGCACAATACACGCATACTGTTTCTGAAATTGTGTTAAGCTGAAATGATACATATACCACAGTTCACGTATTGATCCCGCTACGGTAAGCCAACAGTGCAACCACGGCATGGCGACAAAATCTCAGCCCATACTGAAGGCCTTACACCGACACCCCATCAAGCTTTATTCAGATGTAAATTTTCTTTGGGATTTGTCTTTAGTACAGTGTGTTATTACAAAGTATTAGAATAAAAATACGCCTTCAAACAAATCATCAATAATATTACCCGCAATGATAAGTAGCTAATTTTCTTTGCAAGCGTGCTCCGAGTCGACTATTGTTTTGTCTTGGAACTCTTGACCAGTACACGATCTAACCTTCAGTATACTTGATATCAAAGCAAAGGCAACTTCTTTTGTTGCCGCAAATTTAGCAAAGGCTAAATTCGCGGCAACAAAAAAAAAAGAAGGCAAATTTTCTCCACACACCTCTCGCGTTCCTCGACCTCGTGACCACATCAGGCTTATGCCGGCAGATTTCAACGTCACGGGTAAGCACAACGTCCGTTTACATAGGGCGCGAAGCTCTCCGTTAAAGGAAGAAGCCCGCACCTCGCCCCTGCTATAAGGAAAAGAAAAACACCTCTTATCACGACACTCTCTCTTACCCCCCCTCCCCCCACCTCACCTACACGTCTACACCTTTCGCTTAGCCCGCGACCGGTCGCGACTAGCTCTCAGCGTTCAGCACTTCCCAAGGCGCACGATGGTCCCAGACCCCGGGCCCGCCGTGGCGCGCCCTCTCCCGCCCGTTGAAAGCAAAGTCATCGCTGTCAGTGCCGAGGCTAATTAAAAGTAATTAGCGCATTGAGGTGCTTCCTTTTCGACTCCCCTCCACCTCGGCTAGCTCGCCTCTAGTCACCCGTATTTATTTTCCTTACTTCTTCCCCATTTAGAAGCCACTTTATTATAGCTCTATGCTGGGGACTTCCTCGTAGGGCTCTGGAAGCGGCTCGTTCATTCCGTTTTCTGCTTTTATGCGACTGCTTCTCCCCTTTTTTTTTTCGTCTCTCTGTCCCTAATTTTTTATCTCTTCGTCTGCGGGTGTCGGCGCGCGGAAGCAGCGTATACTATTCGGCCGGCATCGATTAATTTCTGCCGCTTTATTTCCTCCTCGATTCTTTACCTCCCTCACCCTCTTATTAGCACGCTGTTCATTTTTTTTTCTTCTCCTTCTACCAAGATTGGAACGCCTTTTTTTCTGATCACGCCTATGCGTACGTGCATGCGTGTAGGCGTGCGTACGTGTGTCTGCGCGTGCATATATCCGTGCGTTCGCTATTGCGAGTGTGCGAGTTTGTGCGGGCGTAAATAAAAGTGCGCGTTCGCCTCTCTGTGCGCCTTTGTATGCGCGTTCATGCGTGCGTTCGTGCGCGTATGGGAATGTGTGCCTTGATAATTAGGAAGGCCTTGGAAGGCCCGGGGAAACACCCCAGCAAAGGGCGTGTGTGGGGAGGAGATCGGGGCTGGGAAGGGAAACGGGAAAGGAGTGTGGGAAAGAGACGTTTCAGGGATGCATGGGATATAGGGAGAGAGAGAGAGAAAGAAGAGAGTCGAGGCTTAAACTATGGATTCCCCAAGGGGAAGAACGTACCCTATTCTCCTCCCTTGGGCGTTGGCAGCCGTGTCGGTTTTCGAAACCAAAAAAAAAAGAACTCGACGAGAAGATGGTAATGCAGCCAGTCGTTGTGGTCCAGATAAAAAACAAGACGGGATAGTGGAAGAAAAGAGATTCAGAGGAGTTGGTGAGAAAAAAAAGAGAAATTCGACAATTTCGAGGCCACCAGAGTTGCTGGCGCAATTCCTCGGCACGCACGCGCGAATCTCAATGCGTGCTTAGCGTGACTGGATGGAAGGGTTGCAGTACGCAGGGAAGCGGAGAACGGGACAGGTTTGATGAGTTGTTTCACTTTTATGTGGGAGAGAGGGACGGGGGCGAGAGTTATGGGGGTTGATATGTGTGGTGCGGTAAGCTCTTACACACTGTCTAGGATTGTTCTCATCCCTGGTTTGCGATTACGTGCAACACTTGCGATGCACTGTCGCGGTGTTGCTTAATACCGAGAGGCTCCACTGCAGCTCGGCTAAAACGTAGAGTTGCTCGGCACGCTAGTATGGAGTGCATAGCTATTTACGCAAGGCCCGTTCCCCTTCTCGGCTTATCCTGAAGTACCTAAGTAACGTTCAGTTCTCGACGTTCGAGAGAAAGTGACGTCAAATTTATGACTGAGCGGTGAAGGTTTCCGTTGTAATACGAGTACCTTTCGCGCTGAGGACGGCCTAGATTCGTTAGAGACCCTTTCAAACCGTACGCAGATTTTTAACTTGAGTGCGCTTGAATCTATTCCGTTTCTCGTCTACTCGTCTCTAAATCAGCGAAGCGCAACTATGGATTAATGTCATCATCATCATCATCAGCCTATATTTATGTCCACTGCAGGACGAAGGCCTCTCCCTGCGATCTCCAATTACCCCTGTCTTGCGCTAGCGTATTCCAACTTGCGCCTGCAAATTTCCTAACTTCATCATCCCATCTCGTTTTCTGCCGACCTCGACTGCGCTTCCCTTCTCTTGGTATCCATTCTGTAACCCTAATGGTCCACCGGTTATCCGTCCTACGCATTACATGGCCTGCCCAGCTCCATTTCTTCCGCTTAATGTCAACTAGAATATCGGCTATCCCCGTTTGTTCTCTGATCCACACCGCTCTCTTCCTGTCTCTTAACGTTACTCCTAAGATTTTTCATTCCATCACCCTTTGTGCGGTCCTTAACTTGTTCTCGAGTTTCTTTGTTAACCTCCAAGTTTCTGCCCCATATGTTAGCACCGGTAGAATGCAATGATTGTAGACCTTTCTTTTCAACGACAGTGGTAAGCTCCCAGGCAAGATTTGGCGATGCCTGCCGTATGCACTCCAACCCAATTTTATTCTTCTGTAAATTTCTTTCTCATTATCAGGGTCCCTTTGAGTAATTGACCTAGATAAACGTACTCATTTACAGACTCTAGAGGCTAACTGGCGATCCTGAATTCTTGTTCCCTTGCCAGGCTATTGAACATTATCTTTGTCTTCTGCATATTATTCTTCAACCCCACTTTTACACTTTCTCGATTAAGGTCCTCAATCATTTGCTGTAATTCGTCTCCATTGTTGCTGAATAGGACAATGTCATCTGCAACTCGAAGGCTGCTGAGATATTCGCCATTGATCCTCACTCCTAAGCCTTCCCAGTCTAAGAGCTTGAATACTTCTTCTGAGCATGCAGTGAATAGCATTGGAGAGATTGTGTCTCCTTACCTGACGCCTTTCTTGATAGGTAACTTTCTACTTTTATGTGGAGAACCAAGGTAGCTGCGGAATCCAAAATCTGTGGATTAATGTACTAGTTACTAAACTTGGTCACGTTGGGTTAGGTGTAGGCAAAAATCCTGCCCTTCACCATGCGTCGCATAGAATGACACGTCTTTTGAAAAGAGACCCGACATCAGTGTGGAGGCGCCCCAGACAGTTGTAAACAAAGCATTGATTGATTGATTGATTGATTGATTGATTGATTGCAGTTGACGTCCCCACCCTACGATTAGTCAATGGGAGACGCCATACACAGGCAATTATTAACACGAAAGTGTTTTATGCCGGGGTCCACCAAGACTTCACTGACGTATTTCCGTCACGGAAATACGTCACACGAACATACACGAACATAATACAAAGAAAGAAACCAGAAGAAAAAGTTCCACAAACATGCAAAATTTGGAAATCGAACCCACGACCTCTCGGTCCGCGACGATAGATCGCCGAGCGTTTAACCCATTGCGCCACAAACGCATTTGCAGAGAGCTACACAGACGCGCCTTATATATCTAACACTCCTCCGTGTACCCGCGCTCTTGCTCGGGGCGGTGCCGCCGCCTACGAGCAGAAAAGAGAAGTACTGCATTATGACACTAACGCGCACCGACAGTGAACGCTTCGGTGGTCTCAGCACTACGACGCCTCGATGCCAGCATTCGAAGGGACGCTGGCCAGCATTCGATGCCAGCATTCGATGCCAGCATTCGATGCCAGCATTCGATGCCAGCATTCGATGCCAGCATTCGATGCCAGCATTCGATGCCAGCATTCGATGCCAGCATTCGATGCCAGCATTCGATGCCAGCATTCGATGCCAGCATTCGAAGGGACGCTGGCATCAAGAAGCACTACCAACGCCACCTAGGTGGCGTTCACCGTACTCAGCACAGCGGAGCGTGGCCTCCGCAGTTAGCTCTGAAAATGTTTCTGAAGTTGATCGCGGAGGCTGCAATTACGACGCGCTGTACGCGCTGATTTGACTCGGTGACGATTCAGTTACGTGCTTTGTCTTGCGCGTTGTATTAGTGTGTCAGTTACGTGCTTCGTCTTTCGCGTTGTGCTAGCGTGTGCAGCGTAGTGCAGCTTCCATATGCACGACGGTTGCTCATGGTCATCGACGTTGGTAGTCGTGATGGAGGAGACGTGCCACCAGGCGTCAGCGTGGGTGCATCAACGCCTAAGGGCGCTTTAGCCACAAAACACCAATAGACATTATATATCAATGTGCAATAAACATTACACTACTTCTGTGAAGACACGTTTCACTTTCGTGTTCTATACCGATTCCTATATAAGAGGGATCAACCACATTTTTTTTCTCACACATGGGCACATGGGGGAATAATTCTCATCACCTGCAGTTTATTGAAGTGAGGGCAAATATATATAAACACGAGTGTTCTCAAGTGTTTACCTTCCTTTGGGAACTAACTGCGATTTTATTACCATAGCAATTGCATGGACACTCCAATCAAATTTTCGGTGGCGGTGTCGGCGTCACCGTGGGGCTTCGCTTATATTTAGGGTATGCTATATGCTTATCCATGCCGTAAATCCGGGTTATATTACTGCACTATTCAATCACCAAAGTTGCTCATACCGGGTCTTACGTTCTCGATTAAATCATTCCTCAGAGTTTTGATAACGACAGGCCACATAAAAGTGTGATGAAACAAAACATTCACCGCGCATACCTTTTATTTTAAATCGTCTCAGACTATTGGGTATTAAAAGTGCAAAGCAATATCAGTGCTCAAACCTGAAATTAGTGTAATTGTACTGACTCAGCTCTTTACGGGCAGCGTAGTGGTGCCTGTGCGATGTCATTACAAGCCCTTTAAACAGACGTTTGAAAGCGTTTAGGTGGGCAAGAAATCATTGCCGCACCCGCGTATGTCACGTCCGCGTATGTTGCGTCTGCCTATGTCGCGTCTGCGTATGTCGCGTCTGCGTATGTCGCGTCTGCGTATAGTTAGAACAGCGTAAGAGAAGTTGAAGTGCAACGCTAAACCTTAATATCGCAGTCACTGTAACGCTTTTTTTTGTGTGTCTAACCATTTGGTTTGGCCGATACCGAAGATGGTGCAGACTAACACAGTGATGACAACCGCACGGTGGAACGGTGCCATTATGTGGCGGTACCGGTGGTACCATGTGGTACCACACGGTGACACAGTGATAAGGGGAGCGTTCTCGCTCTCTCCCCTCGCCACAGCTAGCGTTTTGAGGCGCTTCCATCGAGACACTGCGCCCTCTGGTCGAAGACGCAGACGGCGTCGTTTGAGACACTGCGCAGCGTCTGGGTATCAGAGGCGAACACAGACGGGCCATTCTGGCGCGAGAGGTCTTCTCAAGACTTATCCAAGTCGTGTCTTTGATTCGATTAGAATAGAATACAGTCATTGTCCACAATTACCAAGGGCCAAGTAGACGCTCTCAAAAACCTTGACGTCGTGACGAGCTACTACGGGAACACATAGAAGTGTCGCCATAATTCCGCCGCTTTTGTGACAGTACGCCTCCTAGTATGCTTAGGCTCGACGCTTTGCAATTGCAGAAGCGTAACTTACTAACGCAGCCTAGCTTAAAGGTCATTTTTAGTGAGCATTTCAGTGCAAAATTTCAGTGCACTCTTCGGGGTAGACTAGGTCCTGTAACGTTAAGAAACTTCAGTAATAGTTATTCCGTAGCTATAATGCTGAGATCTCCCACCGCCCAAGCGCTATCGCAAACATTGCAATTATTAAATCAATCAGGCTCCCACTCACTGACTCACTCAGTCAGTTGTTCAATTAATAAATCAATCAATAAACGCTTGACCCCTTCCTTTTTTTATGTACCTTCGCTGCGCAGCTCACACATATCTGGGTGCAAATTTCGTCGGTGGCAATACTGAGAGGCCTGCATGCATTTTCTCCAGCCTTATCGCAACTACCTGCTTCGCGTTCAGCGCTGACCCACTTGTTGCTGAAACATGAGTAACAGCCAAGGCTTCATTCACAAACGATCGTTCCATTATTTTGGTGTTGCCGCGAAAGTCTAAGCAACCCAACGCGGAGGGGTATAAGTTACCCTCGAGGTTAAATCCTGAACGTTCTACCTTTGAAGGGGTAACACACTACGACGGGACAAGAAAAAATGTTCGTTTGAAGAAAGAAAGGATCCCAACGATACCGAAATGTGCAAAAAAAGAAGAAAATGAAAGAAGCCGACGAGGCCGGGAGGAAGGGGGGGGGGGGGGGGGGCGTATACGAGACGGCGGCGACACACCGTGAAGACTAAACACGAGCTCTGTTCGCGCCATTCACCTCTCGCCACGCGAAGCAGGAATATGAGAGTCCGCGTCCCGCCGAAACGAGATACGACAAAATAAAGTCCCGACAAGATTAAGCATAAATGGATAATGGGGGCTTCCTTCGTGTCGGCGCCCGAGGAGAAAAAGAAAAGGAGGAATACGCTAAAAAGAAAGGCGGAGTAAAAAGGGAGTAAAACAAAGAAGCGGTATACGTTATGAGAAAGAAACGCCGAGAAGAAGTCCAAAAGGAGGGAGTGAAAAAGGGGGGAAAAACCGCGAGAACCATTTTGAGGGCTCGCGATATATATTCCCGGTGTTCCTCCTTTCGAACTTCTTTTTTTTTTTGTCGTTTTTGTTTGTAGCGTAAACAAGAGAAAGTGAAAGGCGAGACGAATAGCGTGGGAGGAGACGTGCGTTTTTCGCGAGTCTTAATCTTTTTTCGTTTTTACTCGCGCGCGCATTTATTATTACTTTTCTTTACGGTGGGCGTCATTGTCTTATGCGTCCCTGTATACGTGCCTGCTTTTATTTGATTAAAAGAGTCGTTCTGCTTGGCAGTTAGGGAGTGTAGTGCGGAATAGAGGCGGGGGGGGGGGGGGGGGGGGGGCTATTTGGAGGAGCGATTATTGTGCCGGATGCCTCCTCTTGTAATGCACCGTGGTTGGGCATCTTGTTCTCAACTGCCTCACGCTCTATTTATCTTTTTTTATTCCCTCCGTCTATTTCTCTTGTGCGGCGGGAGCGCTTTGGCAATGTCCGCCTTGTTGGCGAGGTAATTGGAGACGAATTTCAAACTATCACGAATAAATAGGAGACTGACTTTATGAGGGTTTAGTCTGGCTTTGCATCAAATGCCTCTCTTATCAATGTTTTCTTCTTTCGTTTCCGTTTTACTTACGACAAAAAAATGTGGTTCCACGAACGACTGAGTGCACACGTTTGGAACGTGGGCTTCCAGGTTCGGCTGTTCCTTACTAGGCCCTCCGTTTGACCCCTTGAAGAGCTGCGGTGACGCAAGGCCAGCGCTGCAAATATTCTTGAAAACTAATAGCTTTCTTCGGCTCTTGCATCCATTTTTTGAGGTCGGTGGTCGAACTTTCACCGCCTGTACAAAGGCGCTGATTCAAGGGTGCGCGCGCGCGCGTGCTCGTGCAAGCGAGCTGAAAGAAAATGTATTCACCCGTAGGAACGCGTACAACAGGAGGCATGTATCCATACGGGTGCATACAGTGAACTATAATATAACTTTATCGCCTGTGCAGTGTACATCACACTTGATGTGATCAAAGCAAAAGGAACCGAACGCAACAGTAAATGGTGTTTGGTGGACGCTGTGGCACTGTCACTTCGACAATGCTGTTACAGTGTTACTACCACTACAGAGGTGCTTGTTAATGGCTCTGGTCTATACAGAAATACGCAATGAAAGAGTAAACGATACCCAAACATCCTCACGGCAACAAGTATGCACCGTCAAGAACACAATTCCTTTAATAAAACGGACAGCTTACTTGAAGCGTTCGGCTGTTCGCTTACACTGACAATCGTCGTCAATAGTTTCCGCACAATATTCTAATTGTTAAATGTGTGTTTGTAGGAGAGGTTGGCATCATGGGTGATGCCGGCTGCTCCTTTCCTGTTTAGGTTAACAGTAGGTAGCAAAGATAGGCCGACCCAAACAGACAGCCACGCAAACAAGACAGAATATTAAAATAAAGGCGGAACGTGTTAACGCATAGTTCTCACAACGCAGGCAATTACCGCAACAAGTAATGACTAGATCGTAAAACAATAAGTGGAGCGAGTGAAAAACTTCAGCACAGTGCCTTCCGGTTAGCATGCAGTTCAAAGAATCAGTCTACAATGCAATATATGCAAGGTTACATTACATGTAGCACAATAGTTTATGTGATATCAAGAGAAAAAAGTATGCGATTTTACGTGCCAAAAACACGATCTGGTTATGAGGCACGCCGTAGTGGGGGACTCCGGAATAATTTAGACCACCTAGGGTTCTTAAACGTGCACCTAACTCTAAGTACACGGGGTTTCGCATTTCCCCCCATTGAAATGCGGCCACCGTGGCCGGGATTCGATCCCGCGACCTCGTGCTTAGCAGCCCAACACCATAGCCACTAAGCAACCATGACGGGTAGATATCAAGAGAGAATCTTTAGTATTTTTTATTATTATTCTCGATCAAGCAGAGTTGCTAAGTTCAAGCTCGAAACAAGGTGTGCGTACTGTGCATTAGTGCATCCCTTATCACTGCAGAATCTGCGGGAAATGCATTGCCAATGGGATGTCTAAAATCACACGATACTATGTTACTTATACGAGGTCTGTTAGAAAAGTATCCGACCTTTTTTTTGCGAACACCTGATGGATATGAAACACGCGCGTTTGCATCAGCCGACCTTGAACCTTCGTGCGCATGCGCGAATTTTTTCCCTCCTGCCGATAGCGCCACTCGCTGGGACGCAGCGTTTAAGTGAGGTAGTGCACAGTGCTCTCGCCGGTTTTTTAATTGCAAGGAAAATGACGGAGCGACTGGAGCAGCATGACTGCATCAAATTTTGCCAAAAACTGGGCGACAGCCAAGTGGAAAACATTCGGAAGATTTAGACGGCTTTCGGTGACGACGCTATGAGCAGCACACAGATTAAGGAGTAGCACAACCGGTTTAAAGACGGTGGCACATCGGTGGAGAGCGAGCCACGCTCCGGTCGGCCATCAACATGCCGAAATGACCAGGTTGCCGAAGTGAATGCTGTGGTGATGCGGGACCGTCGTGTGACTATCCAAGAAATTGCGGAAGAGGTGGGCATCAGCACTTTTTCTGCGCATTCCGCTATGACCGAAGATTTGGCCATGAAGAGAGTTGCGTAGAAATTCGTGCGGAAGCTGCTCACGGTGGAGCAAAAGCAACTTCGTGTTGAAGTCTCACAGGACATGCTGGATTCCACAAACAGTGACCCCGACTTCATGAACACCATAATTACTGGTGACGAGTCTTGGGTGTGCGGGTACGACCCGGAAACCAAGTACCAGTCGTCACAGTGGAAGCATTCCACGTCACCAAGACCAAAGAAGGCCCGCCAAGTGCGCAGCAACGTCAAAGTGATGCTAACTGCTTTCTTTGACTCCCGTGGTGTGGTACACCATGAGTACGCACCACATGGTCAAACCATCGCCAAAGAGTACTACAGGTATGTCCTCCGTCGCCTACGTGATGCTGTGCGGCGCAAGAGACCGGAGTTGTGGTCAACAGGAAATTGGTGCATCCATCACGACAATGCTCCTGCACATTCCTCGCACTTGATTCAGACTTTTTGGCGAAAAACCAGACTCCTGTAGTTCAACAGGCTTCTTACTCTCCTGATTTGGCCCCCTGCGACTTCTGGCTGTTTCCCAAAATCAAGAGGCCATTGAAAGGAGCATGATTTCAGACAAGAGAGGACATTATGGCTGCAATGACAGTTGAGCTAAACTCCATTCTGAAAGAGGGCCTTCTCGGAATGCTTCCAACAATGGCAGCACCGCTGAGAAAAGTGTGGGGAGTTCCAAGGAGACTACTTTGAGGGTGATTAGGTTTCCAACGCTCCAGTTATGCCAGTTTTTTTTTTCCTTCGGCCAAAGGTCGGACACTTTTCTAACAGACCTCGTACAAAGAAGGCAGAGCTGCTGAAGCTACTAATGTAGTGTGGCCATAGGAGTCCCATTCCGCGCGCTTTTCAACACCAGCTGTTTTTCATCTGCGACACTATCTACGGAATACCTGCTTCGTGCATCACAACAACAGCTTGTTGAAATAAACTTTACGTTTAATTTACGCACTGTCAGCGCATCTTTGTGCTTCTAGTATGCGACGCACTATGTTTTGTCGCGAGCGCGAGCTGTGCGCTCTGGCCGCTGGTGTCATTCCGCTCGTTCGGTGGTAAATGGGCTAGGATCTGCGACGCATTTTTTTTGCAATAACTTAATCATAATTTGCGAAATTAATTTTGATGCCCATTGCCGAAAAATTACGTGGTCCATGCACACTCAAACCCGGATATATGGAAACTGAAGGGGATCGCAAAAACGTTCGATATATATAGGTAATTCGTTATATAAAATCATCATTTTCAACGGAATTTTACTGCTGTTCGTTATACACAATAATTCGTTACGTGTGGATTCAATATATCCCGGTTCTACTGTATCTCTTTCATAACTGATGCACTTTTTTGTTGGTTTTCTTGTTGAAAGTGCAACTTGTGAGTTAAGTCTCTTTAGCTGCCGTAGCCTTGCCTAGTATGAATGAAACGGGGTACGGATGACGGCACACGCGTCGCGATTTTATTCTCAAAGCCAGATGTCAAGTGCGTTCTTTCAAATAAGGCACTGACCACGATGCGAAAAGCCGCCGTCGCATTCGCGCGGGCTTGGCCCTAATGTTACTACCTAATATGCTACCTTGCGAAACGATAAGGTAGTTTAGACAAAAAAAAATATGGGTTTTTTACTTGCCAAAATTACGATCCGATTATGAGGCACGTCATAGTCAGGGACTTCGGATTCCTTTTGTTCACCTGGGGTTCTTTAACGTGCACCTAAATCTAAGCACACGGGCGTTTTTGTCGTCGCTTTTACGCAAACAACGTCTGCATGTTGTGCGAGTCAGGACGTTGCACTGAATCAGTAAAAGTTTCGTACAGTTCGCTGACTCACTAGCCGTTTTTTTTTTTTTTTGCAAATTCAATTTTAAAGGAAATTGAAGGAAAACAAGCAGATTTATGAATCTACCATCTGCGGCGACTGCTCCTTTTCAGTTCATTTTCCATGATAATTCAACGATAAATAAATAATAATATGTTAGAATAGAATAAATGGTGCAAGTTCGGAAAACCAAGCATAGAAAACTGAAAAGCCCTAATGAGGTCGCCAGCGTAGTCCGAGATGTAAAGATCATATAGATCCCCGATAGGATGCTCCACATCCGCTGACATGGCCACGGATGGCGCTGGCTAACACCCCCACAGCTAGATCTATCACGCATGCGCAAAGACCCAAGGAAGTGCGCACGAGAAGAGGCTCGCCGTGATGGCTAAGAGACTGTGCACCGCACGCGTAATGCGGAAGATGCGGGTTCAACTCGCAACTGCCGCAAGTTCATTTTTCCGATCGACTTCGATTTTTTTTTTTTTTTGCTCTGCAATTTCTACATGTAAACTAAAACAGAACGGCTAATTTTCGAAATGTCTTCCCAGCTTCACGTCGTTGTAAATAACCGAAAAATTGATCGCTTCAGTTGCCCTTATTTCGCCCGCTCACATAGGCATAAAAAGCGGGAACAGGCTTGCCCATACATTCTATACAATGACTCACAAAGAGCTTAGTGGTCCCGTGACGTTATGGTTACCGTCCGATACGTACAGGCGGGTGGGTGGGGATGCATTCATTCATTCATTCATTCATTCATTCATTCATTTATTCGTTCATTCATTCATTCATTAGTTGTACAAACGGATTAGCCTACAAGTGAATGCGCGCGCGTGGTTGAATACATGCATCTATGGCTCAACAATTTGAACATATATAGTATAGACAAGCGACTAAACCTACGAAACCATGTTAGGGTGCATGCTAAACGTCTGCATACGCGGCTTGCACTTTATCCATCCTTCTTACCTACTCCTCCCCCTTCCCCAAGTGGCGGGAAGTCGACCGGGCTCGTCGTTGGTTAACCACCCACCCTTTCTCTCTTCGAATTGCTCTCTCCCCCTCTCTCTCTCTCTCTTAGCGACCCACGCGCCTATACTATCCCGAGAAGAAGCCCGACGGCTGCAAAGAGAAGAATCCCCTTTCCCCCTATTTTTATTATATCTGCGTCTATTCATCGTTTTTACGCCATCGACCTTCGGGGTATAATATGAGCCAACAAGCGCAGCGCGTTCAACTGCGCACCGTGACAACGTGAGAGATGGTTCCCGTCTATATTCGCCCGTTCCCGGCCTCCCCTTTACCTCCCGGCGTTTCTCCTTAAGAAAGAGTGATGACCCCTCGATAAAGAAGACGAACCTGTCCCGCAGGACTCCAAATAGCGCCAAAAAAGGCTCCCTTCGGCACCTGATGATTTTGCGTTAGTGACTGCTTTTATGAGCTGCTCCTATTTCGTTCATTCGTTGCCCGTCACGACTTCATTTCTTTTTGTCTTCTATTGTCACTGTTGATGTTGAAGATCGGCCCCCGGATTCATTAAAGAGGGCTGGTCCCAGCCCCGCTTCGCCCTTTGCTGGGCTTTTGGTCTCTTCGAGACCATCCGTACTTTCTGCGGCACCTAAGTGAACGGTGATCGCGTCGATGAATACAAAAGCCACTATTAGGAAGGGCTGTTCCAACTTCTGTGCTAAGCATGGTCACCGGCTGATGTAGAAAAAAAAAAGAATGGAATTCAACACGGTTTAGCAAGGCTATCTGAGCACTGGAGGCACAGCGTCATAATTAAATCTTGGAGTTTATTCTTGTATGCCCCGCAGAGCATACCCCGCAGAGCAAGTGTGTGATCGGAGAGTGGGGCGGGGCGGAAGGATAGGGCGCGGGTGGGGGAAGTGCTTCGGAATGTTTTGACTCTATTCGGGGGGGGGGGGGGGGGGGGGGGGTCTTAATGAGCACCTAAGGCTTCGCACGTACATTTTCTTCTTTTTTTTACATTTCTTTGCTATTGAAAATTGTCGTCACTGATGGTAATCGAACCCACGACCTTGTGATCACCAGCATAACGCCAAGAGCGCTGAGCCACCGTAACAAGGACCGAGATAGAAAGACTTGCCGTTGCCTTCCGATCTTCCGGCTCGTCCTGTGTCCTTCTCCGTCTGTGTCTTTCATTGTGTCCGCACTAACCAATAAGCATGCATCCTTTCCTACTCGCCCATCTTTCTACCTCACTGCTGGGGGACGAAAATGCGGAATCCACGCACTGCAGGAGTTAGTTTAGGTGTAACTTCCTTCATTTTTTGCGAGAGGCGGCATTCTTGTTTAGCCAACCATTTATCTACACGTGTAGACCACGCGACAAAGCTGGGCCGGTATTTTGTAGCCATGCCTTTCCGATTCTAATGCCTTTTCGCGCTTGGTCAGTGGTCAGAGCGACGGTCCGCTCGAGTTATCAACGGGACCAGCCGGCCGTGAACGGTGGATGATAAGACTAGTATAGAATAAGGCATAAGGCATCGCTACAAAATACCGGCCCTGGACACGCTCTAACCGAGAAATGGCTCGTTCGACGCAAGCTTGTAGCGCGCTTCCACCACCGTAGAACACGTGTTGTCCGACCAAAAAACAGCGTTTATTGCACAGACCATACACGCCGAATCGAACGGTTCCTGCACGAAGCATTTCTCGAAGTAACTGTTTGCACCCGTTTAATGACGCGGGTCCGGTATTGCCCTGCTTTCTATATTCAGCGTGTCGATGTCAGAACTCCTGCTGCAAGCAATTGTTCACTTTGCATCCGCTTGCACTACATCGCGGACTGGCCCATAGTGCAAGACATCGGCCAGCAGCCTCAAAGTGGAGGTGACGAAACAACGAAAGCTTCGTTTTAAAGTGGCGTATTGTAATTAACCCGAGTCCGCCAGGCAACTGCTAACCACCACGTGGTACGCGAGGATACAGTTGGAGCCTTAACCCTTCGCGAACCATCGTGCAAGACAGTAGTGAGCAGCAGCCAACACCTACAAAGTCAGGATGACAGTGATAGATAGCTTTGATTTAAAAAAAAAAACGTCAAAAGATAAATCTAGACCAAAGGCGTTCAGCATAGTATTTCCATAGGTCATAACGATCGCCACAACTATCAAAGCAGACAGACTTCTAGCAGGGACCTAGCAGTCATTTTTTTTAGACCGAGAAGCGATAACAAGCAGAAATTTCTGCACAAGTTTTGAGTTGAAGTAACTGGTTTTCTTCTCCGAACTTCCCTACGGACCGTGCCAGGAGTGAAATTTTCAATCGACTGGAACAATTTCTTCGCCAAGTCAAAAATCTGCAACTCTTCTCAAAGTTCTCAAGTCAAAGGACATTCAAGGCTACAAAGAAAGAAATACGACTTACGTTTGGGCTTTTATCCAGGTGCCTTTCGACATAGTCTCGCAATATTGACGTCGATAAGTGGCGGCTTGTCGGAACACCCCATGCCACGCTAGGTTCCACTGTAAGCAATCCTGCCCAGGTGTGTCCGGTGATTCTTCCGATCCACGCGCAATGTTCTTGGGATATCGTTGTTTGAATTAATATTTGCTTCGCTCGTGTGTTTCTGAGCGTTAACACCGCCAGTGCAGGCTGTAGAATTGAGAACAGCGTCGCCCCACCTATGACGATGCCAGTTCATCCTTAAGTCAAGTTTCAACGATGAATAAAGACCAAAAAAAAAGCTATTCGAAACGGCGGCTATGATTTCCCGCACAGCGACCGCAATTCCAGCGCCGGGGCTTCACTCGGAAATGTCTACCTGCAGCATTTGTACTCGCCACGCGTGGGTGCCAATAACTTCGAAACAAAAATGGGAAGAAAGAAGAGAGATATATATATAATACAAGAACAAACGTTTGTCCGGGCGATAGGCACTATGGGTATACCGTAGAAAAACGGTGGCACAGTAAATACGCGCTACGTTCAGCTCTAAATCCCCTCCCTTTCCCATACACGTCTTCCTAATCTTTATCTTTTCGCTCCCAGTGGTGCAGACGACAACAAAGCACCAGACGATAACGTTCTTTGCAGACGAACACGCCGCGAAGCCGTCTGTTGCTCGGCTCTTGGCAGACAAGGGAAAGTGATGGCAGAGCCAAACTTTAAAGCACGAAATTCCCGTCGCGACTGCACGCCACAACGGCTCCGAAGCACGCCACTTTCAAGCCGAGCGTCATACAGCCCGCAGCGCTCATTTTTGAATTCTTCCTGCTTTCTCTTGTCTTATTTTCATCCCCCCCCCCCCCCCCCCCCGTCTGCCCGTGTCTGGCAAGCCCGTCTGCTTCGATTCACAGTCGTCTGCAGACGGGCGGAAAGTGTGCGCCTGTTCTTCGCGGGAGGGCTGAAGTATGTTCGCCCCGCCTTTTCCCCAATGTCCCTGTTGCCGTTCCTGCATTTAGTATAGTAAGCTTAAGTTAGGACGGTTACCCGGGACGAAACAGCGTGCATCTGAATAAAACGGTAGACGCCGGCATGCTGCTATACCGCGGTATGTCGCGTCGTTTGCACGAATGGTGTTTATGGTGAACTGTTTCGAACTGTTTCGTGTTTTTCATTTCTTGTTTTTCATTTCTTTTTTTTCTCTCACCTGCAAGTACACCAGTAATACGTTCTTAACTCTTGTTCTAGTTCGATGCCGACTCAACGTTTCAGCTCTAGGAAATGCCATTCATATAGTCATAGAGCGGGAGAGGAAAAATCTAGGAATATGTGTGTCTGGTTTCTTGTTCATCTTTCATATAACGCGCAACTGCTTTTTGATTTGAGAGAGTAAAAAGTGTTCGAGTATGAATTAGTCCAGGAGGCAACCAGGTGCTATAGGCAATGTAGGAAACATCGGACTTGATGCCTTTGTGTAACGGATTCAAACCAAAGTTGATGTTACGTAATAGCTGCAAACACGAGATCTCTTCAATCATTTGGGTCAGTTGTAAAACACGCCATAGGCCCCATGTTTCAAAAGCGGGCCATCGTCTTTGGAGAACAACTTGGGGGTCTACTGACTGTAGCGTCACCTGTAGGTAAGAAAACGAGCTATACATCTACACTTTTCGAGCGCAATAAGAAGCTACGATCTTAGCACGCACAGTAAGCAAAACTAATCAATTAACGTAATCATTTTAGTTTTCTTTTTTTGTCAGATTAGCTGTTTCAATCAATTTTTTAGCAGGCGATCGGTAACGAAGAACTTTAACTTCGAGCTCAGAACTGGCGCGACAGTCGACTAACTCTCCACAAACAGATAGCACCACATTCAGCCTGAAGTTTCAAGCGGAGTTTCCGAACTGATACGATTAAAGAACTTTATCCCATGCGGTATAACACCACTGCAAGCTCTAAGGATGCCGGGGGTAGTTGCAAACGGGACTGGTGCACTACGTGTCGACAGACTGATAACCCGAATTCCGCTTACATATTGTGACCGTAATTTCAAATTTGGTGGTTCAGAAATACTTTCTGGGCGCTGTAGAGGCAAGCTTTTCAAACCCAGTAAAATCCGACTCCCCAGAATGCAAAGTTCGCCACACCTGAATTCCAAGTCCTGCATTAATTTGCTCGCAAATCTTTCTTTCCTGTGCAAAATTTCACGTGTTTCATAAAATATACCGCCGTTAGTGAGAGCAAGGCGAAAATAAAAATCATACTCATCAAACGGAACCGATGAATACATGGTGTACGGCTAGCCTCGTAGAATCCCACTTCTTGAACCAATTTGTTGCATCTATGATTACGTATTCGCGAAACTCGGTGATTCGGTGGCTCTTGCTAGCTAGTAACTGCTAGAGTCTCTGGTTGCTCATGTTCGGTCTAGTCTAGTCTAGCCTAGTCTAGTCTATAGTTGGCCTACTGTGCTCTGGCTAAGGCATCAAATACTAGATACTCCTGTTTATCGGTTGTTGCCTTCAGAAACATTGACGAAGAGAAATATTCTGGTATCGTCATCATACGAGCCGTAATTTAATTCCACCGCCGACAGTATTGCAGATGACGAATTAAATTATATCGAAAAGAGTTGCGGCCTGAAATAAGGCACTGCTGGTTGCCTAGAAACGTTCGCCTCATTAAATAACCAACAGGCAAATGTATCAGGCTGTTGACAGCTCAGTAAGAACTGCGAAGCTCAACGCGACTGGACTGGAAAAACTTTATTTAGATCCTGCAGGACGCGCTTAGCGCGCAGCGGGCGTCTCCCACGTAGGGAGCTCAACGCTAAAAAAAAGAAAAAAAAACTGCGCCACATTTTTTTTTCATACGCAGTGTGACACACTCACGATTGTCAAACTGCTGGAGAGGCGCCCTACTATAATATCGACAAACGTACGTACTTCCACTCGCTATTCCGGCGTCTTGTTCTCGTTCGCTCGCCATCTTTCATAATGCGACGCTACGCAGAGATGACAGTATTGTACCAGCGCCCGAGCAGATTCTTCGCGGTTCCTTGAATTCCAACTCGGGTCGTTTTGGCTGCGTGCGAGATAAGCTTTTTTTTTTACCGATAGCTACCGCTATAAAATTCATTCGGGCGTCGGCGCGACACCTTCGCTCGTTAGACACTGTCGGTCGTTACTCGTCGTTTGGCGCTCTGCGATCCGAGCTCGTCCCGTCGTAAAATACGAAACTATGGAATCAGGCGCGCCGTTTTTACTCGCCAGGACACTGCGAGCCGTTAACGTTCATGTAACTTCTTTTCCGTGTCAGTATTTTTTTTCACGTGCTTATTCTCTCTGTCCCGCGTGTCTTACAAGCTTATCTTAACGAAGTGTGCACCTGTCAGAATGCGACGACCTACCAACGCACCTTCGTACGATTCCGACAGGGTCGCGACGCTTATTCCGCGCACCCAGTTCACATAAAGGCGAAAACGCTACCTGTCGTGGCGACGACTGCATAAAGAAAGGTTTCCTGTGTGATACGTTCTAGTCAATTCCAATCAGCTTCCGACAGTAGCGACATAAGGTAAATCTAGCGTTCCCTTTTTTCTTTTTTTTTTCTTTTTTTTTTGCAATATACCCACCACTATTTCGCGTCCGTTGGTCGGTCAGTATCTCGCGCAGTATATTTGTGGATATCAGCACTGGCCTTTATAAATACTGCATGTTGATCGTCAAAGATATGCGAGTAAGCGCGTCCACCCCATGTTGTGCGTAAATAAAACAATATATCAGGACTTATACCGGTGTCACACGATCACTTTCGATCGCGATCACGCTCGATCCGAATTGAGCTCGATCTGGATCAAGTGCTGCTTCACGGTCACTTTCGAACGCGACATTGCTCGATCCGCATACGGAGAATCGCGATCCGTGCATCATGATCGGGCCTCCCGATCGTAGGCTTCCGAGAATGGCAGATGATAATAGCTTTACTCCCAAATACAAACGAAATATTTTTTTGAAAACAAGCAGCTTCATACTACAACTATTTCAGCATATGACACAAATTATATAATTGATTTTGACCCACTAAAGACCACTGGCGCGCTTGAGTTCGCCCCGAACTCGATCCGGATCGTTGGACCGTGTAGCAGCGATCAATATCGATCGCGATCAAGGAATTCGATACTGATCGGGTCCGATCGCGATCAAAAGTGAGCGTGTGACAGCGGTATTAGAACTTGTGCATATAATTTAGCGTCATAGGTGTTTCCGAAGCACACAGGCATCTTATTAGCGCATGACATGGAACGGCTCAATTGAGCTACGCCATTCCTAAAAACGGTGTGCGCGCCATCGGATGTCCAGGATTTCATAGCACAGAATTTTCAGCAGTCAAGTAGAGCTAGAAAGTGCAGCTGTGTTCGGCGTCTTAAAACAATTTACGCTGAATAAAACCTGTAAGTATAATCTCTAAAGTGCGCAAACTTCTAAGCCCTGCTTCACGTGCCGACGCAGCCAGTTCACACCATGTTTTTTTTTTTTTTTTTTCAAAAAGCAAGAAGGGGGCATGCGCAAATGTGAAGCAGCGTCTGCGACAGTTAAAAAAAAGACATCTTGTTTGTTTCTCGCCAGCTTGCTACGTTAACTTCCCTACCAATGGCGCGCTTACATGGATGACTACTATCGGTTGAACGCAACCTAAGAAGTAACAGTTTGATTTATCGCTGCAATTGTTCCACTGTCACTTAAGTTCAGCTTCTACAAAGATAATTAACTTCACTTGATTTGATGGTCTCAGGACTTTACATAAACAGTACATCCTGAATCTTTTGTCCTTCCGATACAATGCGTAGAAACAAATGAAGTATACCTGAGTCTAACCAGCTTCTGGAAAAGGTAAGCATTACTAAACCAAATTGAGTAAGTTGGGAAATTCCCTGACGAGGCCTTGCAACAAAAAAAATAAGCGACGAAAGAAAATAGAAAAAAGGAAACACCGAATAATGAACTACTCGAAACTGACAAAGAGCTGAACGAAGATAACTGAACGCGAAGCTAAGCAGTAAGAACGTGAAGGCAAACAAAAGCATAAAGCATATAGTAAAGGTTAACAAAATGAAGCTAACCTAAGTTAACCAAGCTTCCGTGTCTCACGGGCACCCACGAACTCCCTTATGATATGGGAGCTCGAGACTTCCTAAGGGAGTTCGACCTCAAGGGAGTTGTGGTCGTGTCACACGGCCAATAACGAGTTTTTAAAAGAGACCGCCAGAGGGCGCATGTAGCGGTGTTTGGTTTTTGTACAATTACAAGGATGTCACTTGTAATTACGCTCGTAGCTATTATAATTAGCGCTCCTTCTATGAAATAAAAGTTATTCAATATATTTGACGCGAAGAACACACATCGAGTTCGAAATCAAAGTGCGCTCGCTAAGTTATAGCAATGCTGACAGCAACGCTAGCCGCCCTGTGCTTACCTACGTTTGACTTTGCGGCATGTCGAGTAGGCTCTGCGTTCTGCTACCCGAACTGCTGCAAACTATACTCAAAACGAGGCATTTCGTGCACGGTGACCTCTTGAGCTTCCCTTTTATCTTGCGTACTGTGCCGGTGTATGTAACGAGTGACCACACCGATCACCGCCAACACCACCTAGATAGCACAAGGCCTGTTCACTCCGATCCATGACGTCATGCTACGGGGCCAAAATTTCCATTGCCAAGCCTGCCGTGACGAAAGCGGTGACGTGGAAGTCACCGCTTCTTACTCGGGAGCATCCCCATTAGATTTTATGGCAGTCGGGCCAGGCATCCTGACGTCATGAATTAGAGTGAACAGGCCTTGTGCAACACAAGACCTTTATCGGGCCTTGTTTTGGCACTGCAGGACAAGGACGAGAAAAACATGGTGCCACGTGACCTAGGTCGAGAGCCTTGTGCAGCAGCAAGCATAACTGCTGCTGTATTTTACTTTACCTTTTATTTAGTGCAACTTTTCTGAGCACACGCAACGTTAATTTTAATGCAAGCAACCATTAAATTCTCAGTTTTACAACAAGTATGGTACCGACCGTACTCCCTACAGCCGCCGAGGGAGATCGCCGGTCTCCCTTGACCAAAAGCTCCATTGAAGTCCCTTAGCGGAAGGGTGTGACACCGAGTGCAACTCCTTCGAGATAAAGACGACGGAGTTAAAGGAGTTTGCGGGTGCCTGTGTTTATTAACAAGGCTATATAGAGCCGAGCAAAACTAACTAAGAAAACTAACAACTCTAAATGCTGGTCAAAGTCAAGTAAATCAAATGCTGCTTACCCCTTCCAGACAATTTTATCGTCTACAAGATGCAACTGCTGCTCCGTTTCGTCGCTTATCTCGTCTATTTACCGCATTAACGATATAGATAAAGCTGTATTTGTGGAGTGCAGAAAAAAAAGGAGGGACGCGAGAAACGAGAGAGCAACGCAGTTTTCTATATACTGTAGGTGCCGTCTTTGTTTGTTGCTTGTTTATTTTTTTCTCTCTTGGAAGACACTCCGCGAAGAATGTCCAAGTGTTTCCGAAGAAAATATAATCAAGTCACGCAGCAGAGAAGCAGATATGCACGAGTGACGTCACCCCGATTGGTGCGAAGAAGATACAATCGTCACGTTCTGTCTCTCCTCATAAACACATTCCACGTGGTCTGTTCCGAGCCTAAAGATTGACGTCCTTTCCGCCAGCGTGAACTGCTCCGAATTACTTTCATCTTCCCCACATTTTTTTTTTCTTTTTGATTTTCTTATCACCGACCATCCGAATGCCACATTCACTTTCTGTTTGTTATTCCTTCGCGCTTCCCCACCACGTATTATCCCCGTCTACAGACGTGGGTTGGCCGCGCGCGTCTCAGATATTCTCCCCGCCCTACCAATGCAAGCCGGCGCCAGCCTGCCCGTAACAGCGGTTCGTTCATCAGCGACGACCAGACTGCCTTCCACCGTCTTCTCTTCCCACTCTCTCCTATAGTGCACACATCCCTATTTCTCGACCTCTCGCAGTCTGGTATCAACACCCCGAATCGTAGGGAAATTGGCGGGGGGGGGGGGGGGGGCAGGGCGGCTAGCACGCGTCGGGACAACACGGCTTCGGGAAAGCACAGCGGCATCGGCGACGACCGACGAGCAACGATCCCCCGCGTTAGCCATCCCCAGCGTGGCGGCGGACAACATTGCCAGCGCTCCGCAGCAGCTGAGCTTCAAACGCTCGTCGCCACTTCCACTTCCCCAACTCCCCTTTCCTCCTTCTCCATTTTCCCGAATCCAACAACTCTCGCGCGCCGTGTGTGTATATATATACGCGGTACGCTCATCCCCAACTCCCGGGAGCGCGCGCTCTGCACGCTCGCTCGCCCACCCGCCGTCGTCGTCGTCTCTTCCAGTATCCCCCGGGGAGAAAACGGCGCCGCCGTCGCCGTCGGTGTTGTGAGCGCGCTCCTCGTTCCGCCACGCTGGAACGCGAGAGGGAGAACCGACCGAGCCTGCCTGCCTCGCTTCCCTCTTTACGTTTCCCCATCTTCCCCTTTTCCCGGCCAGCGCGCGATGCCGGGCGAACCGGACGGCGGCGGAAGTGCCTCGCGCCGACGCCAGATTAGCCCGGGCGCCCGCCCGGGGCCACCGTTGTGCCCCCGGCGCGTGACTGCCTCTGCCAGTGCAGTCAGGGTGGCCCTATAGCGTGGCGGACCCTTTCCCCGTTCCTCTCCTCACCGCTCTTTCCTTCCTCACTTCCCCTTTTCCCTTCGTCCCCAAAGTGTCCCACCCCTCCATCCTTCGTTCTCGTTGTCCTACAGACCACGCTCCCCCCCCCCCGCCCCATCCCTAAAGTGCGGTGGGCAGTATTCTACGCGAGGCCTCGCGTCCTCGGCCGTGGCCGTTCTTCGTGGTCCTCTTGCCTCGCCGCGTCGCTGCACCCCGCGGGCGGCTGCTGTGCGGTGGCGGTCGCGGCGTGGGCAGGGAGGGACTGTGGCCGTGGGGCATCGCGGCAATTTCCAGGAGGCCGATGACAACGGCGACGAGAGGGGAAAACGGGAAAAGCGCACACGACTGCGCTGGACCGACGCACCCGGCTGACCCCTCTTTCCCCCTTTTTTGCCTCCTTCTCCTCCTCCTCCAGCGACGTGAAACCAAGCGAGGCTAGCCTAGCGCGGAGTTGGCGCTCCTGCTGACCCCTTCTTCCTCCTGAGTTTCCCTACGCGCCTCCCTCGGTTGCATGTGCTCCCTCTCGGTTTCCTTTTTCCTCTTTTATTCGTATCTTCGTCTCGTTCCGCTTTTCACGTTTTGCTCCCCTCCTCCTCTTATCGCCACCGCTTCCTCTGTCGACATGCTGTCGCGTATATCTGAGCTGTCGCGAAGCCCTTGCAGATATTTTTGTTTTTGTTTTTTTCCCTCTACGCAACGTGGCATCCCACTCACTGGTCCTTTTAGTTTTACGCTCCATTCCTTTTTTCCTTTTGCGGGCGCGACCGCGCTTGTCTTCTTTCGAAGCTTCGAAGTTTTGCCACACACACGACATCTTGCAAGGCTAGAGTGCAGACTTCGGAAGAGTGTTTACTAATGGCAACCTAGACTAGCTCTTCACTCGTAATAATCTCTTGCAAAAATGCATCAAGAGGTGGCCCCGGTGTCTGGTTCCTGTGTTGTGCGTCTGCTGTATACTTACTCATCGCTCGCTGCGAAGGCTGAGGTCGCGTGACAGAGTTTAGGTTCATAATCATGATGACGATGGTTGATGGTTATTTCTAATGGCATCCCCTTCGAGACGACGAGGTGGCGAAGAGTGGTCACCTATAGCCTGCTTCAGCTGATCAGGTTTAACTATACACCTATTGCAATATAGCACATTACCTCCATCGGCTTTCTATTATTCCTCTTCGTTAAAACCTCCCTGTTCGTGTTGTGAATCAACCTGTGCCTGCAACGAGTGCCAGTGAATTCCACGTTCCACCGAACGCTCTCTCTCTCACCGTAGACCACGAAGAAACGCAGCGCGCTTTCTCTTCTTCTTTCTTGTTTTATTTTCGTTGCAATGCTCGAAAAAATACCTACACCTCAGTCGTTGCTCGAGTCGCCGCCGCGGTTCAGTGGCTGCGGCGTTTTCCTGCTGACCAAAAGGTCGTGGGTTCGATTCCCGGGCTGCGGGGGCCACATTTGGATGGGGGGCCAAATGCAAAAATGGCCCTACGCTTACCTTTCCAGACACTTTTAAGAACCCCAGGTGGTCAAAATTAATCCGGAGCCCTTCACCTATCCCTCATAACCATCCATGTAGTTTAGGGACGTGAATCCCCACAATGTAATTTCTTGGTCTCCATTGGAGAACCGCGCCTCCTGAGTTTATGAAAAATGGTTTCTTGTCCCTTCTTTTTTTATTGTTTTTATTTTACTTTTTGATCTTCGCGGGTGTTTCGCTTGCACGGAAGCGATCAGCGACACTTGTTTATACGTTTCGGAGTGCTGCACGAAACGCTTAGCGCTGTATACCTTAGTGGCGTTGTGGTGACGTGGAGCTCTTAGAGGGAATATAGCGACATTTTCTAAATCGTGTCGCTTCTCGCGCAAAGCTTCCACTTTCTTAACGTCATTTCAGCTCCTTTCTAAGAAGCACGCTTTCTGTCCTGGAACAACCGCACGGCTTTCTCGTATTGCGTACATCAACGGGAGTTTGAAGAAACCATTGAGTACGAGACTAGAAGAACTGGAAGCGTGTAGTTACGAATATGTGCAGAGGTGAGGATGGCGCCAGACCTCTTCTGAGCGGTGATGCAAGTTTGCGGCGAAAATTGTTGCTTTTTTGCGAAAATTTTTGTGTTGAAATTGTACATAGACGCCCTTATTACCGGCGCATGCGCACCGCCACGTTCCCTTTGTTGCGCACTGGCGCTAAGTTGACGCGTCTCCGGAAAAGCAAAATCATTCCCTAAAATTATTTTGAAGCGGACACCAATGTTCGAAAGCGCCTGGAGAAACATACGCCCGAGATGTACAGAACCCGCAGCTCTTTATTAAAATTGACTACGAACCGCAACATTTATCAAAAGCATGGAGACAGGCGTCAGTGGCTCGCAACCTGAATACTAACTAACTTCTTACTCTATTAAAATAAAGGTATGCATGCGAGGATTTTCAGCGCAGCAATCCAAGAACCCAGTGCCTAGGCTAAATGATCCAACGGACAGAATAAAGAAACAGTCACGAAACAACTGCTAACCTGCAATTCCAAAAACGTTGAAAAAAACCTCGCTTCGCCAAACAGATACGCATGCGTACATCTTAACATTTTTTCAACTGCAGGTTAGTTTGGTTGCGAGTCAGCGCTGGCGTTCTTCTGTCTATTTCTCTATCCTATCTGTCGGCGCTATTTTATATTTGGCAACACTACGTGAACTGGCCCGCAATTCTACATTCTAGAATACTAGCATAACCCCCGTTTCGCTTCGGTGGAGCTGTCAGCTAGAATCACTTCCGCCGTGCTTCGCGGCAAAGTCGGCGCAACGCTAATGGCCTTGACAGGTCATCTCTATTCGTAAATGCGCCCTTGCTGCCTTCGTGGAGTTTCGTGAGTGCAAAAGGCACACAGGTTTGTGGCCGTACGGCAGAGATACCGCGCGGTGCGTTTTCCAAGCGGCCATCAAAAGCAAGCGGATTGCGGCTGCCGCCAGGTACACGGCTCGCTCACCTCACCAGACGTGACGTGTAATCCCTTTCAGAACGTTGTCTCGCTGCCTGTCAAGCTTCCTAACTACCTCGGGACTCGACATGCTCGTGGCGGTCGAAGAGCGCGTGGCGTCGCGTAACGATGACAAATTATTGCGAACGAGACGGTCCGCGGCTGTGATTCTGCTGTTGAGCTTCTTGTTGTGAAGTTCTATACGCGGTGACTGCTATCGTAGAAGCGCTAAAGTAATGTATTCGCGTCTTTCGGAACTCGTGGTTATTGGAGATGTGGGGTGAAGATAGAAGAGTCCGCCGCAGTCGGCGGCAGAAAGCTTGGTTCCTGGAACAAGTGCAAAAATGTTGGAAATTCCTGCAGGAGTAACGTTGTCACGTGTTTGGTTCGGTTTACGATACCTATCGTACTCCTTGAGAGAGCAAGATCACATTTACTGCGAAGCACGTTTGATTGAGTACATACCGTGTAGTGCGTAGTCAGTGGTATAACAAATTAACTTCTGCTCTCAGGGAGCAACTACTCGTCCCATATTGACTCCATTATCGAGAATTTTCGTTCTCACCACTAAAGTATGTTCACATTTCCTGTGGAGAAGGTTCGATGCAGTGCGTACCATAGAGTGGGCAGTCAGGGGTGTTAAGTTTTGCTCCAAGAACAAATGGAGTACTGAGAACTCTTTCTCGGCCAGCAACTTCTTGTACGAAATATGATTACATTATTGAGAGTTCCCGCACTCCGCCATGAAGTTGCACACTCTTCCTATGAACTATTATTAGATGAAGCACGTACCATGGAGTACGCAGTCCGCGTTATGAAGCTTCGCTATAAAAGCAAGTGGAGTGCCTGGGAACTCCTTTCTGTGGGATTAACTTCTTGTCCCACATACAATTTCATCATTGAGAGCTCTCGTACTATTTAGTTAAGTAGTACACTGTTCCTATGAACTACATTCGATGGAGCAAGCACCATGGAGTGCGCAGTCCGCAGTGTTAAGCTTCACTCCCGGAGCAGGTGGAGTGCTAGGGACTTCTGGGATAGAAGCCTCTCGTTTAATATATAATTACAGCATTGATAGCCATGATACTCATCAGTGAGGTAGTACACTCTTTCTATGAACTATATTCGTTGGAGCATGTACAATGGAGTGCGCAGACAGGCGTATGAAGCTTCGCTCCAAGCGCAAATGGAGTTCTTCTCCTTCCAAGAGGGTAACCTGTTGTGTCATATATGATTGTATTATTGAAATCTCTCGTACTCCTCATTGAGGTAGTAAAGTCTTCCTGTGAACTATATTTGATGGGCCACGTACCATGGAGTATCCACTCAGCAGTGCAAAATTTTGCTCCAAGCGCAAGTGGAGTGGTAAGGACTCCTTCTGGGAGAGTAACGTATTTTCCCATATATGATTGCATTATTGAGATCTCTCGTACTCCTCATTGAGGTAGTACACTCTTCTTCTGGGCTATATTTGAGGGGCCACGTACGATGCACTACGCACTCAGCAGTGTACAACTTTGCTCAAAGGGCAAGTGGAGTACTATGGACTCCTTCTGTAGGAGTGTCTTATTGGCGTCTATTTAACTACTGTTTCGACCGTTCCAAGCATTTATTTTCTCAAGAGGAGTTCACGGTTCTCTCCTCTGTTCTTAGAGTGTACTCTGTAAGCTCGTAAACGATTAGATGTTTGAGTGCGTGCGATGCCAGCCAGCAAACCTCCTCCCTGTCACTCGAGAAAAAGTTGCAAGCAATAACACAAAGAAGCAAACATAATTTTGTCTATAGATATGCTAAATCTTTTTATGATTGACTACACGAAAATGCTAAAAGATAATGTTCTCTATACAAGCTAAAGATCTTGCCGTAGCTCACTTCAGGTGATTGTTCTGGTGACGTATGCGAATAATGTGAAGGACAACTATTGTGTACTCAATTCCAAAAAGAATAGATTCTTAGTACGTTCAAATGACTATTTCCCCCCATGTACTTGGGTTGCCTCATCAATCCCTTCTAAATTTCTAACCTCAGAAGGTTTTGCAAAATCCACTAAACTATAACATGTTCGAGCCGTTATAGAAATACTGCAATTGCAGAACATTCTTGATTAGTTAGGCGCTTACCTCCCAGAAATCTTTCTATACTATAACATTTCCTGGGTAATAGGAGCATTGTGTAGGTATGTAATGCCTTCCTTTAATACAGTCAGCAGAAAGCACTCAATGGAACTTGTAGCAATATTCATTACAACCCTCTTGTGTAAGCTTGTGTAGCACAATTTGGTCTCACCGATTGCGCTTTATTTCAAAAGCGGCATGCTTTTTTAATCAGGGCTTTCATGCAAATGGCAATTTCTTTTCACTAGGGAGTCCTCGTAAGCTTCCACCAATCGATGCAGCGCTCGTATAATTTTTGCTTGAAAGCTTTCAGCCAATTAATTACGAGCAGTCTAATTAAGGGAATAGCAGACCCCAATAAATTGGGACTATTCGCGCATTAAACTGCAAGATTTGTGTGACACAAAGCGGCAGAATAAAGGAGGGATCAACGAGACGCACGCTCGCTTTGCTGCTCTACATTGGGAAAGGGAGATGAATGACCAGAAAGAAGAACAATAGACGTAAGAATAAGAGAACACTGTACGCACAAACAGGGCTACGCGACATGCTACAAATGCCCAACTAGCCTTGCCGACTTCGCGAACTTCAGTGGTGCGCGTCTCATAAACTGCGTTAAGTAGTCGTTGTTTCTTCGACAGTTGCTCAGTGATGAATTGTGCTTCTTTTAACTTTTTTTTCCCTCTTCCTTCAACACATCTCTGTAAATGCATCCTTCCGTCTCGTACGTTTTGTTTATCGGAAGTCTCCGCCGTAACTTAGGTTAGAGGTTTATATAGTATGTTTCGTCATATATATCGGTGCTGACCACTCTCCGATAGTGTCGCCTTACTCCACGCATCTATTACTGACTTGCTTACTCCGGTTCCCGTGACCCTCGCATCTTCCTCGCGCACAATTCATACAGCAGTGCTTGAGGTACAGTCGAATCCGGATTTATCGAATCAGCATATTACCAATTACTCTTTATAACGAGCAGCGGTAAAATCCCCTTGAAATTTTTGCATAAACTTTTTTTTTATTTTATATATCGAATTACGTATACATCGAACTTCTTCGTGATCCGCTTCAGATTCTATATATCCGGGCTCGACGTTATTTCTACAAATAAGTAATTAGTTAATAATCATAAGCGCTATGGTGCCGATGATATATTTAGATCAGTCACAATCTTCCGGTGGTTTTAGTTGCAGAGTTTGGCAAGAAGCCTCGGCTTCGTCGAAGCACGAGCTGCGATTTAATGGTGCCCAAGCTAACTGAGAACACCCACCAGAGCGCTGCGTTAGCTAACCGTGGAAAGGAAACTAGCGCGAGCTCAAGGGATCCACCGCATACGAAAAGAGGCCGAACGAGACCCCGCACGCTGCAAACGATACGCGTCTCGGCTTTCCCGCATACTCTACCGGACCTGCGGTGTAGCCCACGCTGTTGTTTCGTTTTGTATTTTCTCTCGCGCCACGGAGCCGGGTCTGCGCTTTGTTTACGCGTCCGGCAGGCTCACCTAACCGCGCGGCTCGCTGGCTAATAAACCTAGCCGGCTGCGGCTTGGCTTGGCTTTCGCAGGGGAGGCCAGCGTCAGCGGTGCGGAAAATACGGCTCGCCTGCTTCCGGCCGCAAGTGCTGCTCGCGACGCGTATAGATGGCGCTGGGAGCGAGAAAGGGGTGGTGGTCCGACGTGTACACCGTTGCGCTGGCGTTAGCTAGCGTTGGGCGGCAGCGCCCCCCGCAGGGGAAGTAGCGCAGTTTGTGTGGAGTGGCCGCCCTTTAATTCCGCGATGCCTTTTGGAGGCTTACCAGCGTTGAGTTTCCTGTAGAAAGAGGATTGCGGGTGAATGACTCGTTCAACTGACAACTTCGTTGCTCTATGATTGCAGCGCGTTACTGTGGATGTAGATCCTTGTGATCTACATCTACAGAGGCGAAGACGACACTGGACGATGACAAAAGACGAAGGCGACACTGGACAGGCGTTTGTCCCGTGTCGTCTTCGTCTTTTCATTGCGTCCGAGCGTCTTACTTCACAGTCGCCCGCTGCAATCATGCAACATATACAACGAACTAGCCCCAACCTTAGTTCTTCTAGCAGCAACTTCGTTGCGTGTCTGGGCGAAAATATTCGTTGAAAGTTAACAGACTGCTGCAAGGCCACACAATTCGCTTTGTCTTCGTCGGCGGCCCTGTGTTCATTGGCTTCGAGGTTTTATTTATTTATTTATTTATTTATTTATTTATTTATTTATTTATTTATTTATTTATTTATTTATTTATTTATTTATTTATTTATTTATTTATTTATTTATTTATTTATTTATTTGCATTTCTGTGGGTAAAACTAAATGTGAGCACTCCATGCCAGGACCAGTTAGCGTCAGGCGTATCTCCTCACCGTTTATCTCTGGTATTCTTAGATGGCTGGTGCCGTTCTTTAATGGAACGTTTACTGACTTTTTCATGAAGATATGGGTGCCGATTCCCGTCATAAGCTTCTGAATCCCTCACCACACTTATAATCATGCAGTCCATTCTTTTTATCTTGTGGAAATCTGTGGCGAGGTCGTTGTCGTTACTGGAAGCTCGGCCGTTAACTTCAGATTACTCCTGCAACTGAACAAGACGATAGACAGAATATCGGCATTGATTAGAGTTTGGCTGGCTGTGTGATCTTGTTGTTTGTGGCGTCTGTCGAGCACGAAACAGTGGCGAGGCAATTTTTTTCTCTCCTGTTTACAACGCGTCTTAACGAAGACACGTCCTCCGTTCGAAATGTTAACCACTGACGTGGAGTTCTGCTATTTCTCGTTTCTTCACAGTTCGCGTAGGTCAAGTCTGCCCCCTCCAAGTGTCTCTTACAGCAATGTCCTATCACCAAGCTATCTCCGAGTGTCCTATGAATGTCGATCTTCCGTAAGACTGGCAATATCATCAAAGTTGAAGACGGGTATGATTCCCACACGAAACTTAGTATGTTTAAGTTCAGTCACGAGTCGCAAGATACGCGTATCTCCTACATACTGATGACAACGTTTTATTTAAGCGTTATGTTACAGCGTCACAAAAAGAACGGGATGCCCCATACGGCTGTGGCTGGCGCGTCAATGAATACGGCAGCAGTTGCTGCGTTCAGAATCTACGGATATCATGATCAGGATCCTTAACAGCAGCATACCTAGCCTATTTCACGTTCGCTGCAGGACTAAAGTTGGTACCATCGATCTCCAACTGGCGTCAGCCCACACCATGCTTGTACCTACGAAGAGTTTCGTAGTTTTATCACATCGCGCCACCTAATTCTCTGCCGATTTCGACTGCGTTCCTTTTCCTCGGCACCCATTCCCTGTTCTATTGTCTGCTCTTCTCACGTTCATGTAGTTTTTTTTTTTCGTTTTGCTTTTTCTCCTGTAGCGGTTACCATATATGCTTACAATCTCCCCCAACTTTCTATCTTGGTTCACCCATTCTACGTTTCTCTAATAGACCACCGGTCATTGGCTCTACGTGTTACAAATTCAGATTTGCTGTCCTTAGTGACAACAGAAAAAAAATGTGCATACTCGTTCCACGGGCCCACGCGTCTCTCCGACTCAACGTCTCCCTAAACGTGTGAACACAGTGAGACGGCTTCTCCGTTTAAACGAGTGCTTCCCCGCAGCTCACGCCTGCCTGACCACGAAACGCGGCCGAGAGCTACGCCGCAGTCGCGTACGGGCCAGTGGCGCCCCTATTATTCACCGAGGGGCCCGTGTGCTCGCCGCTGCCTGACGTCGTGTACTGGCGACTGCGCTCCGCTGGCTTCGAGATCGCCGCTCGCGAGCCCCCAAAGAACACGTGGCCGAAAGGGTTGTGGGAGGGGGGGCGAGCCGCAGCACACGTCACCCGCAGGTATAGCAGCACTCTCGCGAGAGACGCCGAGAAAGAGCGAGAGTCTAGGACCACGCGGTGCGCGAGACACTTTTCTCCAGAGCGTTCAGCCGCCAGCCTCTTGCCAGCAGTCCCGTGCATACGCCTCGCTGCTGGTCGGTTGCCTTCTCTCGGGCTGCTGCTCTCGGCGCTCACGCCCGAATATTTCGGTGCAGCACCAGTGTGAACCCGAGAGCATATATGCTGCACTGTTATTAAGATAAACACTTGCAATGCTTCCATATTTCATCAAATCGGTAACGACGGCCCGTACAATGGCAAAAGCCGCGCTATAGTTCCGATGCTTTTGTTCACGTTTCACCTGGCCTCATGGCAACATTGATCGGAGTCGAAATTTTCACGACATCCGGTCTATGCCTGTAAGTTATTTATAAATATGCCCCACTGCATTTCGCCATGCTTGATTCTACCCTTAACAACTGAGAAAACTATAGCTTAAACCTAAAAAAAGGACCAGTGTTTCTTATGTACAAATGTGTACACTTGTGAAGTCGTCACACTGACAGGTGTTCCGTACAAAGCCCGGTATACTCATCAGGAACACGCTCCACGTTGCGTTAAAGCCATTTTATGGTCCTTTAGGCCAAGGGCACTTCACTGCCCGCTTGCTAAAGTTTAGGACTTCGCCTTCGAGAACACAACTCTCAGGAGCAGTACCCTTGGTGGCCCGGTATCGCACACGTCAAGCGATGCATTCACGCGACGCTGTTCCAAATACAGTGGCCCACAGAATTCCTTAGTTTAGCAGCTCGAGTCAAACGTACTTCACCCGAGACCGAGTGTACCTTCCCATTATACCGACCATAGTGCCTTTGTAAAATCATATTTTACCCATGTGTGTGCAACCCATGGGTGTGCGGTTCCTGTAATGGATGAGCACATCATACACTCATCATCACGTCGGTTTCGCATAGCCAAGTTTAGGCTGCATAGTTCTCAATTCAGGATCCAATACCTATGTCGTAAAGTAATTCGACAATACCTCGACTACGCGAGCTAGTTTACACATCTCTTGCAAGCACCAAGCTTCCAAGTCAAGCTTGTTCTGTGTCTCGATTTCAGCCCTGTTTTCTTTCAAAAGAAGTAGCTTGGCCTTCTTGGGGAAATCTGCGGTCTACGCATAATTTTGCTCATGGCTACGTATGTTCTGAAGTAGTACTCTCAAAATGACACGCTACCATTCACAAAGCTTCAAACCGCATTCAGGATGAACGATGCAGTGCCATCGGAGGATACAGTTCGAACAGCACATTTCCAGCCGCTGGCGCGGCTGGCGAAGCACGTCTTGGGCGAGCGGTCAGTTCTAGTTCTGCTGCACAGAATTAACCATACGCAGCAACGCTGGCTTCCCCCCGTCTTGGCTTCGGAGGCGCGCCTAGCAGAGCGTGCACAAACCTCGAGTCCTTTCCGTGACATTTTGTCTTGTTTTCACCGGCGAACGTTACTCTCTCTTCTGTCTATGCAAACCAGGTGGCTACGAACGGCGGTATCCAAACACAGCGTGCGAGAGCGCTTCATGCGGTTAACATCTAGTTTGAGAGAGAGAGAGAGAAGTGAGCGTGAACGCAATTTAACGTTGTTTTGTATAAGATGTTTTTGTTTTTTGTTGTAAAGAGAGTGAGAGAGAGAGCAGTAGCTCCCGAAGCTGCATGGACGCCTTACGCTCCAAGTTCGTGATGTATGACAGGTCGGTTCAGAATGTTGGAACCACGTGCGAAAGTTTAACGCCGGAAGTAGTTCTTTGCCTTCCCGCTAGAGGGCGCCCAACTCGACAGCGTGTCTTTACTTTTCGAAGCGAGATCAGGATGCCTTAGAACGCGCACTTATAAAGGAAGGTACAACAAGGAGGAAGACGCATGTGCTTGCTGCGGTAAAGCTAGAGAAACGATTGGACACGTTTTATTAGAATGTTACGATATCTGCCCAGCGGTCGATTTAGGCTCCTCTGGCCTCCTTGAAGCCCTTGGATTCAGCGATAGCAGGGGGAAAGTAAGCATGTCCGCAATAGAGGTTAGTAATACGCGATTGGAAGTTTGGTGGCAGAAAAATAGTGAGACGACAAACAACGGAGGCGCACAAACACGAAGTTCCCAATAATGGTGAAGAATGTCTGATGATGGGAATTCTTTGCGTCGTTTTCTTTTTTTTAACATAAGTAGGACATTGGGCAAAATAATAACAAGAGCTTGGTGGCGCAACGTCCCGTCCCGCTTCAAAGAGGACGCTCATAGCATCCATCCATGTCTTTTGAAGTAAGAGAAGGCAAGAGGAAATTAGTTTTGAAGAACTACTAAGGAACATGGATGAATAGAAACGGTCGGCTAAAGTGCACAAATGTCTGTACCTAAAAAGCGGGGACACGGAATGGTCGAAGAGGTCAAGAGAGTTACCAACTAAGTACGGGGTACTTGAAAGTGTAAATTGACAACCAGGAGTCATCAAAAAGAAAGTGAGAGAAAGAGAGGCGGTAAATTGGAGGCAATTGAATAGAAAAAAAAAACACCGTGAAAATTTGCAACAACCGGTAAACGTTATCAGGAAGAAAAATCTGTATGATAACGCAAGGGGCAGTGCCTTGCTATTTCAGGCCCCACTATCCTGCCCCAGGGCAAACACATACCGAAGCAAATATGCGTCACAGGATGAGGCACGTGTGGGCTGCAAACAAAGCCCGGGAACAACTCGGCACATCGCAATGAAATGAGAAGATATTCACCCGGCGAGACCCGTAGGGAATGACCACCTACCAAATCGTCGGGTTTCAAAGAAGAAGAAAGGGTTAACTGGTCGGCGAGATAAGTAAGATAAGTAAGATAACGAGATTATTAAGATACGTTTAGAGTATTTGTGGGGAAAAAGCAGGGAAGATATTGATAGAACAGTATCTGTTATAGGCATATAACTGTACAAGGTAGATATGGATATTTTAAGGAAGAGAGAAAAGAATCCAGAGAGATATGCAAAATGGTATAGATTGTATAGATTGCCTGGTTAGCGCAAGCAGGCTAGGTGACTATTTGTCACCGCCCCGTTTCGAAGGGGATGTCAATAATTCATCATCATAATCATAATAACCATCATCACCTCCTCAGGTATAGCCTATAGGAGAGGTATGGAAAGGCCACAAATGCAAAGAACCAGTGGAAATTCACCGACGACTGAAGCAAAGATCTCCTCTGTCTCTATTGTTGTTCAGGCTTTCTGTTAAGGACATAAAAACTCGACTGGAAAACAATTATTAGGTTTTAATTTATCTAACATCCGAAATTGGCAAAGGGTGCTACAGAATGCCCTCGAAGCTGATGAATGGGGACGACGTGCTGCTGCTAGCGGACAATGCAAGAGATTTGCAGAGACTTACGAATTTGTGTGCCAATGCAGCGACGAATCTAGGCCTTAAGTTTAGCACAAAGAAATCGACAATTGGGAAATTTGATGAAGACACGAGTTATGAAGTGGTATAAATTCAAGAAGTAGTACCCATAGTCAGGCAATTTAAATAACTGGGTGTATACATAAACGAAGGAAAGACCTACTCGAGTATCCACCAAGGTAACCTAAGAATGAAGGGTAAGCGGAATGCAGAAATTATGAAACATAGATCACTTTGGGGCCACAATAAATATGGGGGCGTGTGTGGAATCTGGAAAGAGAGTAATGGTGGCGGCGCTAACGTTCGCAAATGTCATTCTGCGGTTAAAATCAGACATCATGTCGGGGATGGAAGTTAGGTAGGCCAGATGGATTTGGGGACCCGCGGTAAAACCACAAATGATGCAGCGCATGGTTACATAGGTCGGGCTTCTCTTGAAGTCTGAGAAGCGCAGAGCAAAATTAGTTCTGAAGAAAGGCTCGGGAACATGGATGAAAGAAAATGGACGAATAAAGTGCACAAATATATGTACCTCGAAAATGTGGACACAGAATGGAGGAAGAGGTCAGGGATGTTGACAACCAAGTACAAGATGATTGGAAGTCTATAGGCTGCTATGCATGTACGTATATGTTACGTGATTTGCTCACGCATGCTATGTGACTATCCATCATCGCCTCGTTTCGAGAGAGATGCCAATAAAGATTATCATCATCATTATCATGCCAAGCAAGCTCAGGGACTATTTGTCGCTGTCCTGTTTCAAAGAGGGGGACATAGGAAATCATCATCATCATCGCCATCATCATCATGTCGCCTGTTCTTTAGTACAGCTGTGCGTTGTGGGTACCTACTGCGCTTGCGCGCCGCTTCAAACTATAGCAACCACATGAAACGTTCTTCAGGCGTATTCTGGGCGTGGCGTCGCAGTGCCCATTTCTTTGTTTCGGAAGAACACTGCTCCGTGTAGCGCCGGTCAGAGTGTGTTCTACGTAGTTACGTTCAGAGAAACAGAAACTTCGTTATACGTGCTCCGACCATAATACCGGCGACATTATTACACCACGTGCAATTGACGCTCAAACGCCGGGCGACGCCGCTTCTAAAGTGCGCCTGTAGGGCTCATCTGGTAGTTCCCATTTATTAAACTCCGGTGGATACTGAAACAAATTTTGGTGGTGGTGTGAGTGAGTTATTTTTTCGCCAAGTTATTCTCTATATATCGCCGTAATAGTGGCGTCCTCCCAACTGATTTGTGACCATGTTCATAATAGTTAAGTCGCTGACAATTCTCGACCCCCCAAACCTCTTCTCTTTTTTTTTTTGCTAACTTAATCAGTGATTGAATTTTAAACTTTTCCCCATGACACCTCATCAGAAGAAGTTTTGCGCACCTTTCTCTGCGTGACCAATGGTTACCGGTAGAAGGCTGAAATTAGGGTAAGGGATAACATATCACGCTTTATAACCACCTCATGCATCCGGCCTACAGAACGACTCAGGACAAATAAATGTGCGACGTTATTTATTTTTTAAATATATATATTTATTTATATTGTTCTATTCTCCTAGCAGCAGCAGTAGGTGTGGGTCTCGATGGGATTTTCTTTTATTTCGCTGTATTATGCTATGAAAGAAGCGCGTGCTTTTTATATATGAGCAACAAAAGCTCGCTTTCGACATTCGCTGGCCTTTTGTGGAGACGGCTGCGGCATCAATCCTCCGCTTTATTGTTTTCGCCTTTAGTTTCATCTTGCTACATGATTCTCTACGACGTACATATCAGAAGCCTTCTGCAACCGGTTTGAGAACGATTTTTTTGTTCTTGAGTATACAGTGCTCCCTATTCCCCCGCCTCGTCGATGTCGTATGTCGTCGGGCTTGACAACTTACCGCGAAGGGTTGTCACGTGTCGAGGACCTTGTGAAGCTGAACCGCGTTTCAGAGCCACGGAGCGCACCGACGTTTTGCCAGAAAAACTGTCACACAGCTGGTGTGTACTGTTCACGCCATCGGCATCCCTTGCACGTAAGTCCGAAATCTCCCAGGCGAACAGCGAACCATCACTACAAAGCATCATAAAAATACGTTGAAAAGTGTAGCTCCATGTATCCTGACAGGATCCCGCTGGTCGGTCGGTCGGTCGGTCGGTCGGTCGGTCGGTCGGTCGGTCGGTCGGTCGGTCGGTCGGTCGGTCGGTCGGTCGGTCGGTCGGTCGGTCGGTCGGTCGGTCGGTCGGTCGGTCGGTCGGTCGGTCGGTCGGTCGGTCGGTCGGTCGGTCGGTCGGTCGGTCGGTCGGTCGGTCGGTCGGTCGGTCGGTCGGTCGGTCGGTCGGTCGGTCGGTCGGTCGGTCGGTCGGTCGGTCGGTCGGTCGGTCGGTCGGTCGGTCGGTCGGTCGGTCGGTCGGTCGGTCGGTCGGTCGGTCGGTCGGTCGGTCGGTCGGTCGGTCGGTCGGTCGGTCGGTCGGTCGGTCGGTCGGTCGGTCGGTCGGTCGGTCGGTCGGTCGGTCGGTCGGTCGGTCGGTCGGTCGGTCTGGTCGGTCGGTCGGCGGTCGGTTCGGTCGGTCGGTCGGTCGGTCGGTCGGTCGGTCGGTCGGTCGGTCGGTCGGTCAAACTTCATGCCGACAGCCTATATAGTATACGTACTATGGAGTGATGCAGTGCTACAACGCAACAAAGCGCAAAAGCAAATGTCAAGGTACAGTAATAGTAAGGAAGCAACACTGTCTTGAAAGTGCACCAAAAAATCCGAACACATCAAAACGCGGCCGCCCATAAGAAATCTATCTGCACTGACGCTTTCAGAAAAAGAGAGGGAGGGGGGGGGGGGGTATTGAGAGAACGCGGAGAGGTCGGCATGAGGCAACAGTCTTCTAGCTTGCTGCTCTTTGGTTAGAGGGAAATAGAGAAAAAGGCGGTTATGACGAGTGATGATGATGAGGATGGACAGCAGGATGCGACTACATGCACTCTTGTGTGCGAAGGGCTCGTTCGCAGCCCTGAATCTAGGCTAGTGCTAGCTAAAAAATTGTAAGAGAGCCTTGATGGCTCAATTTGTTGATGTTACATCCGGCAAAGCACCCCGTAGCACTTTTTCGCTCAACGGCCTGTTGTCAATTAGCTAAGCACCATGTGCGCACTTTCTAGAGTAATATGATCAACTCAGCAGCAACGAAAATTGGGCCGTAGTATCAAAGTGCGTAGTACTTAGGAGGACTCACAAGAGCAATGTATTCAGAACGCTCTCGCCAACTTTTCAGCGTTTCCAGTCGTTCCCATACGGACCCCATTTAGGCCTACGAACCCTCCTTTGCGAAATCGCCAAAAGACAGATTTCTTTCTAGCCTCTTTTTTTTATTTATTATGGAAGGAGTGTCCTCACCATCGTGTCGGGCGAGGTAAATTAGTTTGCGTACAGGGACCGCGAGCAGATGGAGATTATGGAGATCACAGTTTCGTAATCGACGAAAGCGTTTCCAAGGAAAAATCACCGTGAGCCGGTACGCTATCGCCGGTCCCCTCGCAGTGGTGCCCTGAAAACGTGACGTTTAACTCAAAAGTAGCACCGACAGCAAAGAAAAAAAGAATGAAACGAATTAATAGATGGAAGCAAATATAGAGAAATCGCAGGATACTTGCGGTTCAGCAACCCCGACGGGCGTTTCGCTGCAGCTACCTCTAAAGGTCAGAGCCCTACTCTTTATTTGCAAAAACGTCACTTTTCTTTTACCGCCGTAGTTGCTTAGTGGCTTTTGCCTGGCTATAAGCTCGAGGTCGCGGGTTCAAATCACGGCCGCGGCGGCGCATTTCGATGCAGGCGAAATTCAAGATCCCGCGTGTACCACACGTTGGTTTATTCATTTATTTATTTATCCTCAAGTGCACAAAACTTTACAGAGGATGGCGGAGTACACAAAAACTTATTAAAAATTAAAAAATGGCATCAAATGTATAAAAACGTGCAGGCAATATGAGGATTCACGGTGGTGAAAATTAACCCCGAGTGCCCTAGCTCTATGGCGTGCCTCATATTCAGATCGTTATTTTGGCACGTAACACCCCAGAATTTAATTTCCTTTATCATTATTTTGATGACGTGCAGCGCTGTTTCGACCTGCGCGTCTTTCTTTTTTCTTTACACCTTCTCTTTGTCACTGTTGAGTAATGTGCACCTTGTCCCCTTCTTGCCTTCAGGCGAGCTACGTTTAGGCATGCGCGCATGGAACAAGTTCGGTGCTCCTGTCTTGACGCTCGCTAATGTTAACTGGGACATCTTCGCCTCTAACGTGGGGGCAGACGAAATCGCAGCTATGAATCATACGCTGTGCGCTTGAAGGACGGTGTATGTGGATGAGAAAGAGTGGGCCAATGAAGTCCAGCATGTACGCCAAAAGCCTGGTATTCAGTGCACTTGAAGATGGCAAACGGGCTAAATGGTTGCATACGGTGGGCGGCTGGTGTTAGCCAGCACCATGACCCTGTGTGGTGTTGGCTTACACTGCCAGTGCTTTATCCAGTACATATGAATACGCAAGATAGTGGCCGGATTCATAGCCGTTGCTGTGGAACAATTGGTAGTGCAATGCACGCTAATGCGGAGATTGTGGGTTCGGATCCCACCGGTGGCAAGTTATCTTGTCGACCCCTGTCAGTCCTATTTTCTTTATTATTACCGACTTTTCAATCACAGCTAATTGTCCCTGCCGATGCTGTCCTTGGCTTCATTGTCGGTCGGCTTTATATGGTCGTGAATATATATGTATACACCGGGTGTTTCAGTGAACACTTTCAAAACGTTTTAAAGGTTGCCTGTGACAGGTGGCACAATTCTAATTCATGAGCTGATCTAGTCGAAGAGTAGATCAGAAATTAGTTGCACAAAAAATTGAAATGCATAATCGACTAATTAACATGACTGAACTAATTAAGTTTTAATTTAATCTTATAATTAATCTTAATTTAATTTAATCTTATGGGCCATATTGTCATTTACAAGTTCTAGCCGTGGAGTTCACACGGCGGATCCACTTGGAACGAATTCTCAGTATGACACCAGGTTCGAGATATTAATTCCCGAACTTTGCATGGGCGTTCCAGTTACTTTTGGGCTTTACTGCATAAAACTTTGGTTTATGCATTTATTTGTGCAGTGCGTGCGCGCGCGCGCGCTCGCGTGTGTGTGTGTGTGTGTGTGTGTGTGTGTGTGTGTGTGTGTGTGTGTGTGTGTGTGTGTGTGTGTGTGTGTGTGTGTGTGTGTGTGTGTGTGTGTGTGTGTGTGTGTGTGTGTGTGTGTGTGTGCGTGTGTGCGTGCGTGCGTGCGTGCGTGCGTGCGTGCCAGTGCGTGTTTGTGTGTGCGCACGCGAGCAACAGAGCGGTGTAGTGCACAAACATACACTTCCATAAGATTACGGGTGTGTCCTTTTTGGAGGTTAAACATACACATGCACGAAGTTACAGGCTCCATAGTGTAAAAGTAAAGACTATCGTACGCGTCGCCCTTGGTTGTATAGTGATTTAACGCATGCCGCTTGGCTAAAGCTTCGCTTCGCATAAATTCCAATAAGTGCGTCGGATCTGCACAGACCGTTAGGTTTAAACCACACATCGAATTACCTCTAAAATGTACTGAATAATATTCTAGTGTCTTTCTACCGAATTCTTGTTGCTTCCAGTTGGCTTTCTGATTATAGGTGCTGCAATATCACGCGTGATTTTCGCGAGGGTGCTAAAAGTGGAGGGCAAGGAGAAATATCCGGCAGAAAAACCATCTCAAGATGACTTTCGACGCTAAGGCGATTAACACTGAAGCAATGTAACGACGCACCACATTGTCACCGCCGAAACTCGTCACGTATCAGGCGTGGGCTGCACCCCTGCTCCTTTCTCGTGCTTCTATATTCCATCTTTCCCGTCCCCCAGAGTAGGGTAGCCAACCAGACGCATTTCTGGTTAACATACCTGCCTTCTCTTTCTCTCCTCCTCCTCCACCTCTTCTCCTCTCTCTCTGGACAAACGGCGCCACCTGGAGGCGCCACCGTGAAGTCTGCTCGTGGCGTGTGCAAAAGTATACATTCAGTTAAGATTGTCGGAACATGTATGGCACGGTTCCATTCCGTTCAGCACGGGAGGAACTTAAAAGGATTTTTTTTTTTTTGTCATTGAAGAGGCGGCACATACCCACTGGAACAAACCCAGTGGCCCAAGTCTGCGTGAAAGAGGTTCGTTGAATAGCAACGCAAATTCAATGGCACATTCCCAATGGCAGCGACCCCATTTGGCGGGAAAGAGTTATAAGCAAAAAAAAAACACACCGCAAAAAGCGCGAAGTTCCCAAAGAATGCTGATCGCATTAAAAGTTGTCCAATGGTTGGTTTCGAATTCGGTTCTCTCAGCACAGTAGCCCGATGCTCTGCCATTAGGCCTTTGACTACGCAGCGACCCAACTTGGTGGGGAATTGTTTAGAGCCATAGATCCCGGGAAGTTCTTGAAGTATCCTAAAACATCATATCGCACAAAAGGTTATGTAACAGTGGCTATCTGTTACAATCACCATGCTTCGGAGAGTTACTGTTTTACAATGCTCTTCACTCATTCATTCATTCATTCATTCATTCATTCATTCATTCATTCATTCATTCATTCATTCATTCATTCATTCATTCGTTCGTTCGTTCGTATTGCTCTTCTTCAACGAACAAAAACTGAAGAAGGCGAAGTGTTGCTACTTTCCACGTACCGCGGCCCCCGATTAGCACGCGCACGAAACTTCTTTCTTCGCAAGTGGAAAAAGAGAACGTTGCCGGCGTTGCAGCGCGGACGCTAGCGCGGGGCATCCGGTGCAGTCCATTTCGTTGGGGAACAAGAACTAGTTCTCTTCTGTAGTTTGCGCCCGCCTCTTCTCGGTACGTTAGCCGGGCCCGCTGCGTCTGGAACTGAAGGTACGCCATCCTCGAGTCAACCGCAAGTTGATCCCATTCGTAGTCCAGGCCACCGAGAGGCCCGTAAGCTCCGCAACTCGTTGTTGTCGCGAGGACAGTTTTCAACCACTACGAGAGCGTAACCGCCCGTTGCCTCTTGCTGCCCAAGAGTGTGATTTGCTGCCGCGACTGTTCTTTCGCAATCTTTTTTTTTTTTTTTCTTCGCGTGCTCGTTCTTATAAGCTCGCACCAGTGGAACGACGTGTACTCTTGCGTGTGCTCGTTACATTATTTTTCGCGATAGTTCGCCTAGTCGCTCTCATTTTATTTCTTGCTTCTCGGGAAACTTGACAGTAATGAAGATATTCTTTGTTTCATTTTGTGCCACAGATAATCGGAACTGGACCGGGAAGCTATGAGTAAGGTAAGAAGATCCAACTTTCTTTCTAAACTTTTCTTTAGTTTCATCCGATCGCGTTTAAAGACGATAGTGATTTCTTCTCGGCTGCCCTACTTGCATTTGCAGCTAGCAACATTGCAAAGAAGAAAAAAAAGAAGGAAAGTTGCGTGGAGGAACAAAGGTTAAAGGATGTCTGGAGCTTCAAAAAAAATGCTGTTGTTTCTATCCCCTCTAGAGTCATTCTAATCTCAATGAACAGGGCGTAATAGCTTTCCTAACTTTTGTGCATGAATTTTACTCCAGCTGAATTCAAGTAGTCTGTTCACAGCTTGGCACAGCTTGGCAGAAACTATATATATATATATATATATATATATATATATATATATATATATATATATATATATATATGGGGATGCCAAGTGGATGGCCAGCCCAATCAACGAAATTCAGGTGATCTGTTTCTGCCAACCTGTGAATTTACTTCATAGGCATAGCGCGGGTGCGTTTGATACGGACGGTGCATTGTTAATCCAGAGAATCCAGGGGTTGAAATCCCAAGGTTTTTGCTTCATAAGTGCAACTTGCTATTGCCTGTCCGGCTTGGCGAATATGTGCAACGCCATGACTGCCTGACATCCGCTCCTGCGAACAGTTTTATGTTCGGAACTTTTTGATGAATACGGTACCTTGTGTTTCCGAGGGCTATTTCTACTTCCCTTCTGGTTTATTTATTTTTTCTGTGGATGCACTTTAGAGCTCACTTTAGACTGCTACTACAAGCCTGTTTAGCATTCTTAACAGATTAAATTTCCCAGCATAGAAACTTCTTTGAAAAAAATGTTTCCTTTCCATGCCAGCCAGCTACAACAGTTCTGGAACTCCGTTTACAATAGCTTTTATAACAGTCTCTGTACAGGTGTTGTTACGTGAAGCTTAACTTTTAGAAGGTCGGGCCTCTACTCCCAAAGCACTTTGCAAGTTGGAACGCTTCGTGATAACTAAAACCGGCCAATCCTCATGACTCAGCAAAGGAGCTGGCCCGATGAGAAATTGTTCTTACGAAAGAAAGCCTTTACGAATTCGGTCCAAGAAGAACTATACCCTGTATGGATATTCAGACATCCACTCGCGTTACTGTGCTCAGTCTGACATTTTTCAAACTGAAGCAAATCCTTGGGAAGTAATATTTACTTTTACTCCAGACATGCTGCATGCAATCTTTCTCCTAATGCGCGGTATGGTTCAGCAACCAACCTTAAGCGGAAAGATCTACGCGGTGGCTTCGGATAACAGCAAGTCAATCACGACAAGGTATGTGTAGCTTCCACTCGAAACAGAGCAGGAAAGTTGAAGCCATGCCACCATATTATTGTTAAGTATCTAACAAGCCTTAGAAATTTCCAACTGTCTTCAGTTAAAAGCGCTGGCACTGAAATGAAATCATGTCGTAAGAAGCATTTCGATCTTGTCATGTTTGAAGTACATATTAAAGCCCGCCACGTGGTCAAAATTGCTACGATGAACTATTCTAGAAGATTATAACTTCAGGGGGGAAAATGAATAATTGGGGAGGTACTTGTTGCATGATCAAACTATGGGTTGTTCGGCGGCACCATTTCTGAAACCTCATCGTAAATAAGTATATTTGCAAATGTTTTGTGCAATCCGCGGAATGTTTGAAAAGACAGTTTGAATACACGATTCTCCCTTGTTATGCCTAATAGTTCCAACTTACATAACAGCAGCATTCGTGGTACCAAGCACCCAGTGCACAATGTTAGGCACAAGAGCACATGGAACAACGACAGTTTTTGGCCCGCGTTTAGAAAAACTTTCGTTTGTAATAACCATTTGTCATTGGCCGACAGCCTTTATTATGTTACGCTCGCTATCGCTATTGGCTAGTATTTGTTCTTAAGAGTCAATCTAATGTAAGAATTGTTACGCAAACATGGCTCCTTGTAAGAAGACAGACAACGCCCCGAATAAAATTATCGGTTTCTTATGATGAACTGTAGCCAGGATCTACTACCCTGCACCTTTCCAAGCAACTCGACAGCGTTCTTTGACCATGTCGCTGAGGACTACTAGTGTAACAGCAATCAGATTGAAAATAAACGAGTTTTTTTTTCTTTCAGATTGTTAAATATAATAAACGTGCGTGACGTATTGAGTACCTCTTTACTATTGCTTGTTTATTGCAGCGAAGCTGTTTATGGCTAGAGTTCCGTGTATTTTTCAACTCCGCAAACAAAAACTCATGTCCCGAATTTGATATCAAATTACTTCATTCTAAGCAACACCTTATAAGTCTCATCACCTGTATATGCATTTTGAGTAAATTAGTTATCAATGGGCACCATTTTCAAGATCAGTAGACTCTCGGGTAGATAATAAACGTTTCTCAAAGATTTACCGCTGTGCGGCCGGCGTCGGCCATGTCTGCTTTCACGCCGCCCTCTCTTTGTCGTCGTTCCAAGCTCGTGCATGCCTAGTTTCCTTACGCTCTCCCGGGGCGGCGGCGCCGTCGTGCGTTGTCTGCAAGACAAGCTGCCGTTCTCCATTTTGAATTTCACTTCTCTCGTCGTAATAAGGAGGCCACGTATAGTGCGCACTCCCGAGCAGCAGCGCGCCTACAAATAGCGACGGCGAGAACAGATGCGAGAATGCAATCGGTGGTGGTGGGTGGCAAGCACCGATGAAGATAGTTCCCGAGAGGTCATGCAAAACGACGCAAGTCGTGTGCTCTGCGTCGTGTGACAAACAGCTTCACTGGTCATACACCTCCACAGAGTGGAATGGCTCATGATGTTTGTTTATGCTTCTAATGTTGCACTGGCATATTGGTAATTTTTTTCTTGTTTCTGCCACGCTTCTTTTTTCTATTTTACTTCTTGTTTTCCAAACGGCACGCGAGAACCTTTACAATAATACCGCTGCCCCACTTACGGTGGTCTTCCCGCCACAAAACCTGCCGTTCAGCGTCTGCACTATCAGTGAACAGTGATACCTCTGGCGCTTAATTAGGCAGTATAATTTGCCAGTGGGAAAAATATGCCGATCGAACGAACATGTTGGAATATGTGTGAATGAAAGCTTTAGTGAAGCGGTTAAGGAAACGCCACACTGCTAACGGCGATGCATGCAATTGTGTTTACTTTCATATTATACAACGTGTAATCTCGTGCAATGTTTTTTGATTATCCGCCCCAAATTCACAACTGTAGTCTCGCGCAATTTTTTTTACGTTTATGCACTACACAGCTCACAGGTTATGCTCGCAATGCAAACACCAAATCAAACGGCTGCTCTGAGCGAGACGTCTGTGCAACTATTTGTTGAAGACGAAGGCGATGTTCGATGCTCATCGAAGGAAGCGTGGCAATTACAAGTGTATACGCACAGAGAAGTACGACTCCTATCTAGCTGCAATTAAGGGTGCTCTACCTCTCATTGCAACATCTTGTTTCAATGGGGCACATACCCATTCAAGAGGACTTGAAAAAAGAACGGGCGCACATCCAGTGTCACATACCTAATGGCTAAATCACAGAAAATCAATTAACTCTGAGACCATTGAATACAATGTGCTATTCGATTAAGAGGTCAGCGTGCTTTAGAGATACCTATGGGCCGACATTAGACGTTCAGGCTTCACGAAGGAATTGTCTTTTGTTGCCCTGAACAGAGGTGCGCTTACTGGCACTCTTTGGTCGGTCGGCATACGGGGGCTTATAAGCCCATTTGCTCGTACTTCTATTTGGCACACACGTGCCTCATGTATGCGCCGAATCTGTGCACATATATATCCACAAATATATCTGACGAGATACTGACCGGCTATACTGTAGACAACAGCAAGGGTAGGCAAAAAAAGAACAGCTTAGCTTGAAGAAACACGCAGCTGCAATGCAATGTTAGAATATAAATGGCACGAAGGTTACTTAGTGAGGCAGCAGAAGTGGCGGATGACGCGGACGCCGCCTCGTAGCCTTTAGATGTCTGCTTCACGAGGAAGAAGGCGATGTGTGATGCTTTAGTGCATGTGAAAGTGCGATCAAGACTCGTGTCTTCTCTCTCTCTCTCTCTCTCTCTCTCTTTCTTTCCTTCCCTCATCCCCCTCCCCACGGGTAGGGTAGAAAACTGGAAGGAGCCTAGCTAACCTCCCTGCCTTTCCTTCCTCTCTTCTCTTTCTCTCTCTTGTCAAGGGAAGAATGTTGATGAGATGATGGATGCACAATTGAGTAAGACAGATACGTTAAGTGCCGTTAAGGATAACCCTTTCTTGTCGTAGTGGCCCACACCTATAGGTGTGCTAAGAATGGGGAGGTACCCAGTGGCAAACGATGTCAGTGACCCAAGTTATTGTCTATTGGCTAGACGGCAGCCAGCACTCTTTTTTCGAGAGTGCAATAAAATGGCGAATCATCAGCGAGTGTAGCTGAATTGAAGTCAAGCATGCTTTTGAAGCTACGTGTGTCAGCGTTTTGTCTGATATGAGTTTCATATTCAATAACTATAAGGCACACTGGAATTTGCTTTTTGTGACAGTGACATTTTTGTGACAATGACAGTTTCGTGTCAAACGCGAACATCGGTTGCATGTTCACGCACTCGCTCGCCAGTTCACACACCGGCCGAAACATGTTCGCGAGGGCCCCAGGAAAATGCTAACGCATTTAGAAACTGGATCTTGGAAAACTGCCGCTGGCTCTCCTGCACACCAAGGCCCGCATTCACAACAAAAGATTTATTACGCCAAAAACTGTTCCTAGGAGCAAGTACCAGCCAATCACGATGTTATAGACATATTATTAGCAAAGGTGGTGGATGGCAAAAGGCTCTTGCGGGCGAAAATGTACGTGAACTAGACATCTGGGACGCGCCTGTCACGATCACACTTGCGACTCCCCCCAGTTGAGCGACCACATCACCGACAAGCAGATGCCTCATCCAGATGCACGGAATCTCTCGTCGACGCCACAGCAGCAGCCACTGCGGCTCGCCCGCATGTTAGCCAAGCTGGGCGACTGCGCTACCAGCGAGGTTTTGTGTGTGTGTGCGTGTGTACGGGATATACGGAGGCAGGGCCTAGAAGGGGAGTGGAAGCGTGACCGAATCGAAATTCAGACAGCGTCTGATGGCCGTGAATAAGTCATGCTCCGCGCCGCACCCCGCCAACCTCCGCGTGCAAGTGAGCGACCGACCGACCGTATACCAACCCACTCTCTCACTCGCGCGGTACAGGAAGCAACGCAGCCGCACACCGTCAGAGCCGAACACCCTGCAACCCCCTTCCTTTTTGCAAGCGCAGACTCGCAACGTAGCCGCGCTTGGAAACGCGCTGTCTGCGACGGCAACGCATGCAGTGCATAGCACGTCCTGCCGCTACCGCTACTATACGGGCAGGGCTACACTCCGCCTCAGCGACTCCATGCAGTGCGGAGAAGCCTACGGCTTGTGTCAGCCAATCCGTAACGAGAGAGAGCTGCGTGTTTCAGAGAAAAGGGGGCGGAAGGCTCGCCTATTGTGCGCCGCTTATTCTTCCGTGAAGCTTACATTCCGTCGGCGTCGCGCGCAGGTTGATCAGAGGAGGGCGGTAGAGGAGCCCTTCTACTGCTTTCCCGTTCTGCGGTTGGCTCACGCGACCCGCCGGTTTCACTGCACTGCACGGAGGTGGTGAGACGCAACGCAACGCACAGGCAGGCAGTGCGGGACGGCAGAGGATGAAACTTGTAGGCTGCTGTGTAGGCAGCCTACTGGTGCAGTATAGACGGCGGAGGAGGAGAAGGAGGAGTTTGGGGAAGGCGGAGAGAAGAGATACCGGAGGGTGGTGGTGAGGTTTGTGGTGGCGAGCCGGCCGGTGGGCGATGCCGGCTCCTTTGCGGCCGCGTGGAATTATTTCGTAGGTCGGCGGCAGAGGCAAGCGCGGTTTACTCTCACTGGCTGGGGCCGCCAACGTCTAGCATTCGCCAGTGCATGCCGTCGTCATGGATGAGGTTTTGACCTCGTAAGGCGCAGCGCGGTATGAGAGAGGTGGCGCGAAGTACGGCGAATGGGGTCCCCGGGTGGGATGGGAGCCAGGCAGAGAGGGAGTGGGGGGATACCATGCATTTCGTTGCATATACTATGTTGCATCGTGGCCGTGCTGTCGAAAGGCTGAAAAATAACAGCAACAGGGTTTGTAGCGAAAGTGTAGGCTAGAAAGAAGCCTGTAAGAAGGTATTGCGGGTAGTCAATCAATCAATCAATCAATCTTCACACTTTATTTCAGACGCATAACAATATATATTATACAAGCAGAAACCCACAACACCCCTGTTGGCAAGGGAACATGTAAGCGAAAAGGAGGACTATAAGAAGGGGGTTGGGAACAGCGCATTTCACTTGCTACTCTTGCCCTGGCGGCAAAATTAGAAAGTTAACAGTAGTACTCGTAGTATTAGTGTTAATGTTAGTGGCATTCATTGTAAGGAAGTTAAATTTGAAATTGAGTGCGAAACAAAAGGGAATGTAAACAAGAAGAGTGAATAAAAAAAGACACGTGACATGAGAAACGAGAAAAAGTAAGCAGGAACACAGACGCCGTGTGCGAGATGAGAAAGCAAAAAAAAAAAAAAACGTGAGCAGATCGACCCAAAACTCCACCCCTGCGCTGAATTATGAATTAAAGCTCGGGCCGTCTGTCAGGCATGCGCACCGCGGAATCGAACGTGGTTTCGTTGACCTATCCCAGTTTCCTTTTCTTTCCTTTTTTTATCCTTTGCTTACTCACACACTTCTCACCTGTCATCGTTTGTTCCTTTTTTCTCTCTCTCTTGCTTTTTTCTCGCCTTCGTAAGGCACCGTGGAACGTGGCAGACAGCAAAGCCGCTGGCGTAATAAGTAAGCACTGGCTTCGAGCGACGTGACGCGCCAACAGTGCAATAGAATACGAGCATTGCTGTTTCGTTGCTGTTGGTTTTTTTTTTCTTTCCCTGACATCCCTAAATATCTTCAAGTCCACTGAATGCTATAGTGCATAAAAAAAGAGCTGAAGCCGCGCCGCCACTCGTGTTTCTGCTGATTCTCAGGCAGCTCTGGTGAGACCGTTGAGTACGATCCAGCCAGCCCGAGGAAAGTTTTATCAGGGAGGCTTGCGAAGATGTTTAAGGTGGTGATGGGACGGTGATCAGTTGAAGGGTGAACGTGGACAGGGCGGTCTACTTGATGCGTACGTGTTAATTCAAGGGCGCGGTCGTGACGGCAGTCAAGATGACTATCATTTTTGTAAGAAGTCTACGATGTAAAAAACAACAAAAGAAGTACCAGTGCCCGCATTCACAAAACGTTCTTACGCTAGAATTGTTCGTAAGATAATATTGTAGCTAATCCTGATGATGGACACGTTGCTAGCGAAAGCAGGCGACAGTGCACCGGCAAGGAGCACTTCCCCTTCAGTCACGGTGTACACATTTGTGTACGCGACTTATTTCTTCCATTTCTGTGCAGTTGTGGCAAGGAGTAGACCACAAAAACTAATCTTAGGATAAATTAAACGTTCCGCTTACCTCAATTACTTTCACTTCTGAGGGAAATCAATCACTACCGAAGATAGCTTTGCAGAAGGCACTACAGTGTTTGACGAAAGGTGTGACGTGGGACGCTTCTGTAGCAATGGCGAAATAATTTAATTCTTTCTAATATAGCTTACAACCCACAATTAACTTACGCAGATAATTCGCACCACTGATTCAATTCTTTTTTATGAAGAAATGTATCGTGACAGAGTGCACAATAATTAGACACTTATCACTCTGTAATTATGGCGACTCATCATAAAATGCAGAAAGAGTCATTCTAATAGCTTGACTTGCTCTTAATGGAGTCTGCAGCACACGGGCATAAAAGTATGTAAATTTCATACATTAATTGACGGTCGATCATAATTCGTGACTGAAGGACTTAAGAACGAAAAGACTTTGTGAATTCGGCTCCAAGAAGTAAGCTGGACGTAGCAGCGAAGTCTTCCATTGGAAGCTGTCCCAAACAGAGCAGCTGTTAGCAGGTTGCCAAACCACAGCACAAGATCCTCAAGCGCTTTTTATCGGCCCCTTTTCCCCATTCTTTGGAGAATATCAAGAATGCTTCCCGTTTTTTTATGATTATTCCGCTAAATTTTCACGGATCATATTTAAATATCGAGAAATTCACGACGTGTGAACGTTGTCTCCTACTTTATCAAAAATAATAACTGAAGACATTCACAAGCTTTGGCTGGTTTCCCGATAGCTGACACACAAAATGCGCTTTCAAGAGCCCCAGCAGACTGATAACAAAGGAATATTAAAACGCGAAGAAAAATGTACGAGTTATGAAAGCTAAACTACGCGAACTGAAACTATGTTGAAGCGAGAATAGACAAGCTGCTTGGCGGCAATAGCGAACTTTAAAAATACACACAATTTCTAGGGTTTTACGTGCCAAAACGACAATATGATTACGAGGCATGCTGTAGCAGGCTCTCTCGGAATTAATTCTGACCACTTGGGGTGTTATAACGTGCGCCTAAATCGAAGTAAACGAGAGTTTTGTGCGTTTCGCCCCCAGTCAAAATGCGGCCACCACTGCGGTTATCGAACCTTTGACGTCGGGTCCAGTAGTGCAACGCCGTAGCCACTGGGTTAGAGCAATGGGTCAACTGTGATTTGCCAGAACACCGGCCTCACCCACACTGAAGGCTCGATCTTCCAGTCTAGTCTTCCTTTTTTCCTACACACGAGCGAGGTACAGTCGAGAGCAAAAGTCTAGACAGTGATGTATGAGAAAAAAATCTAGATTTTTTTTTTCTGGTATAGCCGTGCAAGATGAAATTGGATTGATACATTACATTGGTCAAAAAGTAGCACGAAGGCTATGCCACTTGATTTGAGCCTTCCTCCCTGGGCTGTGAAAAAGAAAAAACTCCGCGGCAGCTGTGGTCCTCAGACTTTCGCTCGAAAGTGTACTATCATTAGTCAACATGTTTTTATTGCGATAGCAATTATATGGACACTTCAACCGGATTTCTGCCGTCGGCGTCGTCGTCGTCGTCGCCGTCGCCGTCGCCGTGACGTTCCGTATAGATAAAATCTTCGCCGCGCGCCGTATGCCCCAGCGGAAGCGTGGGGGGACGCGCGCTATCACGGAGAGCGAACACACTCAATCTCCCACGCGCAAGCAAGGAAGCGGAAAGCCAGCGCCGGAGGGAGCAGGGGGGGGGGGGGGGGCACTTCTCTGCCAACAACCGCGCTCGTCGCTCCGCACAGTCTCTTATCTCTCCCACGCGCAAGCCAGGAAGCGGGAAGCCAGCGCCGGAGGGAGCATGGGGGGGGGGGGGGGGGGGGCGCACTTCTACGCTTCCAACAACCGCGCTCGTCCTTCGTTCGACCGCACCGTCTCTTATCTCCACACGGCTCCGACCTTTATGCCGCTCAGTTTCCGTTGGTAGAGCGCACGTACCTTCGCCCGCGCAGCGGGCGAAGGTACGTTGCGCTGCCAGCGTTTTGACAGTCGTTGGCTGCAGTCATTCAGTGTGATCTATTCATGTTTGTTTGTGCGCGCTCACACCACGCTTGTTCATTCAGTTAGTAATAGTCGGGCCACATTTTCCAACGCACGCTACACATGCAATGCTGCCCAGATCGGCAGTGCAGCACTACAGGTGTGTCCCTTCGCACGCGCTGCCCACGGGAAGCGCTTCTCATCAACACCACCGTTTCACACGCGCCTTCTCGTGGTCATCGAGTCTCTCTTCATGTCGGTCTACTTACGCCGCAGCACACCTGCTTACTTAATCAGCTCATGTTTACTACAATTCATATTGCTACCAAGGCCGCTCACCTTACTTCGTATGACATTGCTGTGTTGCTATCGCATTCATTGCTTCGCCCTTAGGGCGAAACTGTGACATTTTTTTGTTGTTGTTGTTTTTTTTTTCACTTGTAAAGGAGACCCCCTGTCGCGTTGTTATTTTTATTTTGCAACCATGTCTGCCAGAAAAAGAAAAGTATGTTGTCGCGCAGTAAAATAGTTAAATGTGCTTGACGAGTTCAAATATAGGAAACGCACCTCATGGGTCTAGCTCATGTACCTAACGCTGTTGTGCCTTTAGGAACAAAATTTATTCATCCAACAGCGTTTAAACTGCGTAGGAAAGCCGGCACCATCTGAAGGGTCTCATATTGCAACTTTATAGGAACACCACCCTGACAGCTACCAGGCGTCTCAGAACGCTAGCGACATGAGCGCCGCCAGTGACGTTAGAGGCATCGCAACTCGACGCTGCAGGATATGAGACTCGATGAAACCAAAACGTTTTTTTTTTCTTTTTTTTTTTTTTTTTTTTGGGGGGGGGGGGGGGGGCTGACGGGAAACCATCGGCATTAGTGAGCGCACAGTGAAGTATTCGATCTGTAAAGAGCAAACGACAGCGGTACCAGTGGCACTTCATCACTTTGAGATTGTGAGCCCACATAGTGTTTCGTAAGTCTCTCTTAATGGTTTAGCATAAAAGACACTGCGAACATAACGTTTTATTACTTTTTCTGGCGCTCTGAAATTGCCAAAATTCTGAACAAATTCAAGACCTTAAAGCCTGGGCAGAGCAACTTTCCAGTTTCAATAATATAGCATCTATCTAGCGCATCGAAGAATCCATATAAGCCACCACATTAACGCCGACGCCCGCACCTTACAATGACGGCGAAAATTCGCAAGAAGATTGTACATGTCATTGCTAGGGCAATAAATTTCTTTGCAGACGCATGTCAATCTGAGCAACTGGTACATCAAAGACAGTGTAGTTGTACAAGTGACTTCTGATACCCTTCGTCGAAGGTACTATGGGTCTAGTTGCTGGCCGTCCTTATTGATTTATCACCTTCACCGCCATGCGAAAAACTTTCCGAAACACCCCTCAACTGCGTCGCTGGGAAAGTGTTATACTAATCTATACTTCATTTCGTCCAGGACCAAAACAGCTATAACCCAGCAATAAGTACCGACTAAGTGTCATAAATGAGCATGTTATTAAAAGGAAGCACTCTCTCGACGTTGCTATTTCAAACTTGTTGAAACTCGGCGGAGCTTGTGAAATATAGCTTTATTTGAAAATGCTGCCTATTACGTTACGCTGGTGTATTGCGGTGAAGTTCAACAGATTGCCGAAGGTGCAACTGACTCGAAAGTGCTGAGAATGTTCTTTTTTTTTTTTTTAAGAGCAAGAATTGCTGAGCTTACTGTCAACCCGTAAAGTGATATCAAGGTGGAGCGGTCATGATGCGTACGCAACACGGACTTGTGTTATCCATGCAATAAATAAATTAACTATACCCAACTATGTGAAGCCATTGCTGGCATTAGTAGTAGCAAATGACCTAGCACAAGTTTGAAGCTTATCATGAACACCATGCACAAAACGCAAGAGCAATTCTGTAAATAAAAGGGACCTGCTTTGATCGCAAGATTTAGTAATAAACGGGAGTTCTAATTTGCACCCTGACCTCGGAGTCGATCTATGATCGCAATAACCTGAAATCTACTGCATGTCCTTTTTTTTTATTTCCTTTCCTCATTAATTCTTGACAACTTTCTTTTAGACGTAAAGGGGCGTGCCGCTTTCGTGCGATAAACTTAATGAAACTACCGAGCATTATTGCATCCGCGTCTTTCATTTATTTGCCTTCGAAATTTTCTCCGCTATAAGTGAAGTCCCGGAAATGAAATCAGCTTACTCATGTTCAGATTCCTCGCTTTCACTTCAGCAAGTCAAACTTTATGGGCGCCTGTATCAGGGTGACAGGATCGCAGAGTTCGCGTTATGCCCTTCCAACTTTGGGCGCCTGCAGGATAATTTGTGTTGGATATTTCTGTTTCAAGCATAGCATGCGCCCTATTTTGGTGCTGTCACAGTAATAATCAACCACGTCCAATGTCGAGATATGATATTTGAAAAAAAGTAATCCCTTTTCAGTATCTGCTGCACTGATTCCATATGACGATTATTTCTACTTCGGTGTGCCAACACGCAGCCTTTTGGTAAGCTCGACTTGTGGAGCGACACCTGCCCCGGTCAAATGAAAGGACCTCGTTCGCTTCTCGGACTGCGGAGCTAAATATTTAAGGAATCGCAATGAATCTTCCGATGAGATACCAGTCCATTCGCGTCCTGCATTGTGCGGACAAAAATTTTCCTTTCATGAAACTATAACCGCACGTTGCTCATACATAAATTGCATCGTTTGTACTAGTGTATCTCACATGGTTTGTATCAGAGGGCAAACGGGAATAGCCGATATTCTAGTTGACATTAAGAGGGAAAATGGAGCTGGGCAGGTCATGTAATGCGTACGATGGATAACCGGTGAACCATTAGAGTTAAAGAATGGATACCAAGAGAAGGGAAGCGCAGTCGAGGACGGCAGAAAACTAGGTGGGGTGATGAAGTTAGGAAATTGGCAGGCGCAAATTGGAATCAGCTAGCGCAAGACAGGGTTAATTGGAGATCTCAGGGAGAGGCCTTCGGCCTGCAGTGGACATAAATATAAGCTGCTGATGATGATGATGATCTCACATGCCACATGTCAAAAAAATTGGAGGACGCTTAAGCTTCGCCTTTAAGAGTGGAACGCAATAACATATTCAAAAGATCCCTGCCTTCTTATCAGGCTTTTTTCTCGTATATTCAAATTACAATCCGACGCTATCACGTCTGTAGGTTGTGGTTAAGTCGTACGTTACGATTTTTCTGACGGATTTTACTTTGAGAAATTCAATTTTTGTTCACTAACGCCTTGCGCCACGCAGAGGGCCTGCCCCGTCAGGGTGTTTCGGGATGATGTGGTTCGGCATGATTATTTCCACCAACGACGCCGGCGCTTACGCCGACGCCGGATTTTCTGCGACACCTTAACCCTTGACGGCAGAAACCCTTAACGGTCCCTTAACGGTCCTTTAACGGTCTCATAACGGTCCCTTAACGGTTAAAGAACGGCAGAAACTGCTTTCGAAGTAGGCGCTCATTCCTATTTTTGTCGAGCCACGAAAATCTCCCAGCAAGCGTGCTGCCATCTATTCATCCCATGACAAACCGCGCGATTCGTTGGCTTCGCGCCCCTCCACCAGCAGTCGCCGCAATCGGCGGCGCTTCCTGACGCAATCGATCTGCGACCTGCGCAGCCGCAGTAGCGCGCGAGCGTACTCGACGCTCCCCGACCGGCATCATCTCTCTGGCGCGGGGTTTCTTTTTTATTCGCCTCTCAAACGGCGAGAGTGAACCAAGCTTTGTGCCGGCAGCATCCGCGTGAACGTAACTATCAGCACGCCGTTCGTGCCTGAAAGTAAGCGAACCGTCTCATTGCAAGAACAGTCCGGCAGTGTTTGAAAAAAAAGGTGGGGGCCAAGCGGGTGACGCGCACAAGACCAGCGTGTCGTCTGCTACGGGATTTCGCCGTCTGCAAAAGTTACGACGGCGGAGAGGAGAGCTCCGGTCCGCAGCCAACGCCAGGCATCGCCGAGGAAGCCTAGGTAAACTCGAACCAACAAGCCAAATAACGCGGCGCCCGAGCTCGAGGGTTCCGACCTCGAGCTGCGTATTTATAAACCGCTCATCGTCTTGCCCGAGTCTCGAGCGCGTTTTCTGTCGACGTCGGCGCTTGCCGGGCGTGCGCCTCTGCCGCCGCGGAAATCTGAGTCGTGCGGGAAAGCCAGCGGCGTAGGCCTACGGCTCGCTGCAGCCGGCTGTTGTCATCCGTGTCTTTTTTTCGTCGAGTTTTTTCTTTCTCTCTTTCACTGAGGCGCGAGGTTCGATCTTCCATTTCTTTCTGGTCTTTTGTAAACGGCAGCGCGCGGTGTTTCGAAAGTGGGACTCTGCAAAACGAGATTATGGTTTGGCGAGAATAGGAAGAGCGCGCGCGTTTGTGTCTGCGCCGTGCGTGTGTGTGTCTGTGCGTGCGTGCGTGCGTGTTGTGTGTGTGTTAAAAAATTATGGGGTTTTACGTGCCAAAACCAGTTCTGATTATGAGGCACGCCGTAGTGGGGGACTCCGGAAATTTGGACCACCTGGGGTTCTTTAACGTGCACCTAAATCTAAGTACACGGGTGTTTTCGCATTTCGCCCCCATCGATATGCGGCCGCCGTGGCCGGGATTCGATCCCGCGACCTCGTGCTCAGCAGCCCAACACCATAGCCACTGAGCAACCACGGCGGGTTGTGTGTGTGTGTGTGTGTGTGTGTGTGTGTGTGTGTGTGTGTGAGCGCAACAAACGCAACAACACCAACAGCGCATACGGCCTCGCACAACCTACATGCGCACTCCCTCTCTCTTTCTCTCTAACTATATATATATATATATATATATATATATATATATATATATATATATATATATATATATAGTGTATGTGTGTGCAAGGGGGGTGGGGGGGTCGATTCAGTGAAAGCGCCCGCCTCGTATCGCCCTTGTCACACAACAGCTGCGCGCTCTGCGCCATGGGGGGGGGATGTTAGCTCTTTTTCCTTTCTTTTTCGCTCGCACAAGACATGAGAAACGCACAGGTGCGCTGGGCGAGCGAAGCTCTATAGCATTTCAGCGGCGAGCCTGCGAACGGTCGCTACTAAAGGTCGTTCATAAACGTGAGCCCACATAGCGATGCACGCGGCAGCCGCAGGGGTTTCTTTCTTTTATGTTGAGTCTTGCTTGACGCGAAGCCGTGACATCGCCTCCCGCAGAGGTTTGCGCTGTTGTCGTGCTCGCGAGCGTTGATCGAGAGGTGTTCTTGAGATGCGACACTTTCAAATGGGAAGTTGCGACATTGAGACAAACGCTTTATGCGTTTTCGATTTCTCTCTGGCCAACCGTTCCTGCGCTCTTTATAGGCACACACACGCTCAGTTGAGATATATATGGTTGTCAGTCTTAACGCTCGTAAGAGTATTCTCGATCGTTACGCAATGTATTCACGTAATCGTGTGATGTTACGTCCGTAGCCACCATTATTTGCACGAGAAACTTGACTCATTTTTATTCCTTGTGAAAGGACAGTTATGAACATTACTAGTAAACCACGCAACATTCTCTTAAATCGTTTTCTGTGACTTATTGTCGGATGTCTTGTACAGTTTATGTCATCCGAAAGCAACCTAACGTACGTCAGTCAGTCCCTAAACAGTCACTCCGGTCAATGTGGCACTGGTGACTGTGTGTCGTCCAAGACAAAAACGTGGGCATAATGGAGCACAAAAACATTTTTTTCTCCACATCTACGGAAGTTATTAGCACATTGCCAGTCGAAGATACCGGATAGCCTCTTATCACATTTTTCCCGTCTTCCCTTGATTTCTTTCTTGTTCTTTAATTTCTGAAATCCGTCACTTTCATTGTGTTGGCGACAGATAAAGACCGTAAACCGTGTTAGGGTGCCTTAATGTCATCGAGGCACCCTGAGACGTGTAGCGTTGCAGAGCCATCTAGCGAGCACGGATAGACTCATAAACACAATCAATGGCTTCCGAGATCTCTGGTATGAAGCGACGCGCCACGTCCTCAATTGGGATGCACTAACCTCAGCTGCTACAAACGCCTTCGTTCACTAATTTGATCAATAGTCAATAACGCTCAACACAGTATTTCACCCTTCATCATCAAGGTCGTGTATATGCGTAGCCACCTTGCAGCTCCTGTGTGTCCACTGTGTCTTCTTTTGCCCCCCCCCCCCCCCTCGCCTTGTGCTTCTTTGAGCTTAACTACCTCTTGTCAAGATGTACCAACAAGCACACCTCGGTACGCTTGTTTACCCAACGCCAAAGGGCAAGTTTTCATGAACCTCGTCGGTGCTGAAAAACGCATTTGGTGCATGTCGGTGAACATATTCCAATGCAAGGAACTCGCCTTGTCGCAATTACACCATATAGTCTTTGTTGTTCATCTGCTCCTGCCAATTATTTAGGGAGAGAAATGGCGGAAGCCATAGTCGATTTTTAAAGCGTTTTTCTGGGCATCATTAGTCTTCATGTGCTTACATATGGTTTGTTATTTCAAATAAACCTTAAACCTAACTACCATAACCTTCAGTATCAAAAGTTTGGCCCTTGGCAAAGCCAATTGTTGGCAGCGGAGAAATGCCCTACGCGGTACTGTATCGGACACCTTATAACGTCACAACCAAGTGCACTGTCCTCACATCTTCCCAATGGGACTGCGAATCGAGTCCATGTTGTCGCAGAGCCATGCTAAAGGTCTTGGCCTGTCACTCACACGCCTTCTGCGAAGAAAAAAAAAAGAAAGCTTTGACGCATTACACGTGGTCAGTGTGAAAGCCGTGTAGCGAGTCCCCGGCAGATGTATTTAATCATACCGGTTTCCAAACGCCTGCTCAAACCCGTCAAGGCGACAACAACACAGAAGGCGACAAACGACTGTCGCGTTGTCCACTTTGTTTCTCAGTCCGAGTCTTTTTCGCTGTGCCAAGGACCGTAGCGATTCCGGCCATATCCGGGGTCAGTGCATGCAGTGCTGACAGAGCTGGCCGACTCCTGCGCCCTCTACGAGCAAGTAGTGGCGAGAGGCGCATGCCGGTCGTGACGTCACAGATTTCCAAGCGTCCGTTAGCTTGCATTTCCGTTCGCGGATGACGCCACTGTTCGTAAGTGTTTCACATTTTCGTAAGCCCGTAAGCCCAATCTGGTTTCGGAACATAAAGCGCTTGAAGAGTTCAACTTGATGTCGCTCACTGTGATGAACCGTGATGATAATGAAGTGCGCACCACGGCGTCAAGGTCTCAACGGTCGTGTATCTCAAATGAGCTGGAAGAAACGATTGCGCGCTTGAACTTTCAAAGTACTTGCGAGCACGTGGCAAGACCGTGCAAACGTAGGCCGTCGCGTTTCCTCGAGAAACTGCAGCCCAGTAAAATATATTGCAGTGAGGACACGCTGTGTCATAACGTTTAGGGACAGCAGTGTGATTAAGAAGGTTAGCGAAGGGAACGACCCAAACTGTTTCCCCCGTCGGAGATTGGCGCTTGAGATTTTTGGTTGGATCTTACTCCATAGTCCTGATCTGCTGAGTCCATCTTGAGTCTGAGACACTGACCGGACATCTGAAGCGGTTTCAGGCGATTGTCAGGGTTATCTACTACTTCGAAAAAACAACGCAAATGTCGACGACCTACTTTGATAGAATACCTGTTTGTCGCCAAATATAACCGCGAAGGAACACGTCCATTTTGATTGTACACAAGCAGGGTAAACGTACGTAGTGGGCTGTGCAAAAGGTCTCGAAAGTGAAATACAGGTTAGTCAGTTAATCCTAAAGATTGCACTGTTTCCAAAGCACACCCCGGAGCTTCATTTCTGCGCAAGGTTTTCTTTCTTTTAATTTTGGTCATGGCGCGCTTTGGCATTTGGTTCCAATTTGCCTTAATTCTCAATTTGCCCTGCGTACACTCGTGCATCACAATCACGAACGCGCAGTACATACATACATACATACATACATACATACATACATACATACATACATACATACATACATACTACATACATACATACATACATACATACATACATACATACATACTACATACAGTACATACATACATACATACATACATACATACATACATACATACATACATACATACATACATACATACATACATACATACATACATACATACATACATACATACATACATACATACATACATACATACGTACATACGTACATACATACATACATACATACATACATACATACATACATACATACATACATACATACATACATACATACATACATACATACATACATACATACATACATACATACATACATACATACATACATACATACATACATACATACATACATACATGATAGGTTTCGCTGCCTTGAGAACAGAATGCGCGCCCAGCATATGACGTCACGTGTCTAAGAAACGGTTCCTGTGCGAAAGAGCGTCACGATACAACCTTTGCAGTGCTGATAATCAACGCTATACGCACATTTCCAACTGCAGTGACAGATTGTCACGGAGCCCGAATCTCTTCCACTTAATTCGTGGAACAGGCAGCTTATTTTAAAGATTGTCGTTTCAAGAAGAAAGCGTGTGGTGTGATTTCAGATTTTTCTGCCAACACTGTGTCCACAGTTTCATTTACGCAAACCTTCCTTCCATGTCTGTTCTTTTAACTTTTTTTTTCTCTCTTTCCCCCTCTTTTACAGGCTGAAGAGTTGCGGAAACTCTCGCGAAGTAAAGGACCACCCGGTAGGTTTCGGCGAACGCCCACTAACCGTTCGCGATTAGGAGTGTGCGAATAATCGAAACTTTTGGATAACGAATCGAGGGTTACCCTGTTGGGTATACGGAATAAGGCGATTCCACTTTTGTCTGCGAATCGAATAGTCCAATTCGAATGAGCCAAGGGCAAGAACAACCAAGGCTATACTCTCGTCTTGGTTCTGTTTCAGCGCTGTTACCTTCGAATTTCGTGAATACGAATATTTCTCGAACGGTTTCCGAATATTTTTTTTAATCGCCATCCGTGCGCAATTAAGCATAACGTTAGAATAAAAGTGCGACAAATTTTCTCCCGCTGGCGGCGGCATCGACTTGAGACACGAGATGTTACGGAGGTTAGCGCGCTAAATATCTCAGTTGATTCGACTTGGAACCGCCACCATTCGCGCTCACCAACAAGTCCTGAGTATGTATCTAAACTGCTTATTCACTCACAATTCTCCGTTTGTGCTTTTAATACACAACGCTTCATAACGTGCAATCTAATGACGGAAACTTGCTAACGTTGTGCACATACTAGGATGTGAAGTTCGTTTTATATTAACGGTGAAAATGGCTGCTCGCTATTCTAAAGCTCTGCGAAACGTATCTCATATTTGATTCGATTCGTTTCTGACACAATTAGATTCGTATTTGGTTTGGTCTCGAAAATTTTTATTCGCACACCCCTATTGGGAACGAATTGTTTCGCATGCGTGGTGTTCTGCATGCGACTGCTATATTTTATCTGTGGTAAAATATTCGATACGGTGCTATGGACGTTGACAACCTGACCTAACCACGGTTCTTTTTTTTCTTTTTTTTTTGCACCTTTCCCGATCTCTATCCCCTTGTTTTGCAATCCCTTCGGAAACAGCGGCTCAAGAGACAAGCAGGTGAGTAACCTTGAAATGTACACGCGCCTCGGAGATCAATCTGGGTTGTGTTCCGGTACTGGCAGTATAGACGGCTAAATACACAGCTAAAGCAACAGCGGCCATATTAAGTATCGTTCCAATTTTGACTAAGCAGGTAAATAATACGAAAGCGGCTTCGCAAAGACGGCATCCAAGTCAAAACTGATAGCAGGCTATTTTGCTCTCCAAACAAGATGGCGGCTGAGCAGACGGCTTGGAAAAACTCGACGGGAAGGTCGTCTGCTCACGAGGAAACGCAATCACCATATATCATGCACTGATTGTAAGCTATACTTCGTGTTTTTCATAAGTTCTCTGGCGGAAAAAAAAAGAAAAGTTAGAATAGAGCGATAATATGTTTTTCTTCTATTTTTTGCCGATGCGAGATGGTTTTAATTCGCAGGGACGTGTCCCAGATGCGTTCCATTACTGGGGATTTTAGGTGTTAAGGTAAACAGTTTTCAGTGCTGGCCAGAATTAGAACACAACCCTGGTTACAATATTCTTGACAAACCAGGCAGCCATATTTTTTACTGGTCTGATTTTGATAATTCTGCAAGGTTATTTCTACGGCTGTTATTCCAGCTAAAGAAAACTTGTGAAGTGTCGCAACGAAATCGATCGTTTTGAGTGGAGTGCGCAAAGAACAAATACAGCGCTTTCACAATCTGGCAGGCAAAGCGCATCGTTGGCGGGAACAACGAAGGGCAGACAATAGCGCTTCCTGGCACATGTTGTAATGCAGCAGCCGCCACATGATGCGCATTTCCCGACACTATTCATGCGCAGCGCCGCCGTGCGTCATCGCGTCCGTTTTTCTATGTGCGTTGACCCCGCTACCAGTACCGTCTCGTATATGTTCCATGTCGTTACCGGTTAGATCGAGCACCGCGTGGTACGCATCTTAGCTGTGATTCAAAACACGCTTGCCATACGCGGCTCAGTATAGTCGCGCTTAAGCCGGCTCACGCTACAGCGAAAATACGTCTGGTGTAACTTCGGCATGGTTATCTGATTGCACGCTTGACGATCGTCTTTACGCCACGTTTATCCGTAACACTCTTCGTGCACTTCTCTCAGCATTTGCAGTCGACACTTTCCCCAAAAAGGGGCAGATGTATGAGAAACTAGAACGCAATCCGTGACTTCATAGAAGCCGCGTTTATTGCACTACACTGAAACAACAGACATCTGCCTTCATTTTCAACACAATAAGCCATCCATTACCATCGATGAAGCAACGTAGAGATAGATCGCTTCAAAAACTATATAACAAAAGGTCGGTGAAAACCTATAAGAATGCAATGGAATATACCGCGCTGTCCAACTCGAAGATGACTTGTATAGATGCGCCAGCCAATTGCGTTCACGCGTAGCCGTGACGTATATGTAGGCCCCTCTTGGCAAACGTGTTTCGGAGAGAGGATCCACAGAGGGTAGGTTCAGTGCCGTTTTGAGTGTGGAGCTCATACTGAATTCTATTCACTGAGTATAGCTGTCTAGCGTAGTTAAGTTCGTCGTGCGACGCCGTGCTCGTTACTGATCCCCTTCGTTGCGCACTTGCGCGCAGAAAGCGCAGGGCCGAGTACGACGAGGGCGCCACCGCAGCTGCTGCTGGCGCCAAGCGGAGCGCTGCGCGGCCCTGCGACGATGAGGCCGCCCTCTCGCGGCTGAAAGCCGAACCACCACCGGGATCCAGCGTTCCCGCCACCAGCACCCCTACCGGCACCGGCGCTAACCTCACTGCGCCGGCGGCGGCCCAACAACCACCACCTCACGCGCCCAGCCCGCCGGTCGCCAGGACAGTAACACCACACGACGGCTTAGACCCTGGTATGTCTATGTGCATTCCCTTTGTACTGGGCTATGAAGCCGGGAATCTGAAACCTATAACAGAAAAGCTCGCAATGGCAGCTGTCGGCTACAGAGCGTAGCTACGATGGAGGTAGCGAATTAAATACCGCATTGAGGATTTATCAGATCTGGATACGTGATATAGTCTACACTTTTCATTTCAAGATGAAGAGTTGGGGTCGCAACGGGCCAACGTAACGCTCAGAACCGATAAAAGGTGGCACCAGTGGATACCAAAGGAGAGAAATCGCTGTCGAGGCCAGATAAGGCAGCCGGAGAGATGAGATTAGATATGTATTGAGAAGTCAAGCAAAAAAATAAGGGGGTAGACGGCTACATCTACACTTTTTTGATGTTCGCCACTTTGAACCACATTTGCCGAGTAAACTTTTGAAAGCTTCAACTGGTTGTAATAATTATGTATTTCGAAAATGCAGTAGGTTCCGTCGTTCTTTCTTTCTAATCTCTTCGTACTCTGCGCTGCATGTGTGACGACACTTTCGCCGTACCTTCGTGACGTCACGTTCTCCGACGTGTCTGGCCGTAGCGAACCGAATTGACCCAGGCGCGCGAGGAGATAGCATAAATTGCGGATGAAGCTACAACAGGGGCTTGTTGGTGTGAGTTCATGGCTGAACGGCTGGCAAGTTTTGAAGAAAGACTGGTAAAAGGAGACAGACAGAGAAAGGGTGATGCGCGATATTGCGGGACAGATCGACATAACGCTTCGCCGCGTTCCTGTGTAGTCACCAGTAGCGGACGGAACATCCGGAAAAGCGCCGCAGCTTTTTCGTGGCTACGGCTCCTCTATTTTTTCATAGATATAGGCGCTTTATTCGTGGCGCCTGGCGACGTAGACTCGAGCACTTGAACGCGCCTTCAAAGCTCCCCCCTCTGCTATCACACTAGGTTGAAACAGATTGGTTTTCTTGCGCCGCGAGCTACTGCAGATAGTAAATTGTACAAAAGGTAGAGGAGCATAGAAAGTCACAACCTTACTTAAAAATGCGAGAACATCAGTGCAGGCTGTGGAGTTTTTCTGTTTCCTTGATGGAAGTGAAACAGCCTGACCGCTACTGCTTCCCCCTCGAAGTTTTGGGTTTTGACACGGGTTTTCGACACCACTTTCTAGTTACTTACGTTTCTCTTTAAACATGCCCCGAAGCGATCTGTTCACCTTAAAATGCAATGTTTGAGCCTTTTGCCCACGCCGATGCCACGAGTGATGCTAGTTGACAGAGGATTGAAATGTGGCGGCCGGTCACTTATGCTATGCAGAATGACGCGTCACAGCTTGTTGTATGGAATCAAGAGAGATTCAGCATACACTACAACCTGGACATTTAAGACTGCGATCTGCATGGAATGCTATGAATTAGGCGATCCGTGGCCCCATATCTTGTACTGCCGATGCTTCAACGCAGAAAAAAAGATTTGAGGAACTTGAGACAACTAGACTTGATCATGCTTCGCGCAAGATTTATTCTTCCAGGAAATACTGCGCATAGCACGAAAGAAAACTTCGTGCCTTTTCTGCATTACTACGTAACACCAAGCTTGGGGAAGAGTGGCAGAACGTGTTTGGCTTCTGTAAAGCGGTATTCGGGCAGAGCAAGTGCTCTCCCTGACTTCCAAGCTAGCAATGCTGAAACTAATATCACAACCTGCATGACCACCACAACCACCACCGTCGCATGCGTTAAGCAGAAAGCTAAGCCTTTAAACAAACAAAATGAAGTGACGAAGAACTGAACGCTGCGATCCCGCTTCGTCCTTTTACTCGTGTGAGTATTACTTGCACGTTTACGGGCTTTCTTTAGAAACCTTATGTTCTCTTCACACTTGGTTTTCTTTCCCCTAAATCTCTTTTTGAATCGCTCTCCCTAATAGCTCCTTATTGTCCTTAACCTCTTGGGCAATTCTTCACTGCTTCCCTAACTTCTTCTCTTCCCCTTTCCCCAGGTTCCAACGTCGTCACTTCCTCCACGGTCTGCGCGGACGGAAGTGGCGCCAGCGGCGGTGCAGGCGGAAGCGCCAACGGAACCGGAAGCGGGTGCAGCGCCGTCAGCTCCTCGAGCAACGTCAGCAGCAGCGCCGGCGGCGGACAAGCGCAGCCACAGCCAGCGGCGGCCGGCGGCGGAGGAGGAGGAGGAGCCACAGCCGAAGACGAGGACGTTCGGCGCATCTTGGAGGCCGAGGCGGCGCTGCGCAGCCTGACGGGCGGGCTGCTGGCGCAGGCGGACGACGAGCCGCCGTGTGGCGACGTGCAGCCCATGTTCGAGAACCTGTTCGACAAGAAGAGCGACAGCAAGGGGTCGCCCAGCGACCAGCACCACCGGGCCACCAGCGAGTCCGTGGCCAACTCGTGGAAGGACGTGGTCACCCTGAGCGCCTCGTCCTCCTCCAACGGAAGCGTGCCCGGGGGATCGCCCATGCGCTCGCCCCTGTCGCCGCCGGACTCGAGCCCCGACCAGCCGGCCGCATCAACGCCAAGGTCGGTCTCGCGTGGTGCGACACAACCCTGTCCAGGGCGATGCGCGGTGTGCCGCAGAGCTCTTCGAGTTGTGTGCGACTTGCTAAATTTCTCGTAGGCCCAATGTTTCGAAATCCGGACACGGCAATTGGTGAAGAACGCGGTGGGGATCTGATGATTTTCGCGTCGGAAACAGAAAGCAAAACTAACCATAACACGCCACTTTCCCCACCAATACAACAGAAAAAATAAGCACGAATGCACCGTAACCAAATCAAACAAGCAGAATTTCCTACCAACAAAATGTTTAGGTGGCATTTGTGAGTTGGAACACTTTTTTTAATGTCGTTGTCATCCGGTGAATTAACTCGCTGTTCAGTCAAATAACTTCTGATAACCAGGTCATGTGCTCAGTTCAAAGCGCACTTTCGGAAGTGGTATGGTTGAAGAGCTCGTACTGTAGACGTTACCGTACTGTCGTTACCGACATACCATCTCCGCCACCTGACAGTTTTTCGCGTGCTAGCCTAAGCTAAAGCAGTACCGTGTCCATGCGCATCGTGCCTTAGCGAGCAAATAGAAACATGTGAGGTTGCCGAAATGGTTGCAGTAACGAAAAAGCGCTAGCGGCACGCTAAGCTCTATTTACGTACTTCTCGGCAAGTAATAGTTTGCAATACGAACTGTGCTGCCAGGGTTGTCTACTTGGGAGTTTGAAGCTATGCTTTACACCCTCGGATAAACGACGGGAAGTTGTGAAAGGCGCTTTTACCCGTCATTTTTAGATACAACAGCCTGCATGGCTTATAAGCTGTCTGCTAGCACAGCCCATTGAAACGTGTTCGTCATCTCTGGCTTCTCCACAATAATGGTCATTCTGAGGAGAAGCCCGTTTCAGGTAGCGAGCTTTTCCGCATAACGAATAACAGTGATGCTACCGCACCTAATTGTTGCCGCAAAATACGTGGTAACGAGACCATTAACAGTATTTATGTGCTACCACAAGCGAATGTGTTAACATTTTAAGCACTTGCCCAGCGTCTTTCCTTCTGTATCCTCCTCTAGTTGCGCGGTTTCCGTTCGCTTCCTTTATGAGTTGCGGAAGTCTAGGATGCTCCCACGCAAGGGACTTTCCGATCCAGAGCCATGTTCATCATTATCATCATCATCATTTATTTATCTCTTAAGGGCTCCTGTAGGGCATTGCATTAGTACATTGCATGTTTTTTTTTTTATGGCAACCATGTTTAATGCTCCTTTTTTATCCGTGTCATCAGCTTCGCACCAGCCATAAGACTACACATTTTTCAACAGATCGAGTAACTCGAAAGACATCTGTGAATGCTACGTGCTAGATGACCACTGATTACAAAAGCACCACTGATCTCTTATTTTTTTTTTCTCTCTATCTCTCCCTTTGTGGACAGGGTGGCGAGAGAACACGAAGAGTCTATGGACACGGAGATGAGCCGAGCCGACAGCAGCACCGGCGACGGCCTGACGCCGCCCAGTGCGGCATCGGGTCGCCACAGGGACGCTGCCAAGGACGCCGCCGACGAAGACAACCACCACGCCGAGCGGGGCGCTAGGGTTCCCACACCCGAAGCCGGACAGGTACGTAACGCTCAGAGGAATAATCCTAAATTATTAAACACATCCTAGAGAGCGACACTGAATCAGTTAAAGGGACGCTAAAGCAAAACACTAAATCAGTTTAGATGGATAATGTTCTTTGAAAGTCTTTTGTTGTTAATCTCGAAACAATAGGCTGATTATTAGAACAGAAAATGAGGGTCAAACTTTCAGTTTTTGAATTTCACGCCGAATCCGCAACGCCGAGACGCCACTGTGACGTCACAGCGAGCTAGTGCGGGAATTTCACGGAGGCGTCGTCACCCGTCTTTTGTTAGTGCGCTTTTTCTGGCTTACCAAGGGTCTTATCGGGGTAAGAGTGATGTTTTTGATATTGTAGAAGGTTTATTGACTGATACAGAAGAAATCACCTTTCTCTTTAGTTTCCCTTTAAGACTATGGTAACGCATGCCCTCAAAACTCGTTTTTTTTTTTCCATTGCCAGAAAAATGTCGGTTACTGGTGGAGAAACACATAACCAAACTTCCCTGTTTCATGCATTCCGTGACTAAACCTCAGTGCCGGTGTGTCAGTGAGGCGTCGCAGATGTCAGTGTATTGTCTTGTATTCGAGCCGCTCCTGCACAAGAGACGTTGCCGAAACAGCCTAGGTTCAACCTATGATTCCTTGACCATGTCACGTAGTCCTTACTAGTCGATAAACACTAGACCCGAGTATTTCCCATTAAAATTCATGACGTCAAAACCAGTTGAGGTGAAAACGTGAGGGTGTCCCCGCCACCCGTCGTCTTTCGCTTTGGCGTCTTTTCTGGCTCACCAAACCTTATTCTTTCACTGTAATAGTGGCTGTGTTGCTGCATCCTACACAAACGTACTTTCCTAATGCAGTTTAACTTAATGCTTTAGTGTCCCTTAAAACCAGGTCCCTTAATACCCGGTCCGTGTAGTAAGCCTTTCCTGCTCTTCTCTGCCTCAACCAGATGGCGTTCGGGTCCTCTACGCCAGCGCCGCCGTCGCTCTCCTCCTCCTCCTCTTCATCGTCGGTCTCCTCGTCCTCGTCGACCCACTGTCCGGGCACGCCCGACGTGGCGAGCACCGCGGCCACGGTCGGCTCGTCGCAGTCCTCGTGCTCGAGCCCCGCCGCGCCCGGTGCCTTCGGCGCCATGGGGCCGTCGTCCTCCTCCGCGGCACAGCCGTACGGTGCACCGGCGGCCGTCAACAGGTCCGACGCGGCGCCGACGACGCGGACCGGTAGGCCTGGCGAGGCGTACGACGTCGGCAGCCTGCTCAAGATCGAGGAGGAGTGCGCCTCCATACACTCCGTCGTCGACCAACAGCGGTTCAAGGTCAGCCGGTCAATGCCGCTTTCGCCTTGTTTTAACTGCGAAACATTCATTGGCTGATGCCAACCACTTTGGAGGTAGAGTCCTGTCTTGGGCCCGATGTTCTAACCATTTAGCCGCAGTCGCATGCATCGTATACTTCTCTCGTGACAATGTCAATTAGCTAGTTGGCATTACCAGTAGTACGCACACGAGCAAGAGCACGTGCCAATTTCCATTCAACCACTGACTCGGGAATGAAACGCGTGAATGATAGTAAAATCTTACCGCTGTCTTTCACGTGCGTCGCGTCTCGAAGCAACGAGTTGCTTGTAAAAGCGAGAACCGTGCCAGTTTCTCCCATTCTTCCCTCGTGACAGCTGGACGCATTTAGACGCGTGTTTGAGGCGCTTTGAGCTGTGTTAACAAAATACGGTCTTCAAGATGGGGGCACAAGTTAACCACTCCTCTCCCCGTAGGAGCTAGCGCTACCTATTCGATAAACCACCTTCCGGATCGGCCCATGCGTTAATGTACCAAATTGTAACGTTTGTTCGCCGAAGTACAAGAAATCAGCCCTGTTGCTGTCGGCTTCGTGATGCCGTCGTCGTCGTCGCAGTCTGGCTACTTTGGTCACCCACGCGCTAGCGTTACAGACACAATCGCTCGCCTTGTCTGGCAACGCTTTGAAGAACACCAAACGATGCTTGATAGCTAGCTGCATACAAAATGTTTCCCATAGCACCGGCTCCACACGGTGCGGGATTTGCATAAATTGCATTTGCACCGGCCCCAAAAGTGGGGCCTCTTATCCCACTTTGCAATCGTGGTGCAAAACCCCTAGCATCATGATGTGGTTTGTACAGCGCTCGGAATTACACGAAAAAGGTGCACACGGGACATGCGCTGTCATGTGTGTACCTTCTTCGTCCTCGGTCTAATTGTGAACGCTGCTCAAACCGCATAATGAACGCACACCAATCCGCTCACTTTTCTATCCTAACGTAGCGTCATCTACGTTCTCCCAGGTGGAGGAGACTAATCGCGAGGATTGCTGCCGCCGAGCTAGCAGCAATGGCGGAGGAGGAGGCGCGGGAGCCAGCGGCGCCGCTAGCGGACGAGCGTCGCGCAGTCCGCCTACCGGCGTCGTCGCACCCCGGGGACCTCCGCTGGCATCGCCGGGACCCCCGCACATGTTCGGTGGCGGCGGAATGCCGCACGTGCAGGTTCGTGCGGCCGCGATACCCTCAGGTCACTCACAGCTAAAGGCCGATTTACGCTCGAGCCGCACCGCACACCTACCGCACGCGTGCGGTAGATGCGGCGTGCTTCACACACTAGTGCACACATTTCGGTTTACACTGTATTCGCACATGCAGTGTTAAACCGAAAATTGTGTACCAGTGTGCGACATACGTAATGTTTAAAAAAGCAGGACCGCACGCGTGCGGCAGGCGGGGGGTGCGGCGCGCAGCTCGAGCGTAAATCAGCCTTTCATCAGCCTTAATACGCGCCGCTGTGCCCGCATCCACTAAGCACCAGCGCGTTGGCTTCGTTTCACCAGCCCATTTAGGACATGGCTTTCTGCTCGCCGAGGTTGGTGGTGTGGGAGAGTCGGTGTTTCTTTTATCACCGCATAGCTGCGCAGCCAATAGTGTGGGACAAGGACAAGGGGCGGACTTTCAAATGATCCTTATTTGATGTGTGCGCACGCGTATGGATGCACCGTCGTGCGATGCCTTGTTACAAGTCTCTTCTTTCGTTCTCTCTCTCTCTCTCTCTCTCTCTCTTTTTTTGTGGCCTTGATTCTATACATGTGAGATCAACTCCTGTCTAAAATCTAAATTGTGCGCGTACATGAATATTCAAGATGTTTAATATCGAAGTACATGTAATACATGGCATATGACATATAAATACAGAAGGAGGTCTCAAAGTTGCAAGACTGAGAGTGATACCTCCTATAAAAGCATACATCAGACAGGTGAGTTTGAATTTAAGCGCTTGTCTTTGTACAACCCTGCTTGCTGCGTCGGCATACATGGTTAATTCTAGTCACGTCTGCAGGAAGCGGCGCGTCCAATGTCCTATTGTTCATTGACATCCACTGTATATAGAGCCGTAGCTTTCCAACAGACTGGCCAAGCTGCTGTACCCGTGACTCTGTCGTCATAATCATTTATCACGCCCCTCTACGCTGTGGTATCATCCTGTCATCAAGTTATTACAAATAACATGTCACATGCTTAAATGCTTGCTCGCGCGGCTTTAGGCTTACCTAAGCCTATTTTCTTGTGTCCGTGCCATGTGCCGGTACAGAAGACAGCTGCAGCAAGATAAGAACATCCGTCCCTTCTTACTTCGTTATCGTTATCTGCGGCGCCTGCGGCATTGCACCAGGCAACAACAGCAGATCGCACAATTCTTCTGTATGCTCGTGTGCTGGTACCAGGTGCAACGAGCCTTCTACCGCGCGAACGTGCATGAATGGTATGATATGCGATGAGATGGGTGACGTGTTTGCGCGCTCACGCAGGTGAAGCAGGAGCCCAAGCTGGAGCCGATGCGCTACTCGGACTGCGCCCTGCAGCCAGCGCATCGCGAATACCCTCCCCCAGCGGCGGCGGCAGCGGGCGGGGCGTACGCGGGTCCCTTCGGCGCGGCCGCCATGGCCGAAGTGGCCCCGGAGCCGCCGCCGCCGGCCGCCCGATACGCCATGCTCGAGACCAAGCTCAAGGTGAGCACATGATGACCACGATGAATTATGACGAAACGTGGCCACCTATACCCACGATGGGTAGGGGGCCAAGAATGTTGAGGTTGCAGGAAACGTGCAGATAGTAATACAGTCGAACCCGGGTATATCGAATCTGAAGGGAATCATTTTCAAGGGGATTTTACTGTTGTTCGTTACACACAATAATTCGTTATATGTGTGTTCGATGTATCCGGGTTCGAATTTAGTAATAATTACCGGTATAGGAGATGTCCAAAGCATGGCGTCCGCGACGCGTTTTCCCGGCGTCTCGCGATTGCTTCCGGAGCATGCAGCCCCCGAAAGCACAGTCTTTCGAGACCTATTTCGGTTACTCGGAGGAAAGCAGTCGCTGGCGGCTGGATTTGGACACCAGCTGTGAAATGGCAATGTAAAAAAACGCAAAACATGAAGACGAATGTGCCCTGCATTATTGAGTAGTCAGATAATATGAAGGCAGAATTGCATTCTGAAGCAAGGACATTTACCTCTCTTCTTCTTCGTCATCTTCTCCTCCAGAGGGCAGCTTTCATACGCACACCCCCTCCATGAGTGTCTGGCGTGAGCGCCTGTGTGCATACTGCGTCTAACTAGTCGTTTTCAGCACTGTGGAAGCTGCAACACAAACTTAAAGTAACGTTGCGACACCGACTTGAATTTCCCGCACCAGCCCGCCAGGATGAAATGGACTTTGACAGCGTCTGCTCTGGTATACCTGATAGTTAGCTGATGTCTACGTTGATGTGTACTCTGGTATACCTGAATAAGACTGCATTCTATTCCGCACATTTTGTCCTTGTACTCAGCCTGGTCAGTTATAAGAACTACTTGGTCAAAACGGCCCCCTTACAAGAAAATACATTGAGATCTGTGACGTGACACTCACACGTATAGGCGCTCAGGTTTCGGCAAGAAATTAAAAGAGAGCTACAGAAGTATCGTACCGTTTTCATTTTGCACCCGCAATAATCAGGCTTCTTCCAACGAAGGAATGGAAGGCAGAGTTTTGAAAGGACACTCTATACCAGTATAAGTTGGTTGGCTATACCATTGCTCTGGTGTTTTTTATTGTCTCTTTGGCTGAGTTTCGCAAAAAATCTGATTGGTTGCGGAAGAAGATTCACTCAAGGAAAAGTTCTCATAAACCTTGAAGTATATAACGAAACTACTACAAAAGAAAACCACACGGTTTCCACGAAAAAAAAAGGGGGGCTTCGCGGCTCAACAAAAAGTGCGTCCTGTTCAGGGGTTCGAACCTTACACCAACATGTTTTCAGTGCTGTTACTCTACCAGCTGAGCTCACTAGGAGGCTACTAGTAGGTAGTAGGGTGAGAGGAAATGAATCGACAACTCGAAGCGTAGGATCAATAAATAAGCAAATCGGCATGTCGAGCGCTGCAAGGCCAACTTGTACGTGGCGAAAGCAACCGTCTCTTCGTGCTTCTTGCAGTAGAAACTGTTTGTCTTTGCTTGAAAGCCAACTGCCACGAATTTCACTTTGGCTAAGTTTGTTAAAATGAGCAGTATAGTCCACTAAAGCGGTCTTAGCAACGCCGTAGACCTGGCAATTGCATAGGTTTCTGTTTAGCAGATTTTAAACAGAACGTAAGCAGACGACGCGTGCACCTGGTGGTTGTCGCTATGACGTAAGTCCCAGCACGCCACCTTCCGAGTTAACCTCGAAAAGGATTGAAAGGTAGTGAGCATTTTAAGAGGACGGGTTGTGTGCCGACCCGTGCAAGACAAAAGGAAAAAAAAAGAAAAGAAAAATGTCGCCGTGACTTTCGCTTTCTCAGACAAATTCGCGCGTTCCAGCAGGAGTCGCTGAAGCCGCCAATGGCGGCCTACAGTGAGGACGGCGGCGGAAGCGGAAGCGGCGGCCACCTGGTTCCACTTCCGGACGACGACCACCCGCTGGTGATCGACGAGAGCCGACTGCGGCTGGACGAAGAGGAAGAGGACGATGAGGACGAGGACTCCAGCTCACACGCCGCGCTCATGGACTCGCCGCAGAGGACGCCCGAAGGCACGCTCAAAGGTGAGGAGGGGGCAGGTATGACGTCGCACGGCACCGCGCTGCACATATGCGTGTTTGTGTGTGTGTTAGATGGCTTGCACGTGGCGTCACGGAGGCAGCATCTCACCGTGACGGTTCTCCAATATGGCGCCTAGGATGACGTCAGTGTGTACCATATTCACTGCCGCCGCCGGTAACCTGCTCCCACGGAGAAACGAAAGCTTGAGGCGCCTGTCCTACACTGTAAAAATGGTTTACACTCTAGAATAATGGTGTGAATGATTCTATAACTCACACATTTACACCCTTCTGGGTGTCGGGGTGTGAGTTATAGACTTACACCTTTGTTCACTTTGAAAGACGTAAATTATTTTACAGTGTACCGACTGTGTTGGAGCCGCGCGAGGCGCCAGAGAGCGCAGCTGCTCGCCGTGCTGGTTCACCAAGATGGCGCCGATAGGAGGATGAAGGGCGAAAGTCAAGCGAGTGGTACAGAGAGAGAGAGAGAGAGAGAGCGCTGTACACACACTGTTTTTAGCCACTCGCTTGTCCCGTCTACGCCACAAACCGTCGTGGTGGTTGGGCGGCTATTGCATTGCGGCTGCTAAGCCCGAGGTTGCGGGTTTGATTTCGGGTCCTGGCGCCCTTATTTCGATGAGGGCGAAATGCAAAATAAAAAGCGTTCACGTATTAGGATTTAAGCGCATGCTTTTAACCTAATGTGGTCAAAATATGTCCGGAATCCTCCACTATACGGCTGCCACCGTCATAACCCAATGCTCACTTTCTAGACGTTAAACCCCAGCAATTTTTAATTTTAATGCGAAAGCATTATACGTAGCATTGCGCGCAAATCCGGTGGCGACGGCGTGACCGAGTTGTGATACTCAAAATGGCCGACGGCGCAAAGAGTAAAAACAATGCTCGGATTGACGTCACATTTCTCAGGGGGGTTCCTGTAAACAAAGTAACTTATTGGCTTGGAAAACAAAATTTGGTGAATTTTGGTCTGGGAGGGTAATCAAACCCGGGCATCCGGGGTTGCGAGACGAGCGTGCTTCCCTGACGCCACTGCGGCTCCACAGTTCTGGCTCACTAAAGGTGTGCCTATATAATAGTACGTGCGTCATTGCACGCGTCATGCTGCAGCCATTTGGCTGACTGAATGTTTCACCAAAGGGACTATACCGCTTTCGCATGTCCACACGTAAACAGTCTTACGTGTCTCTGTCGAATTTTTTGGCGCTATTCCCTTCAAAGATGTTGCCTTACCAGTTTTAGCTCGGATTGAGACCTGAGTGCGTGTATGCTCGGACGTCAACAAAGCCAGCGTCTATAGCATATCGGAGGGGGTGGGTAAACAACGCTACAGACGACGAATGACGAGCATTTGATATACAGTCGGACCCGGATATACCGAACCCGCATATAACGAATTATCGTGTACGACGAACAGCAGTAAAATCCCCTTGAAAATTTTTGTATGAAACTTTTTTTTATATATCGAATTAACTATATATTGCAACTTTTTTTCTGGTTCCCTCCAGATTTGCTACATCCGGATTCGACCGTACATCAGACGAGTGCTGCGCTAAAAAAAAAAAAAGTTATCTTAGGCAAAGAATTCGCATATATATTGTCATATCCAATATGCGCGTCATGTGGAGAAAGACGAAAGATCTCGCACTTTTAGAAGAGAGGACCAGGTCCACGGCTATTCGTTTCAGTTCATCTAATTAAAAGTGACGTGCCCTGTTTTCCCAGTTCCTGCTTTTTGCACGTCGCGACCATATGTACGATGCAACAAAAAAAAATATCTATTGAAGAAAGCCTCCGCAGAGTCCACCATTAAAAAGCAATCTGGCAACGCCCATCATCTGTTAGTATATCTTGCTAATTGCAGAAAAGGAAACAAAAAGCCCTTTAGCAGAGCAGAGACGAAACGCTTTTTTTTTTTTCCTACCTTTCAATTTTAAAAAAGCTTCCACGAGCTCTCTCGCGTGCTGGTGGTGATTCTCGCACACCTCCTTGAGTTTGCCATGCACCCTGATATCGCCTCATCGAATGTCACGCTCGTGGAACGTGATGTATGTCAATGTCGAGTTGCAAAGTTTCTTTTTTTTTTTTGCCTGCTCCCTTAGAAGCAGCATGCCTCGTGTACGTAGGACACTATGTATACGCCTTAGTTTCTGCTTTAGTTCGTGAGTATATGACAGTGTGGTAACTTGGCTTATAATATATTTAGGAGGATCGAGGAAATGTGATTTAAATTTTACCGTTTTCGTATCAGCGACTTCTTATATACCGTACGCCTGCTCCAGCCCTTCAGTTACATGTCACATTGGTGCGACTATATGAGAAGTGAGGCGCACATATGCTTTCGCACGCGTTAAAACCGAAGGCATGTCGAGACGTAGGTCTAGCTGCATATATACAGACTTCCGACAGACGGGCACGACTTTATGCGCTTCTCCTAGTCGAACAAAACGCGGGCAATAAAACAAAAACAGAAACAGAACGCTGGAACAAAACGAATCTCGAGTCTGTTTTTTTTTTTTTTTTTTCGAAGTTGCATGCCTTCCCTCTGCAACTGCATTCGCGGTTGCGCGACGGGTTCTGAAGAACAACGACCGCTATTCATAAAACCAGGTCTGCCGCCGAGACAATGGCTTCTTGCAGCCTATAGCAGTGTGCTTTATTTTCCATTGCTCGTGCTTATGTATATATACATAAACAAAAATAACGTATCACGAGAGGCTCATAAAGAACGTCATACGTATATACCACCTGTTAGCAGTTACATTTTGACCGACAGTCTAGAGGAACGCGGAGTCGTATGGGGGGTCCACGTGTCAGCTTATTCGCATAGCCTGAATCTCAAGAGAAACGCTGCGCGGAGGGAACAGCGCGCTGTTATTTTGCCTACGGTGCCGCCGGCAATATCTAGAAACATTCGAAGCGCGAAGGTGCTCTTGCAACATGGTGTCGCCATGGGTAAGTGCAGCGTCCTCGTAAGGAAACGCTAAAGAGGAATGCTAAGTTAAAGGGCACCTCACCAGGTGTGGCCTTTTTTTAAGCAGACAAGCGCAGCACATACTTCACGCGCTGACGATTGTGTCTGCAAAGTACTACAGCGTTGCGCACCCCCCCCCCCCCGCGAGAACAGCAGAAATTTCAAACCAAAAGCCGAGCTGCCTCCCTCTCGAAAAAGCTGCGCTCCCAGCCAGAGAGTCGAGGTAATGCGCACGAACGGCGTGACGTGTCACGCAGTCCTACCGACGTCACTCACCATGACCCGTTACTTCGGCAAATCGTCCAATGAGGAACGCGCAACGCCGACTTCGGAAATGCGCCGTGCAACAAAAGTGAAAGAGAAACGAAAAAAAAAAACTTGGGAGACGCTTAAGGCTTCGCCTTTAAGAGTAGAACGCCATAGCAATAACGGGTCCCTGACTGCTTCTCACGCTTCCAGACAACTTCCGCTTATGTAACCGCAATCTTTACGGAGAAACGCTTGCGGTGAACGCTATGGTCGAAGGCGTGCTTTCTGGTTCTTTCTTTTTGTTTACCCTGCACGGCCGGCGCCGCAGCTTCCACGGATGCGCGGAGGCGAACGCCATCTGGTGGTGCTGCAAGGAACCGAGCGGAGCTCGCTTCTTTGCAGCGCCACCAGGTGGCATAATTTTTGCTCGCGGTCAACGCCGAAGACGCCGTGCTCAATGTGCAACTGGCTCCTCAAAGCTATCCCTAAAAAAAGGAGGCGATGGTTCTTAATGGTGCAATGGCTAGGCGTGGACATTGAGCGCCCGAACAATGTTTTAAAAGTTGTGAGCTGGTGTCACGAAACATGACGGGGAATGTTGCTGTAAATGGTACCTAAAGTTAACCGGGTGTAAAAAAAATGCCTGAAAAATAATATACAAGAAACGTATGAGCATGCACACTTTGAGGCCACGTTAAACATTGACAATGATTCGTGACGCACACGATAAAAACATTGAATGGAAATGTTCGGTGAACAAGCCGTTTTAAAGGATTGCGTTTGTTTGCGTATACGTCAGTGTTACAATGGAACACTTTAAATTCGTACTTTCAGTGCATACGAGGCAGGAGATTATAGCTTGGTTTCAGCAGTGGTCTCACCCCTGCTGGCACGTATTTGGAGAGCCCAGTGACGTCAGGAGTTTCCGTAATGTCTAGCAAGCCTAGATCTACCTACACTATCCTCCCCCTCCTACTCCTTGAGGTGCTAGCAATCTCTCCGCTTGACGTTAACGACAGGGCTGTCAATATTTAATAGCAGTTATAGTGGTCTTGCATGGATGTAATTTTCAGCCTGCCAACTTCATAAGCTGTGTCAGTAAATTATGGTTATGCAATAACAAAGCACGCCAGTGTTGCCTTGTAAGGAGGTTCGGTGAACCCGAAAGGACGCAAGAAAAATAAAACGGAAGACGGGTGGTGACGCCTCCCTAAAGTTCCCGCACCAGCCCCCCATGACGTCATGGATTTTCACGGCGGCTATTCGGGTATAGTTGCTTCTCGGCAAAGAAGCACTACGTTGCACTTAAGAATCAAGGACTCAGTCTAACAACTTTCGACGACTTTAGCTGCACCATAACGACCCTAATAGTGTGAACAAATTTATTGTGGTCACTTATGTCATACACTGACGTGTCGACGGTGAAGTTTTGGTGAGTGCTATGTTTCATCCAAAGCACTATTTCTAGTTGAAGCGCCTGCCCTCCTACAAACGGCGTCATAGTCAGATAGAGGCCTCTGACAAGGGGTATTTGTCAACTTCTGGCTAAGTTTTCCTTGCGAGCATTTCACGAAAGTTTTTAACCGATTTTTAAGCGCAGATGTCAGATTCTGAGTTGACTGTTTCTAGCCAACTAACTACTCTAACTATTTGGTTCGGTAAAGTATATTTAAATTTGGTCGTTTAGTTTTGAAGTATAATCTTCCTGAGGGCTTTAATTTACAAATGAATTCTACGCCTGCCCTCCTACAAATGACGTCATAGTCAGATAGAGGCCTCTAACAAGTGGTATTTGTCGACTTCTGGCTAATATTGTCTTCACGACCATGGGTACATGGTGACCGACACACAGCCAAGCAGGCAACTGTGTATGTTCTTCGGTTGTCGTGTGACCTGTTTACATTCCTCACCTTTTGGTTAGACTTCGCACCACACAAAAAAACAGCAATATGCATTCTCTAGAACTTACTATAGGTTTCCATGAACGCCTACGATATGGAGTTAGCAGAGTTAACCCCCTGCGAGAGTTCCTGTTTAATCCGCGCTCTGCACACTTTTCATCTGTTGCATCTTAGATCTAGCCTGAATAATGATATCAGCATAACACGTCACAAGCTAACTAGCAATGGCTAGCTAGATATTTAAGTAATCTTTACCTTTCTGTTGTTTTTTTTTCTGCCTGCAGACAGCAAATGCCCTACTCCGGGTTGCAATGGCACGGGTCACGTGACAGGTTTATACTCGCACCATAGAAGGTAAGTGCCTCCAATTCCTTGTTTGCGTCGAAGTAGTCATTCGATGATAATAAAACAATTTTCGTAGACAGTACTGTCTAAAGAAGCGACGGTATTGCAGACATAGGGTAGCGTGCTCAAAGCAACGTTCGGATAGTTACATCGTGGCGAACTGGCACCGACATTTTAAAACCTTCGTGCGCTGAAAGGTTTGAACAAGTATATATTTTAGCTTGTATCATAATTCCTGCGGTACGATTACGATAAATCATGTCTAATTGCAATATAGTAACGTTGCCTGCCTCAAATATATGAGTCACATTTCAGCTTTCCACCCCGCTTGCGGTCATATAGAAAGTTGAAGATTTCCTTATGTATACTCTTCCATAGTCGCCTGCGATAAATCCACAAGTGTATTTGACCCCGAATATATCCCGTACTCGTGGATTTCAATGCCAACTTGCTCTTACAGGGGCTTGCTTTTATCAGTGGGTTCGGTTTCGAAAACAAGGGTATGTAAGCGGCATAGTCATAATATCTCTCTTGACACTTTTTTTCAGCCTGTCTGGGTGCCCAAGAAAGGACAAGATTACACCCGAAAGTAAGTCTCTTTTTGGTTACTTGAAGATATTACAGAGTTGTACTGTGCACTGGACGGCAATTTAGACCTTCTCATCGCGTAATCTAGTACCATGTTAGCCATTAACCAGTACTTCAGCTCAACAAGTGATATTATTTAATATTGACACAAGCCTTCTAAAGTTGACATGGCTGCGAATGAAGAGTATTGTGTCATGACATGGATGTATTACGTCAGCAGTAATTAAATGCTCCAAAAACGTTTAGTGCAGCTGTAAATTATAAACGTACGAACACAGATTATTCTAGACGAACAGCCTCAGCTTTTTATGAAATGCAAGATATCTGGGACCACGCTATTAGAACGTGCTCCTGACTACGGAAGCGTAGCTGAAGTTCTTCGACAACAGTTGGAGTTTTCTTTGCCAACTCATCGCGCAACATTTTTAACTGATAATTAATCGCGGATATCCTATTCTCGTTGACTGTTTCTAGCCAACTAACGACTCTAATTATTCGGTTCGCTAATGTATGCTTGAATTTTGTCGTTTAGATTTGAAGTCTATTCCTCTTAAGGGTTTTAATGCTCTTAATTGTACATTTAGTGCTGTGTTCGGTGACTCTTTAGTGGCGATTACTGTATAGAATTGAACGGATATAAAAAAAATCTGTTCTTCCTTCTAATTTCCCTTACAGTTTTGGCACAGCACGAAACAATACTCAAGTAAGCCATCGTTGGGAGTATATGCTACGTACTGGCATTGGTTTTCCTTAGTTGGCCTACTTTGTTTTTGCTGCAACTGTAGTGTGGTTCCTTGTTGGTGGCACGGAGGTGTTATTGCATGCCTTTGTGTTCTCCATTTTGCACAGTAGCTGTTGCTGTGTTTATTATTTCTGCACTGCTCTTTTGTGTGTGTGTGTGGAGCATTTTGCTGTGTGTTTTCGTGTGTTGGGTTCTGTGTTGTTTTAATGGTGACCTTGAATGCCTCGCGTTTAATTAGCCGTTGTTTTTCCATCGTCCGGCAAGCTTGCTCGACGTTGCGCTCACTAACGACAACAACACTGAAATACAACGCTCTGCAAATTTGCATAGACTAGTCGGAACCCTTATTGACGTAGACCACCCTTCCCCCTCACCCCTTTCTTTAAATTTTGTGTAAGGCGTTATCGTGATGGGGCGGATTGGGGACACAAAAAAAGATTGCTTCCACTTAATGGTGACTATTGAGAACTGACTGAGCTTTACACATTAATTCACGTTAGATGCCCTGTTCTTTCTACTTCTTTTTTCTTAATTTACATTTCCAGCAGGGTACGTCAGAGTCTTCAAAATCTTTAAGACCTTTACGGACATCGTTTAAACCATCATGTTTAAACCATCAAGCCAGCAAGTGTCAGTGACATTGCGCTGTTAGTTCGGTGAATTAGTTATGATTAGTACGAGATGCTTCCATCAAATTCACTGCGTTTCGAAAAATTAAATATTCAACCCCCGAATCCCAAATACACTTAAACATCTCAAATCCTCTGGGCATGGCTTTAACTTACTAGGCGGTAGATAACAAAACCTCACTGAGCCAGTTTTTTGTAACTTAACTGTCGCACTTTCCCACTCCGTGTTATTCTGCTTGCCACCGCATGATAGTTGTAGAATAAGCGTCTTATTACTGCTATAGCGTATCATAAACGCTCCTGCAATGTACAGGCTGTCTCACGTAACTTGCAGCAAACTTTAAAATTATGCCAATGCCACGTAGCTAGACAGAGCCAAGGTAACGTTGTTTGTCGTTGCTTCGACATACTCAGATTACTTTTTTTGCATTCCGCCTAATTACATAATTAGTCTTAATCCAATATTATAATTAGATGAAAAGTGTGAATGAGAAAATTGTAGAGCAACATGAAAAGCTCCCCATACAGCTTTCTGTTGCTCAATACGTGCTACATAAAAGTGTTTTGAATGATGCGTGAAGGATGCTCACGAATACACGGAAAGTGCCTCCAGCGGCCAGCCGCGCGGCAATTTTGCGTGTATTCGTGAGCATCATTCACGCTCGCAAAAACACTTTAATTTAAAATTCATCTTGTAATTTCTGATTACATCGATGCTACCTTCTGATCTATTGAAAAAGAAAAACAACGAAGCTCGTTCGGCTTTTGCGACTATTTACGGTAACGAGCGCCGCTTTCGTATATACATATAAAATGTGAAAACATGTAGTTTTATCAATGTTACCGTGTGACAGCGTGCGCTGTCTTTTGCGTGTGCATTGTGTGACGTGTGTGCCTCCTTATTTGCGCCAGGTGCCCCACTCCTGGCTGTAATGGAAGAGGACATGTGAATAGCAACAGAAACTCACACAGAAGGTGGGTGACCCATATCCAGTGCATTGAAACGTTGCGCGGGAACCCCGCGTCATACTGATCTGAAGTCGCAACCACAAGGGGGCGCATTTCCGACGCATTTTTGGCGTGCATGGGCGCGCGTCGACTTTAACGGCCGCGCAATAACCACACTGCTATCGTCGCCGCAGTAAGTACCTGCAAATGGTACATGGTCTAATCAACAACCAACCACATGGAACGCATTTCACGCCTTTTGGTGCACGGCTACACAGCGCAGCTATCACGCCAGGTAAATTGGAACTGCTTTAGATGCCGGGCAACGCGGCGTCGAAAATGCTTCGAAAATGCGCTCCATGTGGTTCGGTTATCGCCTATAACCTGCGCGTTTTCAAAAACGAACCGAAGTCGACGTGTCGCTTATTGGGCGTCGTCACATTAGGGAAAGCGAAGTTTGATTCTCTTGCGGGTAACTAACGGAAGCGTGCTTGTCTCGTCTTGTCTTTCTCCTTTTCCTCGTCATCCGCGCTGCCGCCAGCCTGTCCGGGTGCCCCATTGCCGCCATGGAGAAGCTGGCTCAGAAGGAACAGAAGAACGTCACCAAACACCCACCCGCCACCTCCAGTCCCGGTAAGCCTCTTCTCGCTTCGGGGGAGCGGCTGCATCGTAGCAGAATGATGCCTCCAATCAAGAGACTCTGTATAGCTGTCAACGTTGCGCTGTATCTTAAATGCCGAGCCGCCAATTGAGTTTGTGGATTGAGTGCTGGGAGGTCGTAGGTCTCTTGTTCCCGCGTCGCTCACTCGGTTCCCGATAAGGCGAAAATTTTCCGCGATAAATGCTGAAGTACTGGAGGCGAAACGCCTCAGTCCATGGAGTCAACAATCTTCCATCCAGTCCAAGTCGTTGGCTGTATATTGGAACGCCCGCGACAAGGATTTTGTTCGCAAGAAATACGGCGACACACCGTATTGCGAAGTTATGCGCTTCTGTGTAGCCGACTTCTTCAATTTTTCTGTTAGCCGACATGTGTAGCTCTGTGCTCGTCACTCAATGCACGCTGTGGTCCCATTTCTGTTCACTTCACACCATTTTACACGCTCGGCTGCTTTTGATGCCGACTTGATGATGATTAGTTACTCCCCGTTATCGTCTGCTTTTCTGCTGTGAAGTGTGAATGCTGGATACGAAGTGATCAGGGGGAAGGGGTCTTCTGTACGGGTCCACCTAGTGGTCTGTCCATTTCGGCTGTCGTGGATTGGCTCCAGCTGCACGAGCGAGAAGGAGACTGGCTGGCTCCTTCTCGTTCGTGCAGCTGGAGGCAATCGGCGACAACCGAAAAGGACAGTCCCCTAGGCGGACTCTTACAGTGTACCCCCCTCCCCCGAGGAGCAGTGCGTCGTGTCACGTTACTGATTTGTGCGCGATCGCGTCCGTCGTGTGAATTCAGCTTAAGCGGAACAAGGGCTGTGCATCGACACTCATCTGGATCAGTCGATTGTGATCGAGCCGTGCTATACCAGTCCCCCTTTGTCTTCGACGTCGCAGCCCCGTCGGACCGCGTGCTGCGGCCCATGTGCTACGTGAAGCAGCTGGAGCTGCACGATTACAAGTACCCGGGCTACGTGCCCACCACGACGCCGCGCACCAACCTGGCCAAGGAGCTGGAGAAGTACAGCAAGCCGCCGCCTCCGGAGTACGCGCACCACTTCTTCCAGCAACAGCAGCAGCATCAGCAGCAGCAGCAACAGCAGCACCATCAACAGCAACCACCGCCGCCGCCGCATCAACAGCCGCCGCCGCCACCACCGCATCATCAGCAGCAGCAGCCGCCACCACACCCGCCGCCCCAACAGCCGCAGCAGCAGATGAGTCCGGTCCCGAACCGGCCCATCGCGCCCAAGCCCAAGGACCAGATGACTGTCACGGTCAAGCAGCGCCTCTCACCATCGCCTCCACTGGTGAGTGAGTGAGTGAGTGAGTGAGTGAGTGAGTGAGTGAGTGAGTGAGTGAGTGAGTGAGTGAGTGAGTGAGTGAGTGAGTGAGTGAGTGAGTGAGTGAGTGAGTGAGTGAGTGAGTGAGTGAGTGAGTGAGTGAGTGAGTGAGTGAGTGAGTGAGTGAGTGAGTGAGTGAGTGAGTGAGTGAGTGAGTGAGTGAGTGAGTGAGTGAGTGAGTGAGTGAGTGAGTGAGTGAGTGAGTGAGTGAGTGAGTGAGTGAGTGAGTGAGTATATGAGTCAATTAGTAGGTAGCAAGCCAATGAGTGATTGAGCGTGACATTGAAAAGTGAGCACTTGAGTGATGGGTTAATGAGTGATTGAGCAAGTGAGCAGTTGAGTGAGTAGCGCAGTAGTTGGGTGAGACACGAGGAATACCCACGACTGACTGCGACACGCCTTCCTCTCTCTCTATCCGACCGACAAGGAGCAGCCGCCCGGCGTGGTTGGCATGGGGACAGCGGCGGTGAACCTGTCCAAGAGGCAAGAGGCCCTCGGGGACCTTCCGCCCGCTCCCCCATCCGGGGTGAGGCACATCCACCCGGCCCTCGACCTGCCTCTCGTCCCTAGGCACAGGTGGGCATTGACGCACACATGGATCAATCAGCGCTAAAGCATGCACGATGGCACGTGAGAGTGTTCCCGTGACCGCATGTCAGCGAACCCGTAAGGAAGCAGCACTAACCCCTTAACAATACTGAAGACATACGTAGACATTGCACTCTGTTCAAACTAATGTTTATTTGAATCATATGCACGCATACATGTTGTCGAGATTAAAGGCAAAAACAGTGATGTGCCTAAAAAGAAACGAAACGAAAAACCCAGTCCAGTGGCGCAGCCGCTCGTGCCCATGTATGCAACCTACGCTTCTCTTGTGGATTGGGGGCGCCCTCCCCCTTGCGGGTCTCTGAGGCAGCAGAGCAGTAGTGCCCGGCAAAGCATGGCCTGTGAGATCGCCGGCGCAGCTACGTAAGAACGCCCGTTTACCGCGGCCGATTTGAATCCCTGTGCGGGCCCTCCAGTTGCGAATGACTGCGATTCTTCCTTCCGCAATACGTGGTGATGTTCACATCGGTCTAACGTTTGCCGTAGGCTAGAGAAAACGTGTCGCGACTGCGTGTGACACTTGTCGAGTGGCAGATGTGTTTGGCGCAACGGTCGCGATGCGTTGGGCGCCGCAGTCTGTCCCCGGCGCTGAGTGGCCCCCAGCAGCAGCAGCAGCACCCGCACCATCAGCCCGGCGGCGGCGGTCTGTATCGCGGCGCTGGTCCTCCTCCTCCGCCCGAGGAGCAGACGGAGCCCGTGGACTTCTCGAGGGGCGGGCCGGAAGGGTTCCCCCCGTACCCCCCGCCTTCGTCCTTGCACAGTCCCCCTCCTCCGACCAGGGACCACCTCCAGCCCCTCGCCGGGAGGCCCCCCGCCGGCTCCGACTACGCGGACAAGGACAGGTGCACACCCTTACCCCCACAACCGCCATACCCGTGAAGCCGTGTCATGCTCCCCTACCAGTGTTGCCACTCCCTTTCATTTTTTTTTTTCCTGCGAGGATTTCGCTGAAACACTAATTGGCGTTGAATGTCACCTTTATTTTCAACAGACTTATTAGAGAGCCTGCGAGAAAGGCAGAGGCTAAAGGATTAAAATGCCTGGCAAAGGCCTAGCTAAATATACTCGTGGACATGCTACGAAAAAAACATTCAACAATAATTGCGGTCAAACAGGTGTAGTAAACACGCGTAATGAACAAAAGGATTCACATGAAGATGGAGAGGAAGGGACAAGTAGTGATAAAGAGATATCGTCCACTGCTGTTCACTACAGGCATGGAAGTATCTAAAATACCGAAAGATATCTTTAAAACTCGTAATCCCTTAGTAGCCGAACATTTTTATACTTACAGCAGATGTCTTGTTAAACTGATTAAAAAGAAGTTTCAACGCCTCAGGAGAAATTAAGTGTCTGGGAAAAGTTGCATTAGCAGGCCATTTCTTTTAAAGAAAAACACCTATAGAGAACTAGTTTCACCACTTATTCGTCAAAAAGAGTCCGCTATAGACAAGCAATAAAAATCATCTGGAATGGTGCACATCCTTTTCTAAATCTGCTTAAATTCTGCCATCCGCAATAAGCGCGTTTTCAGGGCTAAACAAGTCGGAAATCCTCTAGATGTCGTGGAAAGTCCACCCAAAATGGCAACACTGTCCCCTAGCCTATAGCCTTCTGAGTAAATGAAGACCGCGCAATATGTGTCTACCATATCCGAAGACCTTTCGGAAGTATCCCGTAGATCTGACGTCCGTGAAAATGTCTGCCACCCAGAGCACCATCGCATATATTAAAGTATTTTTCCGTACAATCTTGTTACTTCTGAAATCAAACCGTTGCTTACAAGTGGGAAGCTCCTGACCTCATAGCCTACTGTATGTGATTACAGGTCCTCTAAAGACATCTGTTTATTTTTTCATATAGCGGAAGAAAACCCCGGTGATGTCTCCAACGTATGTATCCGAACTGCAGAAGGATGGACATCAGGATGTGTTATTGTTAAGGTGTTAAGAAAAAATACACAGATAAATACGCAGAAAAAAAAAGGTCACAAGAACGCAAAACCAACATAGCACAGCATTCAAGGAACCCGACACGCGCTATGAAGCGGTTCTGCAGTTCATTTCTGTTTGTCCTTGTCCCGTTCACGCTTATTTTATTTATTTATTTATTTTGTTTCTTCGTCATGGCTGTGTATACGTGCTGCGTCGACAATCTATTCATACCGTTTCAAAACATCTGTACGCTCTAGAGTTCGTATTTAGAAAAACAAGAACAGCACAAATGACCGGACGCGCGAGGAGCAACCCTACGTTCAGTAACTAGAAATTGCTCCTCGCTCATCCCGCCCTCTAGCGCTGTTTCCTCATGATGGAGATACTAGCATCAGCTAGTACCAGCTAGCTCGGATTCAGGCGTTAGTACTAGAGTTCGTGTCCAGCGCAATTGCGATTAATGCAGAGGCAGATGCGATCACTCGCCCACTTTATGGCTTCCTAGCTGGCCGGTTATCAGCAGTGAGGCTTGAAGGATTAACCACCCTTCCCGACCGCACTCCCCTTACCCTCCGTCAACCCACGACCGACGTCATTGTGCTGCAGCCACGTGTGTTGCCATTATCCGAATATGTTCGTAGAAAGAAACGAAAATGCTGGCGGTGGCTTGAGCAAAAAAGATTCATCAAGCAGCACTGACCTCAAAAAGAAGTTGTCTCGCGAGCAGCACGTGGCTCTTTTCGGATATACTTTCGGCTTACGGCCACCCACTCTCGGTCGTACGCCCAATGCGACTTTAACACGTGCGACATTATGATGGCATTTTGCAGGACCGTGTAGTTGGCACGAGCTTACGCATATCCACCAGAGACCCAGCTCTCGCGCACGACGTTAGCTTCTGTCGTGCTCAAAAATTCAACTAGCAGGTACAATATTCTTCCCGCATATGAAGTCAGATGCATGAGGAACTGTATATGTAAATGATCTAATCGCATTCTTGTCGTCAGCTTCCGTGAAAATCGACAGTGATAGGTGGCTTCTAAAGCGTGGCGGCCATGGCGTCTTTCCGGCTCCCCGATCACTTCCGGCGCACGGAGTCCCCGAAAGAATAGCCTTCGAGATCTGCGTCTGTTACAGGCAACCGTCCATTCATTCTAGAAAGTTGTGATGTCACAGACAACGAAAGCCACACGTGAAATAAGTTTCGAATGCCGCGAGATAACATGAAAATACACGATGCAACACCGACCTTCCAAACTGCCATGCGGTGCATGTAACCTCTTCATATCGTATGTTTCGGCAAAGAAAAGTTGTTTGTGTTAAAAAACGCACACACATAGGGACATATTTTCTCCACGTGCGTGGAGATGCTGCTTTCAACCTCTAACCATTGTATATTTAAAGAAATTATTGGCTTTCCACATTCGTAACGTGCCAGTCGACTCTATATAATCGAATTGAGGATTGCTTATCCTGTCTTCGGGTCTCGGGTGGATATGCCAACTTTGGAGACTAGACCAGTGTTCGCTGGCAGGGATGACAAACAGCCGAGGCAGCCAGTGTCACTAAGGTCTGAAAGCCCAGTTTTTTGCTGCGGCTCTTGAATCCTTGTATACGGCTCCACTTCTGGCCTAGCCGGTATTTGATGAAATATATATTTATATATATTACCAAATCCTGAATGGGAGCTTATCACTGTCGTTGAAAAGAAAAGTGTACAATCATTGCATTCTACCGGTGCGAACATATGGGGCAGAAACTTGGAGGTTAACGAAGAAGCTCGAGAACAAGTTAAGGACCGCACAAAGAGCGATGGAACGAAAAATCTTAGGACTAACGTTAAGAGATAGGAAGAGAGCGGTGTGGATCAGAGAACAAACGGGGATAGCCGATATTCTAGTTGACATTAAGCGGAAGAAATGGAGCTGGGCAGGCCATGTAATGCGTAAGACGGATAACCGGTGAACCATTAGGGTTACAGAATGGATACCAAGAGAAGGGAAGCGCAGTCGAGGTCGGCAGAAAATCAGATGGGATGATGAAGTTAGGAAATTTGCAGGCGCAAGTTGGAATACGCTAGCGCAAGACAGGGGTAATTGGAGATCGCAGGGAGAGGCCTTCGTCCTGCAGTGGACATAAAATATAGGCTGATGATGATGATATTTGCCGCTAAAAGGACGCGCGCAGAAACAGAGATGACAACTCTCTGCTCTGGATAGCTTCCGTCGTACTATGCAGCTCTTGGGCGTCACACTGAACGCGATGTTGCTGCTGATCAAGCCTTGAGGATTTCTGTTTCTTTGAACAATAACTAGTTAAGCGACTTAATGCCTTGAACCTGAAGCTACGTTATGCCACATAAGGCAAACCAGTACACACATAAGGCTGGCAGTCAGCACGAAGGTGTTACTTCACTTACGAGAGAGCTGCGTACAACGCTTCTGGTACAACTCTGCGCACCTCGCGAGCGAGTTAACTCAGGACCGTAAAGTGGACCTTTGTCAGTGGTTGTAGACTGGTGTTATTATAGAGATGCTTTGGCATGCCGCTAGCACTCTACCACAGTCGATTCAGCTTAGCACGTGTCAGCTTTGCACGTGCTAGTTAGGCAGCGCTCCGCATGCATGAGCGCGACTTGGAGCAACAATGGCGGATGACGTAGACGGTAGCAATGACGTTGCTGGCGGGATCTAGCCTGAAAGAGGGTGCTGGCATTTGCCACACCCGGACATCGCTGAAGCAGAAAGTGCTGCCTCGCACCACAGCTGGCTTTGATCGACAACCGAAAATAAGGCTGTAGAAAAGGATAGAATTTCTATCAACGTTGCCACCACTTACCGTCTGTTGCAAAATGCTTCGTTGGCATTCGTCTGGCTTTGTGTCCGACTTTGACCTGCGTAAATTTAGCGGTATTTTTTTTTTTTCGTTTGTTTAAAAGCTCAGAACGTGCACCGAAACATGTCACGCGCATGAACTCGTCCGTGTGCATAACGCCTTTGCTTGTCATGGACTCACATTACAGGGTTCGATTCTTTCCTCTTGCGTTGCAGGTTTTGCTTCGCAGAATTGGCTTATCAGTAAGCTATGGCATTTTATTCCGTTATAGCTTTTGGCACGTCCTTTCGAATTTGATGAAACGCGAACGCATGGAAACATTCGCAGTATTTTGCTTTCTCTTCGCCGTTATATATATATATATATATATATATATATATATATATATATATAATTGTTCCGTAGTGCAAGTGTTTCTCATCCTTCCGAGGCGTTCATCCCTTCACGATGTCACGGTCAAAAAAATACGCTCAGAGGGTTTGGGTGCGAGCTAGTTGGTACGGATCATTCATATTTAGAACAGCGCCAAAAAACACGGAAGAGAGAGAACAGCGCTCCTCCCGTGTACTCTCTTGTCCGTGTTTTTTGGCGCTGTTTTAAAAATGAAAAGAAAAAAAAAAATCCGCGACACAACGTACAGCTGCCATCATACTTAACTAGAACGCGGGACAAATGTGCATACCTGCTTCGTTCAACACAGCTCCACAGGGTAACAAAACGGAAAATCAGAACTTTGAATCTTGCGCTTAATATCGCGGCTCTCTCATCAGCAACCTTGATCTCTCCCTCTGCATAAGGAAGCAAAACAACGGCTGGTTAGGTCAGCATAACGTAAAATACGCATTACAGAAAGAAAACACGAGCTCCGCCTGGTCGAACCCCTTGATATGCCTCAACAAGCCCAGCAATATGTCGTGTTAAAAATCAGTTCAATCGTGTTCGTGCTAAGCAGGACAGACACTGCGTTGCCAAGATGGTATTGCTTTAACAGTGCATGCATGCACTGCTAGAAATGTGAAATAACGTATTAAACAGTAGCCTTGACGCTTCACAGCAAACGCCTCGCATTTATCGCGTAGCACGATGCTCATTTCCATCGGTCATAGCGCAGAACGCTTCTCTGTTTGCTTTCCTCAAGATCGCTCTTTCTTTTGCCGTCTTTCAGTTTACCTGGATGCGGCCTTCAAGAGCGACCTCCGATGCAAGGGCCCCATCAAGAGCTGAAGTAAGTCTCGCGGACAGCAGACTATAATTGTGAAACTGCAAAGTGCCGCGATTTCACAGTTGCGTATGAAGTGACGTGCCAAACTCACTAAATGTCTTCTCCGCCCACGACAAGAACTACGCATGCGCAGTACGAATACGAAACGGTCAAACCGACCACTGATTGAGCAAGAGCACATAGCTGTATAGCTAATACTGCCCATAAAGTGACGCCAGAAACAACAATAATTTGCACTGTATAAGTAATGTGCGCTTATACAATAACGAAAACGCTACTCTTACCATGACAAGTGGCTTGGTAAGCCAGAAAGACGCCAAAACAAAAGACGAATGGTGACGTCACTTAGTCCAACTCGTCGTGACGTCACGGATTTTGGCAGCATGTGCTCAGGCTCAGGTATTTTTTAGCAGTAAAATTGGACTACGTTGTATTCTAAAGAGCGAATGATTGAACTCGGCAAGTTTTCAGACCTTTTATTGAGCCACAACGGCCCAAATACGAAACTAAACTTTCAAATCCTTAACATCACATCGACGTGGTTCTCGCTGCGAAATTTGAAGAGTGCAGCTTTGACCGTCATTTTCTCATGTGTAGTAAATCGACCGGTTACCGCGAAATTACCCAATATGTACTTCTGAAAAAAATATTTTATCAGTGTTAACTCATTTAGTGTTCCTCTTTGGTGCCTCTTTAAAACCTTCAACTCTAACGAACCCAGCAATATCTTTCACCGAAGCAACCGTTTCTTTGTATCCACGGCTTTCTTTCTTTCTTACGCCGCAGCAAGCGCGTTTGATCAACGCCATTTAGATACGCAAGAATTACACTATAGCGTGACGTCATCGTACTAAGCCCACCAACCGTGCACTGAAATGGGAGCGCCTGCAAACGAGCGTTCTTATCGCGTTCTCGCCATTGCGTGTTTTTTTTTTTTTTTCTGCGTGTACATGACACTGTTAGCGAGTCGTCTCGGCTCCGAGCTTCCAGGAGTCATGTACGTGTCTACAATAAGTGCATACCTCTCCGGCCACAGTCCATAAGTTCAATCGGTTCTTTGGTGGCTGTGTGTATGCCTCGCAGCTTCGCTGATACACTTCTGTTCAAGGGAACCTAGCGCGCAATGCAAATACCAGCCAGATTCTGATCTTTCTGCGATGGATTACCTTTTAAGAGGTTGCCTCGATGACCTCCTCGCCGGCCGCGACAACTGCGTCGTCGGCTACGGCGGCCGCCATGTTTAATCTCACTCCGCAGTTCCCTGCGCCTAGCGCGGCAACACGTGGATGTCGTTCTGTATGTCCTGTTGTTATTTTTATAAATTCACTTTGAATTGATTAGGCAAAATATTCATCTGTAACTGTAAAGAAGTGGTTTACTCATATTCTTGTAATCCGCTTTCTAGGAACTTGACCCTCAATTGATGTAGACCTCTGTGTCGTCCCAGACAGCCAAAATCAACCTTGAGTGTATTTCGAAATCACTGAGATTGCGTGAAAATATTGGACGCGCCAGCAACATGGCAATGTTGCTGGCGTAGCTCCATCTTCATCTGTAGTTTTTGCCATAGCAAACATAAGGAGTTAAGGAGATGTTCAGGTACATGGAGACGAAGTTTTTGGCATCTAACCGCGATACTCAATTTTTTTTTTTTTTTTTTTTTTTTGGGGGGGGGGGGGTCTCAGGAGGATACACAGACATTCGTGCAATGAATAACCACGCTGGTACTGTGCACACTGCGATTTGAGCTTCCTTTGAAACATTCCTTAGGTCCGTAACCCATTTGACTATTTGATTGACGATCCCTGTCATCCGCCCTTGCAGCTGTCAATCACTCCGCCCATCGTCACCACTAGGAGACTCTCCTCTATTGTGTCCCACACGTGTCGCTTGCCTTAATCACTTCCCTAATATCTTTAAGCTGTCATGGCGCGTCATCTTTATGGCGTGTCTACTACTGCTAAAGTTCTATTTCTTTGTGCTTCGAGCAACGATTCCAGGAACGAGTTCGCAGTTCGAGTCCCCGCAGTTCCTCAGGTTATTCACCAGGGGTTTCAGTTTTGTCCTTAGAAACGGGTGTGACATTTGCCATACCAACATTTGCACCGTGGTCCCCTTCCCTCCCCCAACCTTTTCTTCTTTTCTTTCTCTACCGCCACCTTATCTCTCCACAATACCCTTTACTAGGGTGCCTTGCACGCTTTCACAAACCTTATTATTTACCCCTCCAACGCGCAACCACCGAGTTTCTCCCGAAATGAAACGGAGGCAGGGGGGAGAGGAGGAACTGACTGCGCCCAATCGGAGTCGCCACATTCGGCCCGCCAATAACTAGTATAGAACCAGCGGCAGCCTTTTCGGGAAGCGCAGTGAAGGGCAGTATAAGTTCGACTCCCGCGGCTGCTGCACGCACAGTTCACTAGTCTAGGATTGCGTACTCGTGCGGTCAGACGCCATGCAGACCCGGTCCCGTACCAGTATTGAACGCGACGGATTGCCCGCTCGCCGTCACAGCGTTGTACACAAGCGCTGCTCGTGTTGTGACGACCACCCGACTAATAGTGTGACGAGAAACGTTTCGTTGAAACGCAGTCTGTCCGGCTGCCCGCGGAACACCAAGCCCAAGAAGGCCGCCGCCGGACGGGAGGACAAGCCCGACGCCGAGCCGCTGCGGTGAGTACGCGCCGCTTGAATCTTTTTCACTCGGTTCGATTTCTCGAACGTTCAATGTCTGCACAAAGTTCTAAACGCAGAGTCAAGCTATATATGAGCCAGCTCTGACTGTAAATCGATTGTCGATGCGGGTAGAATCTCGCGTGGCATTCGGGTTCGTAACGTGCCACCGTATTGTTGCTTTGAGCATCTGTTTTTCCTGCGGGGACATAGGGTTTCATGCCAGAGTACTAGAATAAACTCTCGCAATGTAGTGTACGCATGCACCCCTGTAGGCCAGCGGGGGAATAACTATCTGGCGCACGTGGACTTTCACCACATTTGTCCTCCTGGTCTTTGAACAGCCGCCTTGAGGCGAAGTTGTCGCGATAAATGTGATAACATTTCTTCGTTTAGGAGATACTAGTAATTATTCAAGCCACTTTAACTGAGTTATTTGTTTTTGCTCTGAAGGCGATACTTTTTTAGGGGTGTTTCACTTTTACATCCTGGGGACGTTTTGCGTTGCTTTTTGAGGATCCTTCAACTTTTTAAAAGTTTCCCACCGAACACTTTACCGCTGTAACATTTGACCCGAGGACAATTTAAATACGCTGCAAGTAATTCCATAAAATCATCCACCAATTTTTGTGCGAAAAGACAAAGAAGATAAGTAAGTTGCATTGAGCGTGAACCTGTATGGCGCCCAGAGTAGTGCTCGCCTTGTTTCTCCGGTGATTTACTCATATCCTCCTATTTAAAGCAATGTCGTGGATCAGATGGTAGGCGGAGACGCTCCCAAGTTTTCAAAGTTCGACGAAGCCGAGCTTCGCTGCCGCGTAACTGCAGTACAATACTCATTGAGCAGTTCGGTATAGCACGGATAATGGAAAGTATTGGCTTGTACGTATACATATTGTTTACGTAATATCGCAAACGTAACGTCAGCAGCAGCGACGGATGGATGAGGCTGAACCCTTTAAATCGGGCGGTGGCATACGCCACCTAGCCTATTAACATATTTTGTACTTTGTGGTGGGTGAAATTTAAACTCTTCCTTGATTTTAGCCACCATTCAGATAACCTCCGTTTGGTTATTGGTGGGGTCAACAGCAACGCCACCTTCACTGAGACGTTGAATGCAACCAGCATACATAAAGCTATCTGACCGTAACGTTTCTGACGCTTTTGATGCTGAGAAAATTACCGCAATACGTCGATTTGAGAAACGCTTATCCCATCCCTTTACGTATTGCAGTTTACGGAATAGCCAAACACTGAGGCAACAGCAGCGATGACAATCTCATTTCGACAAAAAAGCGCCAGGAACATTTTCTTGTGCCTCATGCTGTTCTCGTTGGAGGCAAACAGCCGCCAGACATTCATTATTAAGTTGTTAAGTGCTCTTTTTTGCAAGCAACTGAGTAGCGCACAGCCCGTCATTCCAATAGCTTTGTATCATCTGGTTGAACAGAACGTGACCAGGTGGCGCCACCGTTTTCTCCCCTTACGTCTACGTCTCCAGCATTCCATAAGTGGTAATGCGCCCACAATAATAACAATGCGCCAGATGGTCAGCCTGTCCGCATGTGTGTTACACTTTACGGAATACCGGGTTACCGGAGACGTGCACGGTAGCAGCGTGCAGTATGACAACCCTGGTAGCGACAGTTTGCGGCGCTTTGTCCACCCACATCACGTTAGTGACGTTTCGTCCAAACACCAAGCTTTAGAAACCGTAGGTTGATAATTTCATCGCTGCCAACGCTTTACACCAGCAATTAGGTTAATACGGAAGATCAAGGCATCATCAGCTAAAGGGCTCTCTGGTTAAATTCCGCGACACAAGATGCACGCCGCCACCAACCCGGCTGATAACGTTTATGCCTCCGGTGTTCTGGTATTCCGTGGACCATGCATGATAGGAACAAGCAGAAATTCTTCGTTTTTTATTTTTTTATTAATATGGCGAGCGCAGAGGCTCAACCTAGGACATCCAAGCAGCTTTGTAAAGGACTGTTCGTAGTGAGTCGTGAAGAACGTTGCGTCTGCGTAACGCTCGCTCGCATCGCTTTTTCACTAACACGCACGCACTCACATGCGCGCGCTATATCGGCTGCCTCCCATAACCCCCCCAGAGTCCTGCCTGACGGAAGTTTGTTTCTTGCTCTTGGATCCTAGGTTGAGCATGTGCGTACAGTCACCCACGCTCGATTACCACTCACCTCCGACCAGCGACAGCTTTTGTTGGAAGGCAGACCGATCCCAAGGCAAAAGGTACAGAACACCGTTTCTGCATCTCTACTAGCAGTTTTTTTTTTTTTTTCGCTTGTTCTATATGCGAACTTGTGCAACGTGCCTATAACGCCCTCCTACGTCTTGCGCGAGAAGAACTGGGAAGAATGAGGTACTCGATGTAGAGAGTTTTATCGTAACGGGGAAAGCCGCGACCATGGTGACATCTTGTGCCACAGTGATCTACCATAGTGCGCTAGGAACTTTCTTGCGGCAGACCATTCTCATCTTATAAAAGAAGAGAGTGAAATGCATTCGCTTTGATTGCTGCAAACACTTTTGCAGCTGCAAGCAAGTGGAAGATGGCTTCGTGCCCAGCGCTGTTGGTCACGTGTTTGACTTTCCGTGTTTCTGTACACGTGTACGTCGGTACTTCTCCGATATACCAAAACTCTCTTATCAAGAAGATGTCATACAAGGCCAGAAGACGCTAAAGCTAAGAAAGTGGTAAACACAACTAACTTGTGTTCAATTGAAATTTCTGTAGGAAATGTAGGGGAGCAGAAATTTTGTGCTTTTTGATCTGCGTCTCGGCATTTGCCGTAGGAGCTCAATCTCGAGCCGCCTAGCTTCATGGCACCGCGTCCATAGCAGCGGCAAATAGTAATATTTTCCAGTACCTATGAGCCAGATTATAGTCTAATTTATATCCGTTTGCCAGGCTGTTCGTAGCAGATCATACTGTAACGCTGTGTTTTTTTTTCTGGAGTAAGGTGGACTTAGCAATGTGTACAACCAAGCTGATGGAATATTCGTTGAGGTCATATCGCAAATGGTATATTAATAGACGTACTATATTGCAAGGTGAGATACTCGCACATCGCGTGTGTTCTCTCCTGCAATGTGTAAATATTTTCGGGCGCTTCCCACTTGAAGCCTAGAAAGGCTGATTTCATCAGCTCAACGTCTGTTTGTCCATAGTAGCGATTTTTATTTCGGATGGGGGCTGGAGCTTTGTGTGCATAACCGCCGCTTTGTGTGCTGTAACGTGACTAACATGCTTTTCGCTTTGTGAGCTCGCAGTGTTTTGATCTCTTACAACGCACGGCTTTGAACTTGACTAACCATAACCATTCTTTCTCTTCCTTCCACTCCTTAACTACCCTCGTGTCTGTATACCGCACGATACCCTCCTCCCCTAAACTAACATCCCCACTCGTGTCTTCGTTTCCCGTACGAACCCTACAGCTGTCCCATCCCGGGCTGCGATGGCTCAGGACATGTGACTGGAAAATTTCAATCTCACCGAAGGTACCGTGTCGCTCATGTTCTCTCCTTCCTCTTTCTCGAGCATGTTGTGTTTGTCAAACTTGCACGAGCCGCAGCACACGTTGCGAAAACTATCGCCGAGCCATATAGGGCTTCTGGGGCACACCTGTCACGCTTTTAAAGGTGTACTGGCGTGGCATGTTCGACTTTACATATCTTGCGTTAAACGAAGCTTACTTCGAGGACGCAGAAAAAAATACAGGCAAGCCTCACGGCGCCCTAAATAATCAACTCTGATCCACGAATCAGTTTCGGTTTCGTGTCCTAGGAGGAGGAGGAGGTGAGCGTGCGTTATGACGCATAACATTGTCACGTGGGAGCAGAACAGTGTGTTGTTATCGTGACGTCATCACGCAGAGCAAGATTTGCTGACGTGGTGTAGAAATAAGGCTACGTATGATGGTGTTGCTGATATAAAAAACATCATAGTGGAGAGCGCCTTTATTTTGGCTGCGCTCGCGTGGGGCAGCACTAGCGATCGTAGGAATTGAGCGAACCGATATATCATGACGTCATCATGCGTTCACCTCCTTGGTATTAAAACTGTTTCCAAGACCAAGTATTGTGGTAAATCCTTCAGGACCATCTGATGCTTGCCAGTATGTTTTCTATGGCTTACGCGGTTTCGGCCTTCATTTCGTGGATTAACAGCAAAGAATTAGAGAAGTGGCGAGTCAAAAATATTATGCGAGTACTCCTTCAAAATGACGCTAAATACATATAATAAGGTAAGCATGACAGATGATGGAAATCGCATGTTAGCATATATGACTCGTCGCATTTAGGCACAACGTTTGCAATGTCATCGTTCGTAGCTGTAAATAACGACTTATTGTGCTGCGTAGAATCGAGTAATTACAGAAATGATCAGTGAAATCGTGAAATATTAGCCACAAGACTCTGCTTGCTGTACAAGAATGAGATCCCGAGCAATCGCATTGTATCGGAAAATGAGAATTAGGCACCGATTTAGAGGAACGGTTTGAATATAGCGCGCACGTAAGACCGAAACTGAAACTTGCCTCTCGGAAATCGCGTGCTCTTCCCAACTGCCGAAGTGTTGTTGCCATCGCAAGGCAATCATGGCGCTGTCGTCGTATTTACGAAAGTTTTGAGACTGGCGTCGTTGTCCGTTTTCGCTTGTGCTTGCGTTTCGAAACCATCTTTAAACTGCTTTGCCGATGTTGAGGAGTTGTGTCTTGGACACTGTGCGTGACTTGTGACACCTTTTACCTACTACCGAGCCACTGTAAGTGAAGATACCGACCCGCTAACTTCGTCTCTCCGAAGCGCGCGTCTCGTCAAAACGCTGGCGCACTTTCGATCGCGATGGAGCCCGATCGAGATCGAATTTCTCGGTCGCGATTGGCCCCTTTCCGCTCTCTGCCGGAGGAAGCCAATCGCAGTCCAGAATTTCGATCCGGATCCGGCTTGGTCGCGATCGAAAGTGGCCGTGTGACAACGGTAGTAGACGCTCTCAGCTTGCTACTTTTATCGCACGCCTGTTCTGTTTCTTCGGCTAGCTTACGTGACGTGTTTACGTATAGCATGTGACGTGCTTGCCCCCTGTCATTTGCGGTTTCGTTGAGCGGGGTGTCTGCTTCGATCGCTGCAGTCATTTGACCGTACGAGCATAAACAGGGAATGCATTGACTAGCAAATTCGTTTTTTTTTTTTTTTTTTTTGCTATATTTGGCATTTCAGTCTAAATAGTGTCAGTATACCTTGATTATGTATAGTGTTGCGATTCCTCGTATGCGATTTCTTATGTTTGTGCTGTTCGTAGAAGCCCTGCGGAAACATTCTCCCCGTTCATTTATATAACCCCGGCAAAAACGTAGGAAATAAAGTATCGTTTGTTTTTTCTTGTTTTTTTTTTCGTACGTGCGTCACACAGCAGTGTTGCACTTTTATTTTGCGAGCTTTCAGATATGCTGTTGCACTCAGACCACTAGCCATATTCTTCTTATGAGTGTGCAGCCTACACTAAATAATGCCTTAATTTAATCGCTGAACACCATTTCATGAGATAAATCGCTGCCAACGGGGCGAGCGTGGTGCCCTCTTCAAACTTTGTAGCAACAAGCTGAATGCTCGTGTTCGTTACTGGAACAGCAGTGAAAGAGTTTTTTGTACCGACAGCTTACATGCCATACGTCGAAATTCTGTGCGCCTTGTTCAATACAAGATTACAGTATCCACCTTACACTACTGCGCTCTGAAAAATCTGCTTTATGAATCTACTTACCTAATGTCCTGAAGGCATGTTGCAGTTTGAAATGGGGTCAGATGGCTCTCATCAAAATGTAATATGTTCATAAGTACAGCAAGGGGGCCAAATTAATTGTCAGTTAGACTACAGTTCTGGCATATGTGCTGTGATTTTCTAGAAAATTTGGAATGTGACATGCTGCATTACGCATGCATTTAGATCGCTACGGTGGTTCCACTTTTGTTATCCGCTAACAGCCGTCGCCTGTTAGCACGATGGCGTCAGTTTATTTTGCTTTGTATCATGAGGGCCACTGATCCTGCCTCAAGGATAGGGCACAGAAAAGAACTGTTGATTCAATTGTGAAATGGCTGGTAGCTGGCTCACAAAGTTTAGGCATTGGTCTATGAATTCTATAAAAGTCGTTTTCCTTCTGTAATTAATTATGATTTTTCATTTGCCTTGTGCAGCGCTTCTGGATGTCCGCTGGCGAACCGGAGCAAGTTGAGGCATGAAGTTGTTGGTGTTGACGGAAGGCCTATTAAGACAGAAGGTGCTAGGTAAGTGTCTGGCTGCTGTACCAGTCCTGAACGCGCCTAAACGTTGCACACACAAACAAGAAAATGCTAAACAGAACACAGAATGCAGAGTGGCCTGTTACGGAGTCATGGTTTCATAAGTTAGCCGCAGAAAATGCGGGCACAAGAGGAATTGAAAGGATGCTAACAATGCCTCTTGTGTCCATGTTTTCTGCACCTAATTTTTCAAGCCAAGAAAGCATTACATATTTTGATAGTTGTATGACGGCAGAAATCTAGCAAGGCTAGGTTCCTTTCATCATCATGAAATAATGCCTTTATAACTTTCCTAAAGCTACCTGTAATGAAATTTTGGACCTTGTAAAAAGCCTAGTTTTAGATAGTGTAGATATAAAGCAAACTTTCACGTCTCAAATACAAATGGGTGTGTTGGAAAAAGCTCACAAAAATGAATATTTTTGATGCCGAAACTGGAAGAAAAAAATGCTTACATTACTGGTCGCTGGTAATGACACTTAACCTAGAACACCGAGGTTCGCGTTCTGTCAACAGTGGTGCAGGGATGGTTTTTTTTTCCAGTAAGAGCTGCAGGTATTAATTAACTTGCGCATGGGCTTTCAGGCAGTGATTCATTTTTATTTATCAGCAGAATACTTTAATGCACAGTGTGCACTACTGTGTGGCACTCCAGAGTAAACAGCACTTTCATCAAAATTAAAGTGCTGGGGATACACGCTGCCCACAGACAGCATATTACCTCTGTTAAACAACCTAAACACTGCTAAAATTGCAACACTGCAGCTTACTGGTCATTGTCATTGCCACTTGATTGTCCCTGGGAGTCACCCGCCACAGTAGCTCAGTGTCTGTGGCATTGTGTTGCCGAGCACGAGGGCATAGGTTCTATCCCAGCTGTGGCATCCACATTCTGATGCGCAGGGAATGTAAAAACGCTCATATACCATGCATTGGGGTACACATTAAAGTACGCCAGGTGGTAAAATTTAATCCAGAGTCTCCCACTATGGTATGCCTCATGATTGGATCGTGGTTTTTAGCACGTGAAACCCAGAATCTAATTTGTTTCTTGGAGCTCATCACCTTGGACTGGCATGGCCGATTTTCTGACTTTGCATTCCTTGTGTGTGTCGCAGCTGTCCGACCCCCGGGTGCGACGGGAGCGGGCACGCCAACGGAAGCTTCCTGACCCACCGCAGCCTGTCGGGCTGCCCCCGGGCCACGCAGGCCATGAAGAAGGCCAAGATGGCTGCTGACGACCCCAAGCCTCAGCCAGGTACCCATCACTTTCCAGTGCTTCAATTGAAATGGATTGTGGTGCAAACCGCATTACTGGCACAACGTCACATTTAGTGTGCAGTTTATCTATGCAGTGACTCGCATTTTAAAGTGAAGCTTTCCTTTAGCATCCTTGATTGATCAAATCGGTGCACTGTTTCAGTCATTGTTTCATCCTCGCCCCAGGGTGCGCTGGCACACACCAGTGCAGGTAATTGAGGGTGTTATTTGGGAACTATCCCGGACTTCGCTTATTGTGGCTGCTGGGTGCTTCTGTTGTCTTATTGAACAGCTCACACACACGACTGCACTCGTATAATGAATCAGCTTATAAAGCCATCTCTGCATGCCCTGCAGATGTTCCAATGATTGGCTCTGTTGTCTATGAAATTATGCAATGAAAAAACAAAGCATACCCAGATATCCTCACTGCAGCAAATGCACTAGACTTCTGTTGATTCGACTGGTTAATTAGATGTTTTGGTTAATGTGATCCCGACCGAAGGTCCCGGCCGGCGTCCATGCATTTCTGTAGGCCCAAACTTTCATTGTTTTGGTCCTAAATGTGGCCTACGCCGGATAATTCAAACTTGACCAGTCAGCACGCATGTGCCTGACCCCTATGGTGACCTCTCTAGCGACCTCTTTAGTGGCAGCGTCTGTCTCAGCAGCGTCTGTCTCAGCAGCATTGAACATTTGTTGAACACACATCAATCTCGCATCGAGAACACCTATTTCTGGCCTGCCCTAGGAAAACTTTCACGGAATAACTGTAGCTCAAAATGTCTGATTACGATTTATACCCGATTCTATCGCGCACCTATTTTTTTAAAAGAAAATTTGGCTTAGAACGGCCTGCAATGGGATATGAAACCAAAATTGCCTTTGTGGTGTACATAGGCTTTACCGTATAACATGGAAGTATTATGGCGAAGCTGACTTTAGACAACGGGCTGCCATTGTGCAACACACATTACACCCTTGCCCAATTTTCTGGCTAGAAATTCGGGTGCATTTGAGATTTATACTTTGTTTTGGAGCTTAGTGTACTTCCTGCACTGCTTTTTTACTTTGGACCCAGGGAAAGTGGGCATGTGTTTGTTTGATAGGTGTTCTAGAATCAGACAAATAGTGCCAAATGAATTGGTGGTGTGTATTGGCATTTTTTTCTGCATCTTGTTTAACTCAATTCAGTCAAGTTTGTCGATTCTATCGGGGTTAACCTAACAGACGTTGACTGTCTACGCCTTCAAGTGCATTATTTCTTTAATGAACCAAACCTTTTTATTCCCATTTTCTAAGCATTTTTCCACTGCACTGTAGATATGAGTGGTACAACGCCCAAGAGGCATTAGAGGGATTTATTTCAGAAAGTTGGCAATATTTCACCACTGACAGTAAGAGTGCATGAAACTACAAGGGGACAACTTCGCACTGTTGCGAATTTCTATCACTCTTAAACAGCCAAATATTGTTTGTGAGCTCAAGAAAAATTCAATGCTTGTAACAAAGGTGAATACGATACAACTATCTTTGTTATAACAATTAAGGGCTAATAAAATTTGTTCTTTCAGGTTAGCCTTTGTGGCTAACCTGAAAATTTGCAGTTTACATTTCGCACCTAGGTAGTTTATTTTTGTGTCATTTACCGTCATGAGCACAAGTTTGATGACCACGGCAAAGGCAACAAATTTTCTAGCATGTTTATGCAACGTGGAATTGTTTCAGTACATTACATTGGTTGAACACATGCGCTTAATTGGCACCACTGCATTCGAGCCGATGTGCTCAGGCTGCGAGGAAAACGTAATCTTTTGCGGGCAGTACTATTGGACTTGACTCTCGCTTACATGCTACATCGAAAGTGCCATTATTTTTTATTCGTTTTTTTTGTGCTAACCAGCATTACTTCAATGATGTGCTTGCCTATCTACAGAGCCGGGACCAGTTGTAGCTGGAATGCCAGGAGGGGTGCCTGGCATGGATAACGACGCGGACATCCGAGCGCTGGAGGAGGAGATCCTGGAGCTGCAGGAGTACAATGCCAAGGTGGAGTCTGAGATGATCCGCCTGCGCACGGACATCACCCAGATGGAGCAGCAGATTCGCATGACCGAGAGGGTAAGGGCCTTCTCGTGCCATGCAGATTCATTAACTTGCAGTTGTTGCGGACAGCACTGTGAATGATTAGAAGGGTAATGATGGGTGTAAGAGTGAATATGTCAGGTAAGAACGGACTGCTTCATGAAGTCAATATCCAATCTTTCGAATGGCCTAGGCACCGTGAAAACATCCAAAAAAATTAATGCATGGCTTTTACTGCTGTCACTGTCTCAAGTCACTACAGGCACGTTCGAAACAGCTCTGAAGGCCTGTCAGTACACTTTTTAGACGTATTGGTGCTTGTGATGTGACAGGAGACAGCAAGTGCACGCATGTACAATAAAGGAGTATGTACTGTGTCCCATGACAGTGGTCCCTTTCCACTCTTAATATGCTTCACCGCAATACATTGCACATGCTTGACCATGTAACACCGCTGTAGTGCGGCGAAACTGACTTCTGTGAACCGGCACCCTTGCCATTCTTTCTGTGCTCCGAAGCCATCGGCGAGGATGACAGATGCAGAGGTAGCGCTACTTGCACACTATTAGTAACTCACCGGAAAAATTATTTTGTGAAGGTAACCCCCATATTCAGAAACACGGCTTACCTTGAAGCCCCTACTTGACTTGGTCAAGTCCGGCCCAAGCCAGCGCCTGACGTGGGCATGCCCAAGACACTCGTGTTTCCTTGGGCGCGTTCATGTCTGGTGGTGCTGCCTTGAGCCAAGCTTGACTAAGTCAAGTAGGGGCTTCAAGTTAAGCCACGTTTCTGAATATGGGGGTAAGGGATCTTGACATTCTTTTCGCACTCTGGTTAGTTCTGTTTCAGCAACTCTTGCTTGTTTTTCTTTTGGGGGGAGGGGGGTGTATGCTGAGCATTGAACTGGCAAGGTGTTCGCATGGCCATAGCTTCAAGGGTGGTTCTTCAGGCACACATTCTGCCAGTGGCTTTCAATATGTAGTTCCGGTCTTCACACCCAATAAAAGTGGATCGAACAGCTGCATTTCGTGACCCTTGCCCCAAATTTGTGCTGACACGATGTTCTCCTCTGGACGCAGGACAACCAGGTGCTGTCTCAACGGGCTGGCAGCTTGAACGAGTACTACGACTCGCTGAAGCACAACTTCATCTCGCTGCTGGACCGCATCCCCCAGCTGGAGGAGAAGCCCACGCCGGACAACTTCGACTGCTACCTGAGCCGACTGCAGGCGCTCTGCGTGGACAGCACCCACCGGCCGCCAGGGCTCGGGGGACCAAACGGCTCGTCGCCACCAAACGACAGCAACCGTGCCCTCTTCACATCAGTGCGCCAGGCGCTGCACGACTTCACCTTGCCCCTGTAAGTGGCTGCGGCTGTGCACTGCAGGGGCTTCATTCCGCGATGTGCCTCATTTGGGGATACTCTCACATGGAAATCTAAGAGCAAATGTTTAATGCAGATAAAGCAATTTAAGGCAATAGGTGTGTACATAGTTTCTTACAATACTAATAAAATCTGGCTGTACCTGTGCACTGTGAAATCATCATGGGAATGCTTGGATATGGAACATTTCATTGGCTTCCCTTCAACATGTCTGCCTGAAGCATAGTCATGCCTGTATAAATAAAGTTTTTTCAGACGTACGTCTTTGTAACAAGCCTTGGTTCTCCCTCCACGCATGTTGCATTTCTGCTTGCTCATTTAATTTGTAATTGAGTAAACTAAGAAAATGGACATGCACGATCGACACCGGTGCAGAATGAGCACAGACCTTCTGACCCTTTCTTTGAATTTACAGACCTACTGGTGGTACTGTTTAGTCAATACTACTGTACACTTTAGGGAAATTACATGGGCTTTAATGACAGATTTTTTATATAACAACACACCAAAAGCGCTACCCTGCATGCTTTTTTAATGCAAATTATTGTGACACCTGCTGTGGTGGCCAACCTCCTGCTGCAGAGTATGAGGTCGCAGGTTTGACTCCCGAGCATTATGGCCACAATACAATGTGGTTGAATAACAAGAACGCTTGTGTACTTAGATTTAGGTGCACGTTGTAGCCCATGTACTTTTCTGAAAACTACAGTTGAACCCCGTTGATACAATCTTTGCGGGAACCAGAAAATAAAACGTATCATCCAATGCAAGCCCCAAAACATAACAGGCTTACTTGGTGACAAACTCACTAGCAAAGCTTGCTGTGGAATCAAGTAATACTGCTCCGCATAACATGCGTGTTATGCGGAGCAGCATCACGACATCGCAAGAACCGCAGTCAACACACTTTTATTGAGCAACTTTATAACAGCTCATGAGTTTTCGCTGAACTTTCTTTTTTTCAAAGTCCGTAAACAAGTTGCTTGACATAGCTACGTATAACAAGTTCCTTGACATAGCTACTGAGGTCGCGGCACCACGAGGCCAAGAATTCGAAACAAAGGAACATCGTAGAGAGCATGACACAACGAGCGATACGACTGGTGACAGCCACGTGACCGAATGAAGATCTTGCCTGAAAAGCCAAAAAAAGAAAGCGCGAGCGAAAGTTGACGGAAGCAGATGATACTACGAGTGTGAAAATAGTGGTCGGGCGGGTCCGCATGACACCAGTTTCCCGCACCACGGCCAGTCTGGAGGGGCGCGCAGCGCGCACTCCCTTCCTTCTGTAAAGAGCGAGCGCGCGCCTCCAGACCGGCCGTGCCTGCGGGTGATCAGCAAAGGGGGCAGCTCTCATTGGTCTGCTTCGCGCGCGTTTCATTTGCCGCCAGGGGCGCGCAGTAATTTAAATCGGTGCAGGACCGATCCCTCCCATGACACAAAAAACCTGCTTCACAGTAGCTTTTGTTGTGCGCATTTTGTCACCGCCAGCGCACAGCGTGCATTTTTCCGCTGGTGTCACCGGCCCTTAACACGTTGTTCATGGGTCATTGGAATGTAATTGAATCTAGTGCACTTGTATATAAAGCTACGAGTTTCAGAAATACGAGTTTGCAGTCGTATCATCCAATTTCAGGTGAAAACGCAATCATATCGACCGCATGAAAATGCATTGCTCCTATGTGTTGGCCGGGAAATGAAAAAAACAATGTATCATCCCGAAAAACATATTACGCAGAATCGTATCAACGAGGTTCCACTGTAATTCGGAGCCCCCCGCCCCTTCCACAGCTTCCCTCATAACACACCATGTAGTTTCAGGGTGCTAAACCCTACAATTTAAGCCTTTGCCGGGTTACCAGATACATCTCTGAGGTATCCTGGCTCTCGAAGTGGGATGCCAGTTCAACAACCCCACTTCCAAAGCTCTAATGCAAACAACTGCACCAATTTTTCTCTCTGTAGACCAGAATTATCGGTGCTTTTAGGTTGTGGCTATTTTTTGACGGAGACTGCAGGAACAGCCAGAAGTAATGGCTGCGATAGCACTCGGCCTGTTCTCGCATGCTTTCTCGCCGGCTGTCGCGTCATCAAACCCATAGACCATACCGACAGATGGTGATTAGGGCCGAGATTACCCCACTAAATACCATTTTTTTTTCCTAATTTTTTCTTGCATTTCTAGAGGGCTTTCTCCCAGAAACTCACATCCTGTGCATAATACAGTTCCTATAATATCATAAGAAGCCAACAAAGACACCAAGGAGAACATAAGGAAAATTACGTGTACTAATTGAATTAAAGAAATCATAAATTAATGAAAATGGATGAAAAAACAACTTGCCGCAGGTGGGGAACGATCCCACATCTTCGTATTACGCGTGCGATGCTTTAACCAATTGAGCTACTGCGGTGCTGTTTTCCCATCCACTTTCTGGGGTATTTCTTTTACTACTAGAACTAACCCTGGGAGTGTTAGCCAGTGCCACCACTCACAAACCTTGGCGGCGAATGTGGAACATCCTTTCTGACACAGGCGTCACGAGTACTTGATCTCTTGGGGTGAAAGCAACTGGGCAGTAACCCTGTATGCCCAAACACAGTTCCACATCAAGGAAAATTTGAACAAATTGTCGACATTTATTTCTGCACATGCAGAGTACATTAGTAGGAAGAAAAAGAAACGTTTTTCTGTTACAACTTAATTACTGTACTAATTAATTCATTAGCAAATGGTCTGTTATGCTGTTTCATGCTGAAACTTCACTGCACCATATTAAAAACGCAACTATGGGCTTTGTACTTGGTTTCTCACACTTCAATCAGCATTTTGAGGCGTCAAACTTAGTGTAGTATATTCGATATGTTTCGGGGATAAACTCACACATGCTACCTGAAGGCATCAAATTGCCGGATTCGAGTTCCTATAATGTAACTCTAGAGTCAAAATCCTTTAAACACCACAAATTTGGTAGCTGTAACAGACCCCACAAATCTCAATAAATCAAAATGCATAATGCGGAATCCTGACGATATGGTCTCGCTGGGACATAATGGGTTAAATATTTAGCGCTTGCTCTAAATGCAGGTGCGGGATTGAAATATTCTGGTCTATACAGTGGAACCTCATTGATACGATCATCACGGGAACCGGAAAATAAACCGTATCATCCGAAAATCGCATCATCCAACCAAATCGTATTATAGGGAAAAGAAAAAAAAGTATGATCCCAAAAAATGTATTACGCAGAATCATATCATCGAGGTTCTACTGTACTCCAGTTCACCCATAGCAGGTCATCCTACGCATTTGCTTGCATTTGTGACCAAAAATAGTGCAGGATATATGAAAGAAAGATATTAGTATGTTTCAGTGTAATTCAATGTAACATTGACTCATAATTTTATGTTGCAAAATATGACAATTATTATGTGGTGGCATTCACACAGGAATCTCTTCATTCCCAAATGTGCATAGTGGCACATTAGTACTGCAGCCAGAGCGCACCACGTGTGCTTGTGAGTGAAACATAGCATGTCGCATACTGGAAGCAGAAAGGTTCATAGTCATAAGTATATACAATCATACATCGAACGCATTCACACTGTTGTGTACAGTTCTATAAAATGTGAACAATACCGCCACCTTTCCAAAGTTGGAGCAAAGATGTCGTACTCACTGCATCGGTTCCAAACGTATGTTTCCGTTTGCTTTGTTTGCTTGTTGTGCTCTTTCTGTTGTTGCCAAATGTACTGTGGGAGAAGAAAGAAATTTGTGAATGGTTTTATTGCACAGGAGCTTAATATGCACAGCCACGTTATTGGCTAAGCCCTGTTGAAAAGACAAACCATATCCCATTTTTGTTACGGTCTTAACAGATATCGCCTGCCTCGAGTTAACTTTGTTGTTTACAGAAAACCAAATTTCTTTGTACACTTGCAGAGATTCACCTGAAAATTTACAAACGCAACTTGCATACTTCAAACTGAGTGTGGCACAATAAACGACCCATTGTATGCTAAGTAGCAGCACTTGTCACAGTAATGTGAAAGACTTTATGCCACTGGTAGGTGCGGTTGCCCCCTAAGGAGCAACAAAGCTTCTTCACATTGTAAGAACATTCCAGGGGAGCTATTCTGCTCCCCTGGAATATTCTATGAATATCTATGGTCCAGCAAAACCTATGATGTTACAGATGCATCGTAAACAATTGCAAGGTTCTTCTTTTGGTTTTTCGTAATTTCTCTTTTACCAAACTTCCGTTGGCAGCAACATTGAGTAGTGACAAAGTGAAGCTTTACGTGGTCGTCGCAGTGCTTTTCTCTAGAGTTGTGTAGAGAAAAGCCTTTTGATTGCTCTTCTTTTCTGTAAGCATCAGTTCAATAACCTTTATCATATTCTGAGTGCAGTGCTTTTTTTTCCCCTCCTCGTCAGTTCACTTAGGCACATAGCCTTGTGGAGCATGCTAGGTACATTTCAAATAGCCAAAATCACTGTCCAATGTCGGAATGTAAAATGCAGTCCTTTAGTGACAAGGATGGGCTGTGTATGTGCGCATCTCTTTAATGAGCCCTAATGTTTGCTTTTCTCGGATTTCTCGGTGCAGACAGCAACCAAGCGGCTGGATCCGGTCATGAGGGCGCTGGCCTGTCTTTCCCCCATCTCCCATTGCTCGGGGGCACGAACGCATAGCGCAGAGCCCCCTGGCATGACCATCATCTTCTTGTTCTTCTTCTTTTTGCCGACAAACACAAAATGGAGCCAAACAGGGTCAATTGCATTCTACGTAGAAGAGGACGACGACAGCAGGCTGCCTGAAGAAAAGGATGAACTGTCGGAAAAGGGTTCCCCGCATCTCCCGCACAGTGGGTCTTTCACTGCGCTCCCTCGGTGTCTTGCTGGGCAGACAAGACAGAAAAAAAAGAAGAAAAGGTGCCGCGGCGGGCTCAGCAACGCGGCTGACACCATGTGAGAGGAAGCACGCACGCACAACCATCGCACGTTGATGGACTCCGTGTAAAAAAAAAACGCAAACAGGTGCACTGTGCTGGGGGCTGCCAAAGCATTCCCACCGCCACCTCTACCCCCTTTATTCGTCTCTGTGGCACCATTTCTTCGTTTTTCTTTTTGCGTTGGCTTAGCCACAGTTGCTGTTGTCCTTCGCGCATCTTTGAGTGTTTTGCGCGTTCGTTGCCGACGAGACTCGAGTCTCTGCATTGTGTATAGCCTTTTAGACGATGTGGTGTCAATGCTGCTCGCGTGCATTTGGTGCTGCCTTTTTTTTTATTTCTTTTTTGGCCTCGCTTTCTCGCTCGTTATCTCAAGTAGTGCCACGCTTAGAGCAGAAAATGTGACACTTTGAAAAGTATTGTAAGCTTTGAAATTTTTTTTCACCTTGCGACCCCGTGGAAAATGCCCAGTCACATTACACGGCACGAATGGAATTTTCTTACTTGAAATTGTTTTAAAGAAAGGAAGGTGGGGAACGCGCGCGATGCAAATGCGCGACACATCCGCCAGATCCCAGCGGCAGTCCTCACACATCCAACATTTAGCCATTGCTTCTGCACGAACATTCTTTTCTTTACAATTTTGGCTGTAGTGATATCCGTCGGTCACTTTTTGTCATTGCCTCAGTGAATACTTTTTTTTTCTCTCAAGTGTACATAGAAATCTTTTGTAAAATACATGCTCTTATATTTATGCACTCCTCTTTTATGTTGCCTATGCGGGTTGTTTAGAAGATTTAAAACATACTGGTTGCAAGAACAAGTTGTGCTGTTGACTGGAAACCTTGCATGTTTGTTTATCGGCATGTTTAGCAAGGTTGTTTTCTTGATTGTGGGAAAATTCTTTTTTTAAGGCGATCATGGAGCAGGTTGCAACAAAGTTGTGGACGCGAAGTGTACGACTGTGTTGTATATATACATATTTCTGTTACAGATAACGATGTGGCCAGAAACGTGTTTCACAGCCTTTCCTCAGTTGCAAATTTGCCAAACATTGTCTAAAAGTGAACACCAACATCATCAGCCTTTCTCTCTCTCCTTTTTTTTTCGTCCGTGTCATAACACAAAGCAATACATGTCCAGCAGCACCTAAAATTTACGTGAAATGCCTTTCTTTCTTCTGCTACTGTGTTTGCAGATGACCACATTGTGAAGCAGGGATTGAGGGGAAAAAATATAAGAGGCTTGGCAGGCGACTGATCGCAGTTGTGTTAGTTTTGTTCCATCCTCCGCCAATTTGAACAGCACAAACGCACGTGGAAAGACCATATAATACGTAGCATGGTGGACACCACCATTGCAAACACACATGCCCTCGCTATAGGCTACATGCTTCCTTGGACAGAAAAAAAAGGCATACGTGCTAAATAAGCTTAGAGTTTCAACGGCAGCAGCAGTCTTGGTGGGATTGTTAACATGTGGTGCAAGTTTGCTCTTAGACGTATGGGATTGTTATGTACAGCATGTCAGAAGCAAGGGGTTCGGAGACACTGGTGTTCTGTCTCTCTTTCTCTCTCCTTCGGTGTTGAATCTGGAAAGTCGCATCGGAACAGAAATTTGCACTGTGTGTGACGCATGTCGACACGGATAGGCGCTTGCATTCTGTACATACATAATTTTTATGCACTCCCTGTTGTCGAGGCTCGCAAAGCAATCGCATGGCTGCAAAAGCAGCAACAGTGATCTGCCCTTCCCATTCCCATCTCACTTCAGAGGAAAGACACGATTTCCAGCTTCTTTCCAAGCACAAGCCAAGCCTAAATTTCCTGCACCTAATGAAAGAGAATAAACCGGGCTGTCACTGCTTTGTATGTTTCATTCGCATACTGCATAGTTCCATTATGGCCAAGGGCTTTTAAAAACCGCGTTCACCAGGTCGAATGGGAAGAAGCGAGATCAATCTTGTGCGCTCTGGTTTCAGGCGTGCCAAGGGCAGTTTAAACACAACAAACCCTGTCTTCCTGGATCATGCATGACCATGTACGATTCATCTTTGCATTCCAGCAAGGGGCATGACATCAGCACCGATGCTGTGGTCGTCAGTCGACTTGCCCGAGTCCTCGGGAACGTGAGCCAAATCTTAGTTGCACGGTCTATCCGCTTTGTGTTTCAAGCCTCCACCCCCTGTTGCACACGACCTGGATGTGTAACCATTGCCGAAGCAACGTTAAGTTTTGCGACACTGCCCGTTTTGCGTCCCTCCCACTCTCAGTTCTCATTGAAGCTGATAGCTTCGGTCCTCCTCGCCCACGCGACGTTCTCTGGATGTGTACGCGGTCATGGCGCTTTCTTTTTGTAGATATGTATAACTTATTCGATGCGCTGTCTCTCGCTCGCTCTCTTTCGATGTCTCTGCCCCCCACCCTCCGCCCAGGCCCCATGTAAAACATGGGTAGCTGAGGCACTTCCCAGTTCTCTGTCACACACTCTATCTCTCATTTCGTTTCTATTCCCGCATTCTCTCACAACAATGTGTATACCGTGCCGGACAGCGACACCAACATTGTGTACCGAGTCTCAAGCCTGTCAGTAAAAACCTTATTATTGTGAAGCTGCACTTTTGTCTTGTTTTTCGTTGCTCATAGCGGTTGAGAGTCCACTCTCTTCAGTGGTGTGCTTCAAGATGCCTCATTGGATTGCAGGCAAAAAATGTTACATTACTCCAATGCAGACATTACCGCAAACATCATGTTACCCTAAACAGCGATGTTACACAGTTGTCACTTGCATACCACCAGCATTTGGCCTGTTCGAACGTTCCACCGCTGTAATTTATCGTGATATGCTAGTCACTTAAATGTGTTGACAATTGTCCTAGTGACTGCACACTGTTGTGCTGCTCCCCAGAAGCAATTTATTATTGCTTGCTAGTCTGCAGTGTCATTCATTTTAATACAGCACGGGGTTCTCAATGAAAGCATTGTATAGCTTGACACATAGGCGGAGAGTTTTCATCTTCCCGGGTTCCCGGGGGGGTGACCAGCTAGCCTAAGCGGTCATATATATATATATATATAGTTCAATTTCATAACCTGAGTCCCCTCGTACCACAAAGAGACTCGCGTCTCTCGGATGAGCCATGCGAAAAGCCGATTAAGTTGTTCACGTTAGGGAGATAGGTGTGTTTTGTGCCTATAAGTCGCACAACTACACATAAATGAAAACAGCCATGTAACGATTTGTGAAAGTTTTAATATACAAAGACACAGTCAAGAAAATATTTTCCTGACTAAAGGTCAATTGAAAAGATAAGACATAACATATATAAAACATGCACAATATATAACAATTTCTGTACACAACTTATGACTACAATTATTAGCATAAAACAACGTGACTCCATGACGCAATACTTTATTTACTTGTCAAAGCATGCCTTATGCCACTGGTTTCATTTATATTCCGGCGGCAGAATAAATGATTATAGAGTAATAAATTATCAGGCGCAGAAATACAGTCATATTAACAAATAAATAAGACACAACAATATCTCAACAGTGGGAAAGGGCATGAGAGGAAGTAGTAAGAGCGTGATTGCGGTTTTGAGCAGCTAATGCAGCATATGACAAATAAATATTAATAAGGAAAAAGCACAGCATAGACTGGGAAGCTTTAGAAATAGCGCAACGAAGCGTCTTTGCGTACCCAAAAGGCCTCACCCTACTTGCCCTGTCATGCACCCCGTTTTCGTTCCTGGAAATAACTTTTTGCTTTGTTTTCTTAGCCAAATAATTAGCTTTAACTTGTGAGTTGGCAACTTTCTCTTTCCTATTAAAGACATCATTTCGTTGTCTGATGGGATGGTTTCACCTTGAGGGAAAATGTGTTCATTCGGGCACTTGTTCTAGCAATGTAGTCGTCGGCAATTTTATTTAAATCGATTTTGCGGGAGAGTTCTTTGTGCGTGTGCAAAATGGCCAGATGGTTCAAACGGGCTTGTCCAGTCATCGACCGCAGGTACGTTTTCAGTCGCCGAAGACAAGAAAAGGACCTCTCGGATGTGCTTGATGAGACCGGTATGGTCAACGCAATTTTTGTTAGCTTGGCCATTTCCGGCAAAAGGTTTTGCAGGTGTTCGCCCTTCTCCCCCGAAAACATCTGCACGACGTCCTCGAATGTGTGCAATGGTGCCGACTTTTGTTGGCTTACGATGTCAATGAGCATGTCTCTGTGCAAAATCAGCCGTCCTCGTTCAAGGTCGTCACCGTATAACTTTGTTATGTATGCTTCGTCTTGCTTTCCTGTGGCAAACTGCTCAATGTGTGACATATGCTGCCACATCTCAGGTGGATATCTGTCGCTTAACGAGGACAGTACAGTGTCAAGTACTTCGTAGTACCTCTGGCGGTACATGTCCTCCGCTGATGTGAACACATGAGCTGAGGAACCTTCTTGATAGCGGTGTGGAGTTTTCTTTCGCCTAGCAGCTGGAACACACGGGTCCTCAACTCCTACTTTTCCTGCCTCTGCCAACACCTCCTCCCAAACCAAGGGAAAACTTTGCCTCAGTTCAGCGACGCTTGCAGCGACGGATTTCACCATTTTCTCCGCTTGGTCAAACCTGAGCGTTCTTTTTTGTAAGGCGGTATTCAGTGCTTCCATTCGTGAAAACACTTTTGTCAGAAGCGTCAACATGAAAAACAATTCAAACTTGAACAGCATTCTTAAAAATCCGCTGGCTTTCGCACCGGCCTCAGTTCGCTCTTCGGATGCTGTTTCAGAGAAAAATGTTATGAGACTGCTATAATTTGAAAGAACTGATCGCAGTGATGAAGCCTTTAGCGTCGACCTTGTCGGGCAGAATTTTCACAAGTTCACATCCTCTTCTACCTGAATCTCTTGAAAAGAAGCAACGCGCTTTGGAGAGCAGGTCACTAAGTTTATCAGTTCAGTGACGGCGTAAAGAAAGTCACAACACATGTCTACTTTCTGGCCGACATCATGCAAAACCAAATTCAGGATGTGCACTAGGCAGTGTACATAAAGCGCGCGAGGTTCCTGTTCTTGCATGAGAGCTTGTACTCCTCGGTGCTTTCCTCTCATGTTTGCCGCACCATCATAGCACTGCCCGCGGCACTTTTCAATTGGCAGATTAAATCTACAAAGAATGTCTTTCAATATAGCAAAGAGGCTCGTCGCTGTGGTGTCCATCGTGTTGAAAAACCCACAGAACAGCTCCTCTACTTCCAGGCTTTCTGTGACCACCCGAAAACAAACTGAAAGTTGTTCTTTGACAGAAATGTCTGCTGTCTCGTTCATAATGACAGCATAGTGATCTGCTGCACTAACTTTGTCTGTGAGTGAACGAAGGATGTCATGTGCCATGAGTTCCACCATCTCGTTTAAAATCTGGTGAGAAATCCATTTGTATTTTGTTCTTAAAAGCCACGATTGCAATGAAGGAATATCATTAGCCCGGAGTTCCAGCAGCTGCCTCAAATTACTCTCTGTGTCTTCATGGCCACGTATTGCTAAGCCTTGGGTCGACAGGTACAGTAGTGACGACAGTGTTGCTAGGCGAGCCTGTCGGGCGTCGTCCATTTCTTTCACCTTTCCCTTGGCGCAAGCATATGCCACATTCGCGCTGCCTTTTGCAGCTACGATGGCATTACATGCCTCCTTATGAAAATTAGACCTCTCATGGGATTTAAATCTGTCAATTGCCTTTTTCCAGTTTGAAAAACCATTTTTCACAAATGCCAGGTAAGAATCCTTGTCTTGGGAAGTGTTAGGGAGCGGCAGTTTAATCTCTGATGCTGTGCAACAGGTCTTGCAAAACACCTTGTCACTGTGGACATTGTAAGATAACCACTTGTAGGTACTTTTCCAGGTAGGCTGGAAGCGCCGTCCTTGTTTTTCTGTAGATGGTGCATCAGAAACCTCGCCGATGGATCGAATTTTGGAAGGACCGGCTTCTGCAGTGCACACAGAGCTTGGTGTGCTAGTGTCATCAGCGCGCGGTGGAGCTTCAGCGACTGAACTGGAAATGCTGGATGAGGGACGGCTCTCCTCGCAGTCTTCACCGGGGGCTTTCCGTTTCCTGATCAGATATTTTTCCATTGCTTTTGAACAGTCTGCAAGGGAAATGAATAACATTCTGAATAGACGCTCGCATAAATATACAAAGTTTGGTATAATATTCATATTCAGAGTTGGTCAAGCGCGTAGGAACCCTGCTCAATTTTTAAAAAGACAAAAGAATCTTGACCATTTCTGGAAGCGTGAAGAATTATTCCGCGGTAAAAAACCCCAATTTTCACACAAAAAAAATAGGATTTGCCAAGTCTGAATGACGGCGCCGCCTGTGGCAATGAGCTGTAAAAATTTTCGGCTACCCATAATCCAATGGTTTCCTGCGCATATGGGAGAAGTGGACGAGACGCGGGCTAACCTCAATGAGGTTACTCATGACTTGGCACGAGGACTTGCTAGCCGTGACAGTCACAACCGAGCCGTCCACCACCAGGTCGGGGAATTTAGAGATAAATTATTAACATATAACGAGATTACTAAACACTACTATCTAGGACGCAGACAATTTCCATTGCCACATTCAAAGCTGAACAGGGCTCAGGCAGTTTCAATGAGACTATTACAAACAGGAACTTATCCCACGCCGTACCACCTTGATAAAATGTATCCAGAAAGAGAGGTCAAGAAAGATTGTCATGCGTGTAATGGAATCATTGGGATCAGACACATGCTCGCGGGATGCCCTGCGACTCTCACCAACCCTGAAGAAGAATGGCTCCATTGGAAGAAGATGCTAGAGAGTTCATCTTTTCAAGATCAGCTACGGGCTGTCCAGAGGGCCCACGATGTAGCTGAAGGGCTGGGCCTAATGGTGCCATCGTGGGAGCGGCCCGCCTCGACTTGAAATAGTCGAGCCTCAGGACTTTTGTAAATAAAAAGTTTTTACACACACACATAATATCATTTAGTGCGCGCTGCAATAAAGGTATGCGCCTTCTTGAAATTAGAAATACATTTCTTCAGAATATGGGCCGACCAGCATGCGAAGAATTTTATACCCTCACGTGGCAACGAATATGGGACGATCAACCTACATTTGTCTACAAGCTATACGCGAATACACATGGCATACGTACTATCACGATGAAAAGAAATGCGAACAGCGGAGCGCGTGGCCGAAGCATAACAAGCCTGAAGGTATAGGGCGCGCCTTTCAGTTATCACCATTGACAGGCGCGCACATCCGGTTTATCGTGCTGTGCGATGATGCACCCCCTATACTGCGATATTTTTGTTTGCGCTGTCCAATTTACGATGTCATCATTACTGCACCGTCAACTTTCCTCTTTTTGAAATAAAAGAGAAGCAGAACACAAACAAAAATATCACAGTATAATCATCGGTCGCAAATAACCAGACACTTGTGATCTCTGCATCTACATTATTATTGCCATCAAACAAAAATATAAAGCAGATAAGACGTTTCATGTAAAAAGAAGATGCAGGCGCTACATTTGTGAACTACATCCACACGTCACAGTAGCGCACCCAGGATTTCTGCCAGGGGGGGGTTGACAGTTTGCCAATACCATCTAAACAGCACTAATTTCGATTTCTTCACAGGAAATTGTCAAAAAAATGCGCTTTTTGCGAGTGTGCAGGCGATTGCGCGTCTTACATCTTATTTACAGTACTCAAATGCGTAAGGAAAGAAAAGGGGTTAAACAAAAGGGGGTTTTAAGTCGGCCTCAGGGGGGGGGGGGGGGGGTTACAACCCCCGAATCTCCCCCCGTCGGTGCGCCACTGACACGTCATGTTATTTTAATTCTTTTAGCGCACTGCCGCACGACGGTGGCATAAGATAACACGCTCTATCTCCTGTTCCTAGTCTCTCAAAGTGCCACCGGGCCATGATTGCCCTGTTAGATCTCTCACTGGCGTGCAGACGGTCCAGTTACTTTGTTTACAGGCGCCGTGACACCGCGGTACATTAAACCGCAGTCGGCGCGTTTCTTTTGCCGAGAGCCGCAAAAACGAATTGTTTCGATGAGCGATGCGCCAAGCGAATATGCAGCTTGCTTTTTCTTACGCCTGAGTGTCTACCCAGTTTCGTTGCTGGCGCTCGCATGCGCGTTTTAACTTTCGTCATGGCAATGTGTGCTGGCTTCACTGCGAAGGCACTCGGGCTCATAATTTGACGCAGGAATGACTTTTCGGGCGCGGGAGTGGCATGAGGACGCTGAACAAAGTGTCACAAGTTAAAGAACTACCACAAAGGTGCAGATCATGGCTGTTGTGAAAATAGCAATAAGTTGTGTGGCTGTTAGCATGTTTGTGAATACGTTGTGCAGCATGACCATACATTTTGGAATACATTATTCAAACTACATACAAAGCCATTTTGTCAATCTATTGCCGCTTGAGCAAACTGTTGCTATTTTTAAAGGCTATTCTCTCAATTTCTTAAACTGGAATAATAGATCTGCCACTGGGAACCAATTTTGCGAGAACGAATAATCCTCACTCTACGCGATCAAGCATTCCGCACCTACGCGATCCTTACATAAACACAGTAGTTGTCTTACAAAGTAATTGCCTTACACAATCAAAACCACGCACGTTCACTTTTCACTTGTTCCTGAAGGTTCCCTCACTGCCTCTTCGGCTCGTATTAGCGCCTGATAAGTTTTGCCAACTGAATTCGTTGTACATGCCTTATTGTAGGAGCACTCTCTCTGTAAGACTACCGTCCTGGTACAGAACGGCTCAGAACTATGCGATAGCTCCCATTTTTTCCTTTTATTAAAACTTACTGACACGCAATGTTCATAAAGACGCACCCCTCCATTAGAACGAGATCGAACAATTTTCCGAATCAGTCAGTGCCGACCACTTTTGGTCACTCTGAGTGGCTTAAGCGCGGGCACTTGCGCTTAAGCCAAAGAACCATGTACGATCGCGCGCGTACATAGTATTATAGTTACCGCAAGTCAAAGTATCATGACGATGCACTTCACATTGCTTTCGTGCTGACGACGCTTACTGCGACAGTGAACCTCTACTAAAGACGTCGAGTATTCGAAGGGGTATGCGTTAATAATGGAAGACTTCACTCACCTGTTCGGACCGATCAGGTCGCAGACGTCAGTTGTCAACTTGTCTGCATTGGCAGGCACTCGCTTAATTTCACAAGTGAGACTAGTGAGGCGCATCCAAAGGGCCTGGACACGATGGTACTACCTTGTTGAAAAACCAGCGAGCTTGTTAAAGTCCTCTACATTTCCAAAGTTGTGTGCATGAAAACCACAACGGACACAATGGCGCTTCGCTTGGTTCCCCTATCTCGGATTCTCCACCTGCACAAACGCGAAGGTGCCTCCTGCTAATGCTCACAAGAGCACTGGCAGCGCGCTAAGCTTAGGGTTCTTGCAAGGCTCAGAGGAGAAGGCAGCGGCGCATGCGCAGAGTACAAGTCTTGAACGCGCGGTCACTTTATCGATAAAGCGTGCGCTTTGAAAAAGAGAGGGGGGGGACAAGCACGGCGCGTATCTGCTAGTTTGTAGTGACTGCGGCTGTCCGTGCGCCTGGGGAGTACTACATACGCGGGTCGCGCGCTTTATTTTGCCGGTAATCTGCGCGCGGTATCTTGAAAGTGATCCGCAGACGGCTAATACCTTTGTACGCGCTGTGTTTTTGCCGCTCAGTTTCCGTTGAAGCGATAGACAGTACGAAGATCACTGCTTGCTGCTGCTGGTGCCGCACTTTCATACGCCAGCGTTTTGACGGTTAGTGTCAGAAGTCATCGAGTGTGCTGTGTTCATGTTTGCTTGGGCGCACTGACAACATGCTTGATAATTCAGTTAGTAAGCAAATGTTTGCAAGTTTATACGGCCGATAAAACTACTATCCTTACTTCATATAGCTGTCTACTAATCTTCTATTGCAATCGATGCTTCGCCGTTCGGGCGACACTGCGCCTCTTTCTTTTTTTTCTTCTTTTTACGTTTAGTGCGAGTATAAGCGCTGCTGCGCATGGCGACTATTGATTCTGATTGCGAGTGAATGCGGCTTGGCCTCACTTCGGTTACTGAGTAAATTATTTTTATTTATGACCGCTGCAGGCATGCATGTGGGGATGTTTCCATCCCTAATAAATGTTGTAAATTATTAGAACAGTTTTGGGGTTTTTTTTTTTTTTTCGTGAGTCGTTAGCATTGCCTACTGGAAACAGTAGCAATACTCAGACACACAACATTCATGTGCATTTCACACGCCGCTGATAAAAGACTCTGCTGAAGGGGCCACTGAAGACTGCAGGTTTTTCTTTTTCAGGGGGGAGCCCCAGAGCCCCCCCGTAGTCGGCGCCTATGCCCATGGCAGTCTTAGATTGAACTGAATGAGTTGCTAGACGGGTCTCCCTTTGATATATATGAAGCGAGAGCTAGGGAAGAGAACATCCCGAGTTTAGATTGAGGGAAGCCGAGAGTTCTCGTAGGCGAAGAAAAGAAGATGCGGAAGCGGTTGAATTCATCGCGATACTACGCAGAACATCGCGAAGAAGGCCTGAGCTCCAGGAAACAAGTGTATGGTTTGCCACTACTTTACTTTCGCAAGCCGCCAACACCAGAGACCAGCGGAGCTTGGGAAAGCCTAGTAAAGTAGTGGCAAACCACACACTTAGGGTATCTTCGACTGGTCGCATCCATCCCCCGAGGCAGAGTCGTGCAGATCCGGCGTTCCCCGAACTCGGAGGTAGAGGACAAGCGCGCAAGTCGAACGTGTGACTCGCTCTCGGAGGAGGAAATGGCAGATGCGAACCCACATGACTACTGCTAAGTTACGATGTTTCGCCTATCCAAAGCTAAACCGGCGGGCACGCCGGTGGGACGACCGTTCGTCGAGACGCCAGCATGCGGTGGCCTAGGCTACGGTGGACCGTTGCCAAGAGCGGCGATGCTGTGCTGTGATGACGTTGCTAGAAACGCTCTCATCTCGACGACTGCTCCGACGACAGGGCGCGGAGCCTCAGAGCGCTCGAAGATGGTGAAGAGCGAAAAAAAAAAAAAAAAAAACCGTACGCAAGGCGCGCACCCTCTTTCAACCAGCCGAAGGCAACGCCGCTCGCGAGAGCGGTCTATGGAACGCTCCGAAACGGCCAGCCGAAGATGCCATTAGTTTCCTGGCGCTCAGGCCTTCTTCACGATGTTCTAGCCACCATTACAAGAGTGTACTAGAATACGGTCGAGTGGGACGAGCGGCTGGGGCGGCGCATGCTTTGCAGTGAGGCACCCGATGTGGAAAAATACTATGGCAGCGCTGCGAGCGAAGTGGATTGGGCCGCATCAAGGTCGCGCCGTTGGAAACTGCTGGCTATACTGCTCGGTAGGGTCATTCGTACTACTTCGCGCGCTGGTATTTGCGTTCAGACCGCTCAAATGGTGTTCATAATTGCATATGACATCTATTTATGCCTTAAGAATAAATTCCTTTCTTTTTTATTTTATTTTATTGCGATAGCAATTATATGGACACTTCAACCGGATTTCTGCCGTCAGCGTCGCCGTCGCCGTGAAATTCCGTATAAAGTCCAAGGGCGATAAAATCGTCGCCGCGCGCGCGAGTGAAAGCGCGCGGGGACGCGCGCGCTATCACGGAGAGCGAACGAACGGCGGAAAGCAAACGCGACCGTCGCGCGAAAGGCCATGGGGGTATATGAGGGAGGGAGGCGGGGCGACGCTGTTATGCTTCACCAAATTCTTATCTTGCAACCGGGCGCAAGGGGAACTGGCCACTCAATCTCCCACGCGAAAGCAAGAAAGCGGGAAGGCAGCGCGGGAGGGAGGGGAGGGGCAGCTTCTTCTCTGCCAACTTCTCCTCTGCACTTTGCCCTGCGGTGGCAGTCGTCCGCACCGTCTCTTATCTCCACACGGCTCTGACCTTTCCATGTGCTGCGCATTCGCCGCTCAGTTTCCGTTGAAGCGATAGACCGCGCGAACCTTCGCCCGCTGCGGCGGCTGCGCTTGCTGCCAGCGTTTTGACTGTCGTCTGCGGTCATTCAGTGTGATCTATTCATGTTTGTTTACTTGTGCGCTCCGACACCACTTGTTAATTCAGTTAGTAAGCGAATGTGTCCAAGTTTATGCAGCCGATAAAACTACTATCCCTACTCCGAGTAACTCTGTACTAATTTGCTATCGCAATTGATGCTTCGCCTTTCGGGCGAAACTGTGACATTTTTTAATGCCGCTCGGTAATTGCGCGTGCATTGTGGCCTCATTGTCAGCTTTCATTCTACTATGTTATTGTACGGTTCCCTTTGGAGAACAAATATTTTTCTCGTTCTTCAAGCTGCATATGTATCTCTCGTGTGTATTGTTGCGCATATAGTTTTCCATCAGTAGGTCTTGCGAAACGAAGACGAAGAAACATGTGTAACCTAGCTTCTTGCTTGCCGCTTCAAATAAGTAAAGCAAATCTGCCCCATCCGGCGCCTTGTACTCAGATTTATGGGAAGCATTGTTATAGATTTAAAAAAAAATAGTAAGCTGCCGCGCAACACTCCATTCAAGTTAGGCCTTCCTCGCGTAACAGAATGCGGAGCAATTGGTCATACATAAATGTAATGCCGTTCCCAAATGTATGACCGCTCAACTCAGCAGCTTGTATATTATAAACGGTTGCTTTCAGTTACCCGGTGCACTATCATAATGACCATAATGAAACAATTAAAGGAACGGCATGCCTCACATACACGTAGAGATATGTGCAGATCTGTTGCGCTTGTTGAAGAAGTGTGGAACCACATGGGGAACCCAGTTTTAATGGGTTGCAAACATGGTGAGACCGTTACAAAAGTTTTCCTTGTTTGAATCAAGTTAGCAGATTTACAGGCTGCCCCAATACAGGGCATTTAAATTGAATGACATCTAGGAACTTGTTAAGCAGGACTTATTAACACCGATGCGTCAATTCTCTCAGGAACTCTGCCTCTGCGCAAGTCACGACTCTCCGGCAGCACAATCATTCGGAATAACAGTCCTCACTTGCATCGGTCCCTCACCTTTGAGACTTCAACAGTGCTGTTATGCGTTACATTCGAACGGAAACGACTATTCGGCGTCGTACAGTATATCAACAACACTATCATATATATATATATATATATATATATATATATATATATATATATATATATATGATAGTGTTGATGATAGTGTTGTTGAGATGGCTTTGCCTGCTATGAATATTATTTCTGCGAATCAGAGTTTTATGTGCAGTATTCACTAATATCAGTGTGTTACTGCAAACGCGTGCGCTTATTCCGGTGCATTTAGAATATTTGTTATTTTTTCCCTTACATATATATCGCGAATATATGTGTCTATGTACCCTTTCATTTAATTACCTAGAAATACAGTGGTCATTCTTCGCGCCACGCAGTTCATAAACCTAGTTTAATTCACTATAATATTGTTTTCTTCGATCATTGTCCCTGATCAATATCCACCAACAAGAAGCGCGCGTAAAATGGCACGATATCAATAATAAAATTTTCTTACGTAGCTTCATGTTGCAGACATACCAGTTACTTTTAGCAGACAGTGGTAAAAAATGTCGCAGTTTCACCTGAAAGGCGAAACACCAATTGCGATAGCAAATTAGTAGAGAGCTGTACGGAGTAAGGATAGTAGTTTTATCAGCTGTATAAACTTGGACATGCAGCAGCGCCAGCAACGCGCAGAACTGTTACGTGTAGACGCCGTCGGCGTTTTGCCAGCGTTCGTACCGAACGCGCGCGGCGTTGGGGACTGTTGCCGGTGCCCCTGGGGGCGGCACGGGGGTTTCCGACGAGATCACAACGGGAAACTCGTCGAGCAGCGTCGGAGGTCTTCACCACCTTCTCGCCTCGCAACGTTTTAGGGGTAGCGGCACCCGTTCCGTCCCCGTCGTAGTAGTAGTAGTAGTGTGTAACCAGTCTGAGAAAAATGAGAAAAAAAATTCCGAAGTTGTGTCCGTAGCGCGCAATCGAACCAGGGACCCCTCGCTTCCGAGCGTTAGCCCACTACGCCACGAAGCGGACATGGACAAACGCACCACGATGGCTATAAATACCCAACCAATGCCTCCTTTACTAAAGGAGGCATTGACCCAACATTAACGAAAGGCCGCGTTTCTAGCGCGTTTCTAACGCGTTTGTGCTAGCGCGTTACGGCCCGTGTAAGAAGCTGGTGTAAGACGCTGTGGCCTCTCCACCTTACCTTCAACGCGTTTCGAACGCGCTGCCCAAAGCGGTGGCAAGTCAAGTTCAAGTCGAGATAAGTGGTTCTTGAGGGAAAGGGAAAGGTTGGCGCTATCTTCTGCAGCCCTTGAGGGAGCACAGAAGATAGCGCCAACCTTTCCCTTTCCCTCAAGAACCACTTATCTCGACTTGAACTTCAAGTCGAGGAGCGTTTATGAATACGGGGGGTATACTCTCTCAGCAGTCATGTGATGGCGTCGGCAAACGCGGTGCACGTTCCGGCATGTGTAAATGGCTGCGTAAGACGCTGTGGCCGCTCCCCCTTACTAGAGAATACTGCACGTTTCTAACGCGTTTGTGCTAGCGTCCCCTTAAGCGGGAGATACGATGATTCCCTCCGGAGCTTCGCCCACTCATCATCATTCACCTCGTGGATCTGCTGTCATTTTATTGCGACAGCAATTATATGGACACTCAAAAGCAGATTTCTGCCGTCGGCGTCGCCGTCGCCGTCGCCGTGAGGTTCCGTATGACGTCAATGGAGATGAAATCGTCGCCGCGCGCCGCCGAACGCTGTATGTGCGAGTGAAAGAGCGCTAGGGACGCGCGCTTTCACAGGGAGTGAACGCACGGCGGAGAAGAAACGCCCGTTCTGCGCTGTGCTCCCTTAAGGGCTGCAGAAGTAGGCGTCTCTTTCCTCCTCTACAATCACCATATATGTAGAGTAAACGTACCTTCTTCCGACGCGCGAAAGGGTGTGGGGGAGGGGGGGAGGGGCAGGGAAGGGAGGCGGCGTTTAGCTGCGGCACCAAGTGCCTATTTATATCAGAGGCTCCGGCAACCGTCACCAACGCCGCACGCATTTTGAGCGAACGCGGGCAAAACGCCGGCGGCGTCGACAACGGTTCCGCGTGTTGCCGGTGCTGCTGCATGTCCAAGTTTATACAGCTGATAAAGCTGCTATCATTACTCCGTATAGCTCTCTTCAAATTTGCTATCGCAATTGATGCTTCGCCTTTCAGGTGAAACTGCGTCTTTTTTTTTATATAAATACGCATTTGGTGCCGCAGCTAAACGTCGCCTCCCCTCCCTCCCTCCCATCCCCCCACGGCCTATCGCGTGACGGAAGAAGTCGCGTTTTCTCTATATATGGTGATTGTAAAGGAGGAAAGAGACGCTTAATTCTGCAGCCCTTCGGAGCACGGCGCGGAACGCGCGTTTGTTCTCCGCCGTGCATGCTCTCCCCGTGAAAGCGCGCGTCCCTCGCGCCCTTTCACTCGCACATATAGCGTCCGACGCGCGGCGACGATTTCATCGCCGTTGACGTCATACGGAACCTCACGGCGACGACGACGGCAGAAATCCTCTTTGAGTGTCCATATATTTGCTATCGCAATAAAACAGCAGTTCACCTGGCTAAAACCACATTTGGTATCGGCCGTAAGAGTCACGGGCGCGCCAAAGCAACTAAAACATAAAAAAAATGTACCGCACAGACGTTCTGCGAGAAAAACTGGGTGTCCGTCAGCGTCCGCGTAGCGAACGCGCGCTCGCTAGCAGACGACGCGCTTGACAACGACAGCAAAATGGAAGACGCCGTGTTGTATAATCCATGCCTCAAATATATATGTTTACCAAAATGGTGTAAACATAAATTTGCTGTTGAAATAAAGCACCATTTTAAGAGCGTACTATGCGCTATCGGCATCGGCGCCTGCAGCGAAAGTACGTTGAATATGCCGCGGAGCGCGTAGTAGTAGTAGAGGTTGAGGAAAAGAGAAAATATGCATGTTTCTGCAGCCCTTATAGGGAGATCAGCTCATCATCTGAGGGCCGGGGAAAGGGGGATAGAAAGTAGGAAAAGTGGAAGGGGAGGGAGAGGGTAATCGTCATCGTCTCGGACCGCGCTTACAGTCGGTCAGCCAGCTTCGAATCGTCAAGATAGCAGAGTATGACCTTGAATACCCTGCTGGAACTGCGGGCTGAGAAGAGATAGGGAGCCTATACATGCAACGCCGTTTGAATGTAGGCTCCCTAGGAAGAGCAAGTCCGTGCTGGAGGCTGAAGGCAGCCCCATGCGGCGTAGTTGAGCCACCATGGTGGCTCGGTGTTGGTTGAGTGCGGGGCAGAAAGATAGGAGGTGCTCCAGTGTTTCGTCTGCCCCGCACAGTGCGCAGGCTCGTGGGTCAGTTCTACCCAGGCGGAAGCTCCGGGCGGCTGTCCAGCGGTAGCCAGTCGGTAGGCGTATCAGGAGGGATCTCTCCCTCCTTGCCAGTCCCCGGTCCGGCAGCCGGGTCGGGGGACTCCGCCTCGCCACGCGTGCGTCGGGGTGACAGCTCAGCAGCAGTCGCTGCAAGGTGCTCCTGGAGTAGTCTGAGGCAATGACTGCCGGGCTGATCGCCGTGTCCATGCCGTGTGCCTCCTTTGCCAAGGCATCTGCCTCTTCATTGCCCGGGATTCCCACGTGTGCAGGGATCCAGTGCAACGAGACATCGGTGCCACTGGCGCGGAGGGCGTGATGCTTGGTTACCAAGAGGGCTGCACTAAGGCCAGCCCTCTCCGGGAGACACACGGCCTGGATAGCTGCTCTTGAGTCACAGGCCACCGCCACAGGTACTCCAGGATGGTCTGCTGCCAGCAGGTCGGCGGCCAGGTGAAGGCCCGCCATCTCAGCAGCGCGTCTCCGCCCCAATCCAGTTTGCCCGCAGCGCCCTCGCACAATTTTTCCACACGCGGCGCCTCAGCAGGCGAGCGCCGTTCGGCCCACTCGACCATTGTCTAGTACACGTTGTCTAGACCCGTCATCTCCCTGCTCCATCTCACCACATTATAAAGGTAGAGCGCTCTAGCAAAAGTGAACGTGTCACTCTCCTCTTAACTACATCTTCTTTAAAAGTTGTAATAAGTTAAAAGACATACTCTGCAAGTACTATGCTTTCCAGTGTTGCCTCCTTTTGAAAAAATGCAATAGTGCTAAAGAAATACCTCGTTCAAATATCCCTGGGAAACTAGAGCGACTACTGTGGTTGTACCTTGTAGCATGGATGTAAAATTGCGTTTGAAACCTTAGCTCTATCAAAACGTCTCCTGTGCCGTGCGGCACTGCAGAAACGGCTCCAGCAACGCACGGAAGTGACGTCACTTTAATAAATTAAACTAAAAACAATCGAAATATATCAAATCTTACTAGACAATGCGGTGAACTTGCATCGATATGAAAGAAAGTTGTCTTACGCGTTAATTAATATACAATACACATTTTGATTAAGGACATCATCGCAAAATGTTTTCAACCATACTGTCATGGGTTCCTGTATAATAATAGTTAGCGTTCAGTATCACAAGACAGCAAAATATTATATTATCTATCAGGTGCCTGCAGAGAAAGACAGCAATATTATTGACGATCTTGCGCGCCGTATCCCCGGCGCGGCACCCGAAACTAGGGAACACGCACGTTTCTCCCCCGTTCCTCTCAGGCGCAAGTCACTTGGTGAGCGTGTGTGCAGCAGACGACAGCAAGCGCTGCAAGTGTACACTACATGTCGACGCTTACACAGCCACATGCTGTGTTTACAGCACTCACCGAACGCCGCAATATAGACATATCTATACAGTGTGACGGATACGTGAAACTGCAGTCCTTGCACTGTCACTGGAATGTTACCTCAAAGGGTCGATCGGGTCCATATTGGCTAGCTGTCTACCTTAGGAAAGTCTGTCACCGCGAGCCGTTTGCAAGATCGAAGCAACCAGTGAAGCTATTCTTGTGTAGTATAATCATCCACTGGCTTCTTGACACTGCGTTTGCTGCAGCGCTGTGCGTCTTATTGCCATCATAGCTGCGCAAACATTACTGACTCGGACCGCGGAGAAACCGATGCGGCAGCCACCATTGCGCACGTGCGCACTGCAGCGGCCACAGCTGTCAACACAAGCTTTATTTTCCCGCGTCCCCGAAATTAGCCGCGTCCTCGTGCGTATCGTTGAGTAAAATGAGCCGATTCTTGATAGAGTAATAGTAAACTGGGCCGATATCCTGGAGATCTTGAAAATGTATTCCAAGACTATACTGAAAGGTGACTTAGTCGTGGGTCTTGTTTGGTGTGCTTGGAAGGCTGAAACGAAAGCGAAGCCGCGCTTTGCCATTGGCTAATTATCAATTAAGGGAACTCATTAGGAGGTCAGGCAAAGAATTCACCTGGGAGGGTGGGAGCTGCAAATTTCGAACATGTTTTCTAGTAATGCACATTATATGATTCTTTTATATGAAATGGCTGAACGAAAACAACTCAACTGCAAGTATGCATGTTCCACATTATAGACATTATCATTCTGAGCTTAAAGCCTTCTTAAATTTCTGTAATAAGTCTGCCCCTGGAACTTCATCGAATTATATATACACCAGATATTAAAACATTTGCACCCTGAAACGCTATAATGATCCTTTAAATTATAACAAAATCTATCATTGCGGGCATATATATATATATATATATATATATATATATATATATATATACATTGTCTTATGTATAACACTATTCCTATAGGAATTCCCCTTTTCCTTGTCCCGAGGCAACAGTAAACACGAAGAAAAACAAATTTAAAAAGTATATTCACAAAGCCACGTGATAACAAAACAATGACAGAGCATGGTAGAATAGACGTGTAAAAACCAAAGAAGGTACAAAAGTAGAAAATAAACAACCAATAATTTCACTCTCGCACACACGTCATCTAGATAATCGGATTCCTTGGTCACGAAGGTTGCAGAATAAGCCTGACTAATACATTTGTTTATTTCGCTTATTAATTTGTGACAATGACGGGTTTTAGGAATGAAAGAAGTCACAGACCCGTATACACCATGTTCGGTGTTTATTGGAACAGTAAAAGACTGAAGAAGAAGAAAGGCATGCGCCAGGAGCGTTAAGAAGTATTCTTTGTCTTCTTTGTATAAATCTCCAACAACGGGAAAGCATAAGTGTGTGATTAAGCCTGGGGTTACAGCCAGTTGAGCGACAGTGACTGGCCAAATGTTAAGGTGGTCGAGCCGAAGAGAAGGGACGGTGGTGCTCCTGCACTCTCATGTTAGACCTCGCCACAAGATAACACGATCAGGTATACCACGTCCAGTTAGCAGAATACGCACTTGGACGCATGTTTTGTTTGGCAACCATACTGTGCTTTTTTATTTTACCTTTTGCGCTTAGTGCAGCCTCATCCCATAGGAAAGACAAGCAATGTGGCTGGAAATTGGGAATGTGTAGATTAAAAATAGGTGGCATGTACACATTCTTACCTTCTGATGAACAGTGAGTCATTAACATGCAACAAGTGTGGAGGGACTACCTGTTCTCCATGTGTTCATAGAAGGTTTATCCATAAAACAACATACAACAATGTATTTTTTCTATTGCAGACATTATATTAGTATTTTTATTTATTTATTTGACAAATACTGTCAGCATTGCATAGGCTGTGACAGGAAGTGGGTTATAAGGCCTACCTGTGTACACAGCCCTTTTCCTCGGCAACAATCTGCTTTTCAATAACAAATGTGTCATGTACTTTTTTTCAATGATGTAGATATGCCGGATATATATACTGTCTTCAAAGTCTTAAATCATAGCACTGCCTCAGGCTTTAGCTGCAATGCTGCAGTGAACATGGAGCACTGGCTTCCAGACCCTTGTGTGTAAGGCAAGGCCAAGAGTGCTTGGTAAAAAGACCACACCACTTCCAATGTTTTTTCTCATCTCCTCATGCATTTTAGTAAACATAAACATCACTTATAGGCTTGTAATTTTGTCAGTATATATCTTTTAGTCTCCTATACAGCTAGTAATTTTAGACCTGTATAAAGCCAAGATTTATTAATCATAGCAATCCATTTTTAATTATTGTATGTATCATGAAACATTCATGGCACTCTTTTGTCATTCCAGGCCCTTGTACTATTAAGCATCAGATATAATAACCCAGATTTATAAACAACTTCTCAAAGCTCTGAAGGCCCGTGGCTAGTTGTGTGATAGCCGAAAGGCCTTTCCTGAAACCATGCTATAAAGTAGAAGGAATGTTGTCAGTCAAAAGCTATGGAGAAGTATGTGAATATAACCTGAGGTTTGAGTAGTTTACTACAAGAATACGCAAGAGATTTTTGGTGATTATTAAGGCAGCCCTGAGTTTCCCTTCTTTGGTGCTCAGGCACCACACATGCCACCTGGCACATGGAGCTGATGTCTTAGTTTTCATATTAAGAAGCATGGAGACGATGCACAATGACACAATTTTAACTTCATCAGTACATGAGACAGGTTTGTGACCAAGATTTTCAAAGAAAGAAAAAAAATTGTATGCATTCCTGTATGCTTAGGTGCAAACAACGTCTAAAAGTGTAAGCGTGGTACTGCCATATCAGTATACTACAAGCCATATCAGTTTACTACAAGAATACGCAAGAGATTTTTGGTGATTATTAAGGCAGCCCTGAGTTTCCCTTCTTTGGTGCTCAGGCACCACACATGCCACCTGGCACATGGAGCTGATGTCTTAGTTTTCATATTAAGAAGCATGGAGACGATGCACAATGACACAATTTTAACTTCATCAGTACATGAGACAGGTTTGTGACCAAGATTTTCAAAGAAAGAAAAAAAAATTGTATGCATTCCTGTATGCTTAGCTGCAAACAACGTCTAAAAGTGTAAGCGTGGTACTGCCATATCAGTATACTACAAGCCATATCAGTTTACTACAAGAATACGCAAGAGATTTTTGGTGATTATTAAGGCAGCCCTGAGTTTCCCTTTGGTGCTCAGGCACCACACATGCCACCTGGCACATGGAGCTGATGTCTTAGTTTTCATATTAAGAAGCATGGAGACGATGCACAATGACACAATTTTAACTTCATCAGTACATGAGACAGGTTTGTGACCAAGATTTTCAAAGAAAGAAAAAAAATTGTATGCATTCCTGTATGCTTAGCTGCAAACAACGTCTAAAAGTGTAAGCGTGGTACTGCCATATCAGTATACTACAAGCCATATCAGTTTACTACAAGAATACGCAAGAGATTTTTGGTGATTATTAAGGCAGCCCTGAGTTTCCCTTCTTTGGTGCTCAGGCACCACACATGCCACCTGGCACATGGAGCTGATGTCTTAGTTTTCATATTAAGAAGCATGGAGACGATGCACAATGACACAATTTTAACTTCATCAGTACATGAGACAGGTTTGTGACCAAGATTTTCAAAGAAAGAAAAAAAAATTGTATGCATTCCTGTATGCTTAGCTGCAAACAACGTCTAAAAGTGTAAGCGTGGTACTGCCATATCAGTATACTACAAGCCATATCAGTTTACTACAAGAATACGCAAGCGATTTTTGGTGATTATTAAGGCAGCCCTGAGTTTCCCTTCTTTGGTGCTCAGGCACCACACATGCCACCTGGCACATGGAGCTGATGTCTTAGTTTTCATATTAAGAAGCATGGAGACGATGCACAATGACACAATTTTAACTGCATCAGTACATGAGACAGGTTTGTGACCAAGATTTTCAAAGAAAGAAAAAAAATTGTATGCATTCCTGTATGCTTAGCTGCAAACAACGTCTAAAAGTGTAAGCGTGGTACTGCCATATCAGTATACTACAAGCCATATCAGTTTACTACAAGAATACGCAAGAGATTTTTGGTGATTATTAAGGCAGCCCTGAGTTTCCCTTCTTTGGTGCTCAGGCACCACACATGCCACCTGGCACATGGAGCTGATCTCTTAGTTTTCATATTAAGAAGCATGGAGACGATGCACAATGACACAATTTTAACTTCATCAGTACATGAGACAGGTTTGTGACCAAGATTTTCAAAGAAAGAAAAAAAATTGTATGCATTCCTGTATGCTTAGCTGCAAACAACGTCTAAAAGTGTAAGCGTGGTACTGCCATATCAGTATACTACAAGCCATATCAGTTTACTACAAGAATACGCAAGCGATTTTTGGTGATTATTAAGGCAGCCCTGAGTTTCCCTTCTTTGGTGCTCAGGCACCACACATGTCACCTGGCACATGGAGCTGATGTCTTAGTTTTCATATTAAGAAGCATGGAGACGATGCACAATGACACAATTTTAACTTCATCAGTACATGAGACAGGTTTGTGACCAAGATTTTCAAAGAAAGAAAAAAAATTGTATGCATTCCTGTATGCTTAGCTGCAAACAACGTCTAATAGTGTAAGCGTGGTACTGCCATATCAGTATACTACAAGCCATATCAGTTTACTACAAGAATACGCAAGCGATTTTTGGTGATTATTAAGGCAGCCCTGAGTTTCCCTTCTTTGGTGCTCAGGCACCACACATGCCACCTGGCACATGGAGCTGATGTCTTAGTTTTCATATTAAGAAGCATGGAGACGATGCACAATGACACAATTTTAACTTCATCAGTACATGAGACAGGTTTGTGACCAAGATTTTCAAAGAAAGAAAAAAAATTGTATGCATTCCTGTATGCTTAGCTGCAAACAACGTCTAATAGTGTAAGCGTGGTACTGCCATATCAGTATACTACAAGCCATATCAGTTTACTACAAGAATACGCAAGAGATTTTTGGTGATTATTAAGGCAGCCCTGAGTTTCCCTTCTTTGGTGCTCAGGCACCACACATGCCACCTGGCACATGGAGCTGATGTCTTAGTTTTCATATTAAGAAGCATGGAGACGATGCACAATGACACAATTTTAACTTCATCAGTACATGAGACAGGTTTGTGACCAAGATTTTCAAAGAAAGAAAAAAAATTGTATGCATTCCTGTATGCTTAGCTGCAAACAACGTCTAAAAGTGTAAGCGTGGTACTGCCATATCAGTATACTACAAGCCATATCAGTTTACTACAAGAATACGCAAGCGATTTTTGGTGATTATTAAGGCAGCCCTGAGTTTCCCTTCTTTGGTGCTCAGGCACCACACATGCCACCTGGCACATGGAGCTGATGTCTTAGTTTTCATATTAAGAAGCATGGAGACGATGCACAATGACACAATTTTAACTTCATCAGTACATGAGACAGGTTTGTGACCAAGATTTTCAAAGAAAGAAAAAAAATTGTATGCATTCCTGTATGCTTAGCTGCAAACAACGTCTAATAGTGTAAGCGTGGTACTGCCATATCAGTATACTACAAGCCATATCAGTTTACTACAAGAATACGCAAGAGATTTTTGGTGATTATTAAGGCAGCCCTGAGTTTCCCTTCTTTGGTGCTCAGGCACCACACATGCCACCTGGCACATGGAGCTGATGTCTTAGTTTTCATATTAAGAAGCATGGAGACGATGCACAATGACACAATTTTAACTTCATCAGTACATGAGACAGGTTTGTGACCAAGATTTTCAAAGAAAGAAAAAAAATTGTATGCATTCCTGTATGCTTAGCTGCAAACAACGTCTAATAGTGTAAGCGTGGTACTGCCATATCAGTATACTACAAGCCATATCAGTTTACTACAAGAATACGCAAGCGATTTTTGGTGATTATTAAGGCAGCCCTGAGTTGCCCTTCTTTAGTGCTCAGGCACCACACATGCCACCTGGCACATGGAGCTGATGTCTTAGTTTTCATATTAAGAAGCATGGAGACGATGCACAATGACACAATTTTAACTTCATCAGTACATGAGACAGGTTTGTGACCAAGATTTTCAAAGAAAGAAAAAAAATTGTATGCATTCCTGTATGCTTAGCTGCAAACAACGTCTAATAGTGTAAGCGTGGTACTGCCATATCAGTATACTACAAGCCATATCAGTTTACTACAAGAATACGCAAGAGATTTTTGGTGATTATTAAGGCAGCCCTGAGTTTCCCTTCTTTGGTGCTCAGGCACCACACATGCCACCTGGCACATGGAGCTGATGTCTTAGTTTTCATATTAAGAAGCATGGAGACGATGCACAATGACACAATTTTAACTTCATCAGTACATGAGACAGGTTTGTGACCAAGATTTTCAAAGAAAGAAGAAAAATTGTATGCATTCCTGTATGCTTAGCTGCAAACAACGTCTAATAGTGTAAGCGTGGTACTGCCATATCAGTATACTACAAGCCATATCAGTTTACTACAAGAATACGCAAGAGATTTTTGGTGATTATTAAGGCAGCCCTGAGTTTCCCTTCTTTGGTGCTCAGGCACCACACATGCCACCTGGCACATGGAGCTGATGTCTTAGTTTTCATATTAAGAAGCATGGAGACGATGCACAATGACACAATTTTAACTTCATCAGTACATGAGACAGGTTTGTGACCAAGATTTTCAAAGAAAGAAAAAAAATTGTATGCATTCCTGTATGCTTAGCTGCAAACAACGTCTAAAAGTGTAAGCGTGGTACTGCCATATCAGTATACTACAAGCCATATCAGTTTACTACAAGAATACGCAAGAGATTTTTGGTGATTATTAAGGCAGCCCTGAGTTTCCCTTCTTTGGTGCTCAGGCACCACACATGCCACCTGGCACATGGAGCTGATGTCTTAGTTTTCATATTAAGAAGCATGGAGACGATGCACAATGACACAATTTTAACTTCATCAGTACATGAGACAGGTTTGTGACCAAGATTTTCAAAGAAAGAAAAAAATTGTATGCATTCCTGTATGCTTAGCTGCAAACAACGTCTAAAAGTGTAAGCGTGGTACTGCCATATCAGTATACTACAAGCCATATCAGTTTACTACAAGAATACGCAAGAGATTTTTGGTGATTATTAAGGCAGCCCTGAGTTTCCCTTCTTTGGTGCTCAGGCACCACACATGCCACCTGGCACATGGAGCTGATGTCTTAGTTTTCATATTAAGAAGCATGGAGACGATGCACAATGACACAATTTTAACTTCATCAGTACATGAGACAGGTTTGTGACCAAGATTTTCAAAGAAAGAAAAAAAATTGTATGCATTCCTGTATGCTTAGCTGCAAACAACGTCTAAAAGTGTAAGCGTGGTACTGCCATATCAGTATACTACAAGCCATATCAGTTTACTACAAGAATACGCAAGCGATTTTTGGTGATTATTAAGGCAGCCCTGAGTTTCCCTTCTTTGGTGCTCAGGCACCACACATGCCACCTGGCACATGGAGCTGATGTCTTAGTTTTCATATTAAGAAGCATGGAGATGATGCACAATGACACAATTTTAACTTCATCAGTACATGAGACAGGTTTGTGCCAAGATTTTCAAAGAAAGAAAAAAAAATGTATGCATTCCTGTATGCTTAGCTGCAAACAACGTCTAATAGTGTAAGCGTGGTACTGCCATATCAGTATACTACAAGCCATATCAGTTTACTACAAGAATACGCAAGCGATTTTTGGTGATTATTAAGGCAGCCCTGAGTTTCCCTTCTTTGGTGCTCAGGCACCACACATGCCACCTGGCACATGGAGCTGATGTCTTAGTTTTCATATTAAGAAGCATGGAGACGATGCACAATGACACAATTTTAACTTCATCAGTACATGAGACAGGTTTGTGACCAAGATTTTCAAAGAAAGAAGAAAAATTGTATGCATTCCTGTATGCTTAGCTGCAAACAACGTCTAAAAGTGTAAGCGTGGTACTGCCATATCAGTATACTACAAGCCATATCAGTTTACTACAAGAATACGCAAGCGATTTTTGGTGATTATTAAGGCAGCCCTGAGTTTCCCTTCTTTGGTGCTCAGGCACCACACATGCCACCTGGCACATGGAGCTGATGTCTTAGTTTTCATATTAAGAAGCATGGAGACGATGCACAATGACACAATTTTAACTTCATCAGTACATGAGACAGGTTTGTGACCAAGATTTTCAAAGAAAGAAAAAAAATTGTATGCATTCCTGTATGCTTAGCTGCAAACAACGTCTAATAGTGTAAGCGTGGTACTGCCATATCAGTATACTACAAGCCATATCAGTTTACTACAAGAATACGCAAGAGATTTTTGGTGATTATTAAGGCAGCCCTGAGTTTCCCTTCTTTGGTGCTCAGGCACCACACATGCCACCTGGCACATGGAGCTGATGTCTTAGTTTTCATATTAAGAAGCATGGAGACGATGCACAATGACACAATTTTAACTTCATCAGTACATGAGACAGGTTTGTGACCAAGATTTTCAAAGAAAGAAAAAAAATTGTATGCATTCCTGTATGCTTAGCTGCAAACAACGTCTAAAAGTGTAAGCGTGGTACTGCCATATCAGTATACTACAAGCCATATCAGTTTACTACAAGAATACGCAAGAGATTTTTGGTGATTATTAAGGCAGCCCTGAGTTTCCCTTCTTTGGTGCTCAGGCACCACACATGCCACCTGGCACATGGAGCTGATGTCTTAGTTTTCATATTAAGAAGCATGGAGACGATGCACAATGACACAATTTTAACTTCATCAGTACATGAGACAGGTTTGTGACCAAGATTTTCAAAGAAAGAAAAAAAATTGTATGCATTCCTGTATGCTTAGCTGCAAACAACGTCTAAAAGTGTAAGCGTGGTACTGCCATATCAGTATACTACAAGCCATATCAGTTTACTACAAGAATACGCAAGAGATTTTTGGTGATTATTAAGGCAACCCTGAGTTTCCCTTCTTTGGTGCTCAGGCACCACACATGCCACCTGGCACATGGAGCTGATGTCTTAGTTTTCATATTAAGAAGCATGGAGACGATGCACAATGACACAATTTTAACTTCATCAGTACATGAGACAGGTTTGTGACCAAGATTTTCAAAGAAAGAAAAAAAATTGTATGCATTCCTGTATGCTTAGCTGCAAACAACGTCTAAAAGTGTAAGCGTGGTACTGCCATATCAGTATACAGTACAGATGTTAGTGATGGCTAAGGCTTTACTATCAAAATAAAGCTTTACATGTTGCCTTAGATATCATATGCACCTTATAAGTATGCAGCACTTCCCTGTGAAAATTGTTTTAAGAAAGCAAGATACCTTCCGCCCATCAATTGAAGCAAAATAAGTAGCCTCAAGGCAGCTATTGTATGCTAAAATAGCTTCACTGATCAGGGAACACTCTGGTTTACCCACACAGGTACTAATGCAGCCTATACTTTCTAATAAAGCACACCCCATAGCAGCTGACAATCTTGCCTAACTTCTTTCTTTTCTCATCACAATGACATCACATATGAACCTAAAATATTTTACAGTAATAAATGAGAGCCCAAAAGTACACACCAGCCTGCTCATAGTTTCCTTGTCATAATTTTTCTTCTCTTCTATGCTGTTTAGAATACTCATCAACTTTCCTAGGTGATTTAGTGTGGCAGGATGCCAGAGCCTGCATAATCAGTGTCTCTCAGTTTTGCATTATGCTTTTTCCTTGTGTCAAATGGACGGGTGTGTGCAGAAAAAGGGAATTTTTTTTCTGTTGCATAATTGCTAGGCATGCAATTTAAGATCTGGATTGAGATAAGGCACGATTCAGTTCATTATTGCCCTCACTTCTCGGATGGTGACATCCAGTCTAGCCCATTGCTGAACACAGTCACTGAAACTTATGAAACTTATGATTATGTGTTCGAAAAACAGTAACGGAATACTCGCTTTCCCCATTTTTTTACACGTTATACACGGCATTTAGTTGTTTCCCCCCCGGTATGCTCGATAAACTATGCGCGGCACGGTGTTTGTATTTATTTGAAGTACGAATCAGTGTTCTGAGTGACAAGCGATATAGTATGCTCATTCTGTGTATGTTTATTACAGCCTTTGTAGAAAGTTACTCGTTGAAGTGTTTCAGGGTGTCATAGTGCCGTTAGTCGAATAGTTTCCCAGACTTATAAAACAACTGCACAAGGTACGGACTTGAATTTCCGTGAAAATAGGAGAATTCCGAGCACAATGCATAGCGAAACTTTTCCTTTCCTGTTTTAAATGCAAGTGCTCCAAATAATTACTAGACCCTCGTTTTTTCAAATGTGTTCGTGCATCATACAAGGCGCATAGTTTGTTTCTCCGGTGTCCTCGGTGAGCTAACCTTGTCCTCAAGATATAAACAAGGTGAGATATTGTTTATATCTGGGGAAAATTAGGGGCATGTTATAGGCAATATATTGGCAATGTATAAAATGAGTTGGTTAAGTTCGCCTTTTCCGATGGAATAGACGGCTGCACTGTCATAATTACAACTACAACTGAGGTAAAATTGTGCCAACATAGGGGGAATAATACGCCAAGTTTATGTGTGATGGTAAATGCGTGTTGATTATGTACAGCTTTGAAAAAAAAAACTGTAAGCAAGTGTTCGGAAATATTACGCTGTTGTTATTAGTTAGGTTTCACAATGTCCACAAGAGAACTCTGAATTTCAGATATTTTGATACTTTGATGGAATAGGCAGCATTTTAACTACAATGTGTCGCGGAGTTTTAACGTTTCTGGCTTATTTAAAGCGTTACGAAAATTTATTCAACCCTCATTTTTTGCCTGTAACTTTTTCATACGTGATAAACCGGGTTCGCCTGGTGTCCTCATTGAACTAAAGGAGGTAGCGTCTTTCAGTTTTGTGACTTTGAGGACCAGGTAACGTTTGATGTGGAGGTAAAGTTCACAATAGATGGGTAATTGGGACTTTCACAATGAATTACGTATGCAAGCACTCTAGAGTGCTAGTCTCTAGAGCCTCTATAGCCTATCTAACGAGCGGCGCAGAATTGATCCCACTGCCCTGACAGAACTGTAAAAGCCACCAAGACCAAATTTAGCGAAACTTGGTGGTACACTATGAAAACTCTCTGTGCGAGTTAAATGGGGTTGGGTCAAACAGAGTCTTTGTAAAAAAATTCTTATTCAAGCGTTAGATCATAAATATGGCCGCTTTCAGTTATGCTTCCCAATGTCCCGACATAGCTGTTGGTCCCGGTTTACGCTCTGCGGCGAACAAAAGGGCGCATTTTGGCAATATGAATACCAGCGTGACTTCTAATAAAATGAGCATAATGCAAAAGTCGACAACTAAAGAGCAAAACGCAGAAAGGGCGCGCACACACGGGAACCAAGGCATATAACTGACGGGGAAAGACAAGCGCGCGAATGCATTTTGGAAATTAAAAAAAACACGTTGAGTGTATTTAGCACATAAATGTATCTGCCGTGTTGTGTGTGCATAGTTTGATGTACCTCTTTGCTTTCGTAAATGCGTCAAGTAAACAGAACACCATTAGATTCCGAGAAACAATCAGCAGTGGTAAAGACTGCTTAGGATTGCGTTTAACTTGTTCTACCTTTCGTTTTCCTCGTCTGAGCGATGCAGATTCTACTAATAATTGAAGGTACTGCATATCTTACGTAGAAATCTCACGTACGAACAGCCTTGTGAAAATGCGCCCAGAACAGTCGCGTTTCAAGCAAGCGCTTCAACGCGCCGCATGTGATACGATATGGAGCGGGCGGTAGCGGCCGCGCGCTTCGCTCACTGGGCGAGGAAGAAACGGCGCGGAGAGGCGGAGTTTGCGCTACCTTTGAAAAATACAGGGACCTTAGAGGTACGAGCCCGGTGGCGAAGCCTGGCGACACCACCCTGAAGTTCTTGCACCAGCTCGCCGTGACGTAATAAACCTTCACAGCTTCTCCTCCAGTTACTATAGTTAACTATTCCATCCCTATAGTACTACTACAGTTAACCAACCGTTTGACTGTTAATAAGGCCGATATTGCGTTATATAGGAAACGGAAGAGTCAAAGCAACGATATTCGAGTGCGTTTCCTGCGCCTGAATGGCCCAAATATGCAAAAAAAAAAAACACTTTTATATCAGTGACCTCACACTGACGTTCACCAGAACTGAAGTTCTCGCGCTAAATTAAAAAGCAAACGCGTAGCCTGGCCGCTTTATTTGCATGCCACTACTAATCAACCTATTCCCTCCAGATGGGTGAAAATGGCACATTTAAAAAAAAACTTTGTTAGCCTAAACCGATTTAAACCAATGCTCTTTAGTGTCACTTAAATGCAGCTCGCAGTGAGCTAGGGTTCTTCCGCCACGGTAACTACGCGCTTTCCCCACGCGCGTTAGTGCATGAGAATTAAGTTAAATCCTTGTTTCCTTTTTTTTCCAGATTTTCTTTTTTCCTTTCTCCGTGTTTCTTGTTAGAACCAGGTAGGTCGCCCGAGACTGACCACAACGAACGCGACGTTGTTGTTGAAGCGTTCTTGTGTGCTTGTGCAAGAAGCTTGCAAGAGTGCGAGTTCCTTGTTGCGGATATCGTCTGTTTGCGGAAAGAGACACTCCACAGCACATCGGTGTACCCTTATACTATACGCGGGCCGTCCACTGCGGCGCCAGACGCCTATAGCAGACGCAGTACGGGTGCGGGATTGCGAAGATAGCGCTGAAAACAAACCAAGTAATTATATCGGCTGGTCGAACGAAGTGAAAGAAAGGAAAGCAAGAAACAATAAAAGACCGGAGAGCCGTCAGCGACGACCCCCCCCCCCCCCCTTCCTCTCTAACGTCTGGGTGACAGCGAGGGCTGTGCGCGTGTTGCCGCCGGCACCTAAAATCAAGCACAACGTTCCCCCAAATGTGCGGGTGTAACCGCAGTCCGCGATTGCGCAACTTTGCGAAAGAACCGATTTGATGACGAAGGCACGGCTGGTGCACATGGCAAACGCGGCGCAGCTGGTCGGCGTGAGCTCCTCCCTAAACTTTTCACAGCAGAGGCGGGCCTACCGGGCCTCCTCACCCGTCGCACTGAGTCCCATAATAACTGAAATTGGGAGGCTTCTCGTGAGGCTTTCGCAGGTATGCGTAAAAGTATGCAGCAAACGGGAGGGAGAGGCACGCTGAATACTGAGAGCACTGAATGGTCTGTGGGGGTGGAGGTAGTGGCGGTTCTAGAGATTGTATCATATCTGATGAAAGCGCATGCGCTATCTACATGCACGATTGCCACGTGCATATACCTGGCCCTCACTGTTACTAACCCTTTCCACCTTCTACTATAAATAACGGCGCAGAATAAGCGACCGGAGGCTGCGCAGAGCATTAGAAGCAGCTGATACCTCTTCAATGCATCCAAGTGTCGCTTTGGCCTACAAGAAGTTCTGTTCCTGGGTGACATCATTAGCGACAAGGGCATTAGGCCGAATCCTGATCTCGTTGACGGTCTTTTAAAAATGTCAAAACCTCAGGACCAATTGGCGGTACAAATGCTACTGGGAGTCGTTAACTACTTCAGCAAGTACCTACCATCACTCTCGCCGCGTACGTCTACTTTACGTTCCCTCATCAAACAAAGCGTCATCTTTGATTGGACACCAACCCACGAAAAGGAATGTCAGGCTATATGTCGGGATTTAAGCAATGCACCATTGCTTGCTATATTTGATACGAGTCTGGAGACAAAAGTAACTGCAGATGCCTCTCAGAGTGGTGTTGGTGCGGCGCTCCTGCAACGTCATGGGTGAGATCCCTGTATTTATCAAAGGTAGCGCAACTCCTCCTCTCCGCGCCGTTTCCTCCTCGCCCAGTGAGCGAAGCGCGCGGCCGCTACCGCCCGCTCCATATCGTATCACATGCGGCGCGTTGAAGCGCTTGCTTGAAACGCGACTGTTCTGGGCGCATTTTCACAAGGCTGTTCGTACGTGAGATTTCTACGTAAGATATGCAGTACCTTCAATTATTAGTAGAATCTGCATCGCTCAGACGAGGAAAACGAAAGGTAGAACAAGTTAAACGCAATCCTAAGCAGTCTTTACCACTGCTGATTGTTTCTCGGAATCGAATGGTGTTCAGTTTACCTGACGCATTTACCAAAAGAGGTACATCAAACTATGCACACACAACACGGCAGATACATTTATGTGCTAAATACCCTCAAAGGGTTTTTTTTTTTTCAAAATACATCCGCGCACTTCTATTTCCCCTAAGTTATATGCCTTGGTTCCTGTGAATACGCGCGCTTTCTGCGTTTTCCTCTTTAATTGGCGACTCTTCCATTATGCTCATTTTATGAGAAGTCATGCTGGTATTAATATTGCCAAAATGCGCCCTTTTGTTCGCTGCAGAGCATAAACCAGAACTTTTTTTTTTTACTCAGTTGATGGCTGATGGTGAACTCGCGAACGCACCCACCTTACCGTGTTCATCACTAACTGGGTGAGAACAGCGATCAGAAATCCACTCAGTAATGACCTCCCTCGGTGGCAGACAAATTTGTTTCTTCCGATACGGTGGAGCCATATGGCTCGCCGTTTGAGGTTTCGTTCGCCACGAGGAACCGCAAAAACCTTGCCCCTCTTGGCAATGCTATTCGAACATCCAACAGCACAGCAAGTCGGCATTGTGCTGCAGCCGAGCGCGTCTTCAAAAATGGAAAAAGCCTACGCTCACGCACAGCGCACATGTGTCCCGGTGTTTCTACGCTCACTAATATGACGCCGTTTTCCCGCGATAACGAAAGCCGCACGGGTTATTCGTCACGTGTCAAGCCTCGTCCAATGGGAGAGCGGAAAACTGCGAAGAAGTCAGGAGAGCGGTAGAGGGCGGGGAGGAAATTCTCCTTTCCTATTTGAACAATAGTTTGCGCTACCTTCGGACCATGCAGGGACCTTAGTCATGGGACCTTAGATAGCCCAAACAGGGCTGTCTTTCTATGTTAACTGGCATTTTCCTCAAAATTACGGCATCGGACGTCGCCATCGCCGGCTTGCCTCTGTAGTTCGGCGAGGCATAAAGGCTATAGCAGCTCCGAGAGGTATGAAAACTTTCAGTCTCCTGGCTGCCGCTCCTGGCCTGCATTTGTGCCGCTCAAAATACTGCTGAGATGTTGTGCATATAAGGCACAGCCACACTAGAGGAAGAACTGTTGTTTTATCCTGCGTTTAGCTATTCTTTTCACAGTGTTGGGATTAACTTGCCTGCGCAGGCGAGCAACTTCAGCTTCTCCGGCGCGCACCGCTTCACCAGCCCTGCGTCGGCGCTGTCTTTCACGGGTGACCGCCTGCTGTCGCTCCAAGCGTGCTTGCTGCTCGGCATCCATGGCGGGAAAGAGCGTCCCGGAGCGCGGGATGGATGGATGGATGGATGGATGGATGGATGGATGGATGCTATGAGCGACCACTATGAAACGGGGTGGTGGGTTGCGCCACCAAGCTCTTGTTATTATTTTGCCTAATGTTCTACCTTTATTTTTGAGGAAACGTGCAAATACAAAGAATTCCAAGCATCGAACTTTTTAACCATTACTGGGAACTCGGTTTCTGTACGTCTCAGTTGTTTGTTGTCTCTCTACTTTTCTGCCACGAAACATCCAACGGCCTCTTACTAATTTCTTTAGCGGACATGTTTAATTTCCCCCTGCTATTCCTGAACCCAAGGGCTTCAAGGTCAGAGGAGCCTAGACTGGCAGCTGGGTAGATTTTTTCACATTCCAGTAAAATATGTTCCATCGTTTGATTCGTTTCCCTAGCTTTACCGCAGCAAGCACATGCGTCTTCATCTTTGGTGTACCTCTCTTTATAACTACGCGTTCTAAGGCATCCTGATCTCGCTTCGAAAAGTAAGGAGCTTCCTTTGAGTGATCATAAATTGTTTCTTTCCTGATTTCGTTCTTGCCCTTGAGGTAGTCATAGCGGGATGATGATGATGATGATTTATTGGCATCCCCTTTGAAACGGGGCGGCGACAAATAGTCACCTAGCCTGCTTGATTTAATCAGGTATACTATACATGTTCTTTATCTAGCATTTTTGTATACCTCTCATTATTCTTTTTTTCTTTTTCAAAAATTCACCTTGTACCGCTACCTATGATTTTAAGAGATCAGGTCCCGTATCCATATTTTCCCTGCTTTTTTTCCACCAGTACTCTAATCGTCTCTTGCTTATCTCTACGCCTGATCTGTTGATGTTTCCTTCCACTTTAAACCCAAGCGCTTCTGGGAGTTGCACGTTACCTACGGTTCTCGCTGGGTGGATCCCGTCGCATTCCATTAGGATGTTCTGAGTGGAATCTGGATCTTTACTGCAGCATACACATGCCTTATCTAGTTCCGAATATTTGCTCCGGTATGTTTTGGTCCTTAGGCAACCGGCTCGAGCCTCAAATAGCAAGGCACTGCCCTTTGTGTTATCGTACAGATTTTCCCTTCTAATTGCTTTCTTCTCATTCTTGTAAATCTCCATGGTCTTTCTTGTTTCCATTCTTTAAGTCCAATTCACTGTCTCTATTTCTCTCACTTTCTTTCTGGTGACTCCTGGTTGTCTTTTTACAGTTTCGATTATCTTGTACTTGGTTGACCTCCTCCTCCATTGCGTGTCCACGCTTTTCATGCACAGATACTTGTGCACTTTAGCCGCCCGTTTATTTTCATCCATGTTCCTGAGCATTTCTTCAAAACTAATTTTGCTCTGTGCTTCTCCGACTTCAAAAGAGGCCCAACCCATGTCACCCTGCACTGCCTCATTCGTGGTATTACCGTGGGCTGCCAAGGCCAACCGGCTTACTGGTCTTTGGTCAACTTCCAAACCCGTCACGATATCCGAATTTAAGCATATAATGGCATTTGCGAATGTTAGCGCTGGCACCATTACTCCGTTCCAGATTCCAGGGAACGGCTCTCTTTCAGCGCACCCTAGCGGAATCTGTCCACTTGTGAGGCAATGACGCCATCTCTTGACTACTTTAGGTATCAGCTTGGCGTTTTCGATCGAGATTTCATTATTGTGGCTTAATGAATGCGTTAATTCATGATTTCTTGCTTATTTTAAATTATTTTTATGCTTATTTGGTTTAATTTTATCCATTTTAGGAGAATTTTATGTCTTACGTAGACCTTGTCTTGTGCGTGACACCCACTGAAGAGAGACGACATCCCGGGCTACTAAAGTGCTTCGCACTTAGGAAAGTGCGAAAGAAACGAGGTCTCGCCGAGATTTCAAATCGTATTGCTGGATTCAAAGTCCAAGTGCTAACCGTTACACCATTGGAAAACACACTTCCGACGCCGGGAATCGAACCCGGGCCTCCGGGGTGAAAGCCAGGTATCCTAGCCACTGGACCACGCCGTTTTTTTTTTCTTCTTTATTACCTGTTTTCTTTTTACAGGGCATAGGAAAACAGAAACATGAAAGGTAAAATGAGCACGTGGACCATGCCTTGGCCCGGTGTTTTCACAATAAAATTTTTTCATGTTGCACAATTCATACAACAGAGGTAACCAGTCAGGAGGCACTGGTTGCGCTTTGTACAGTTCACACATATAATCCATTTTTGCGATGAAGTTTTCCCTGACAGGACGCCAGTGAGGGTCTGCATTACGGACCACCATTCTAGTCTGCCAGGTGCTGTGTAGTCCTATTAACATGAACATGTCGTATGGGATTCCGTCTTCATTGTCCACGCGCAGAAAACGAATGCCCTAACTCGTGATGGGTAGGTCTTTTTTCAATGTGCGCTGAAGGATGTCCCAATGAAAAACGGCGTCCCAGCAGTAAATAAACACATGTTCTACAGTTTCGGGCTTCTTACATAATATACAATTCGTCGTCCATGGGACGTAGAGGCCTTTATAGGCTAACCATTGCTTTACTGGGAGCGTCCCAGAGTGAAGTTTAAAGAAGAAAGTTCTTGCCACCGGTTCTACGTTCATCCTTTTAACCCTTCCTAAAACGTCCTGTCCGGGTCCGACATTGTAATAGATCTGTATCGCGGCGTCACTAGACCACGCCGGAGACGGAACACGCTGACGCAGTGGGGCTTCTGTTCACTAAACACAGTCCGCGCGCCGTGCAAAAAAGAAAGAAACGAGGTCTCAGCGAGATTTGAACTCGGATTGCTGGATTCAGAGTCCAGAGTGCTAACCGTTACACCATGAGACCGCACTATTCCGACGCCGGGAATCGAACCCGGGCCTCCTGGGTGAAAGCCAGGTATCCTAGACACTAGACCACGCCGGAGACGGGACACGCTGACGCAGTGGGGCTTCTGTTCACTAAACACAGTCCGCGCGCCGTGCAAAAAGAAAGAAACGAGGTCTCACCGAGATTTGAACTCGGATTGCTGGATTCAGAGTCCAGAGTGCTAACCGTTACACCATGGGACCGCACTATTCCGACGCCGGGAATAGATCCCTGGCCTCTTTGGTGAAAGCCAGGTATCCTAGCCACTAGACCACGCCGGAGACGGGACACGCTGACGCAGTGGGGCCTCTGTTCACTAAAGACAGTCCGCGCGCTGAGAAAAAAAAAGAAAGGAAACGAGGTCTCAGCGAGATTTGAACTCGGATTGCTGGATTCAGAGTCCAGAGTGCTAACCGTTACACCATGAGACCGCACTATTCCGACGCCGGGAATCGAACCCGGGCCTCCTGGGTGAAAGCCAGGTATCCTAGCCACTAGACCACGCCGGAGACGGGACACGCTGACGCAGTGGGGCTTCTGTTCCCTAAACACAGTCCGCGCGCCATGCAAAAAGAAAGAAACGAGGTCTCACCGAGATTTGAACTCGGATTGCTGGATTCAGAGTCCAGAGTGCTAACCGTTACACCATGGGACCGCACTATTCCGACGCCGGCAATCGAACCCGGGCCTCCTGGGTGAAAGCCAGGTATCCTAGCCACTAGACCACGCCGGAGACGGGACACGCTGACGCAGTGGGGCTTCTGTTCACTAAACACAGTCCGCGCGCCGTGCAAAAAGAAAGAAACGAGGTCTCACCGAGATTTGAACTCGGATTGCTGGATTCAGAGTCCAGAGTGCTAACCGTTACACCATGGGACCGCATTATTCCGACGCCGGGAATCGATCCCGGGCCTCTTTGGTGAAAGCCAGGTATCCTAGCCACTAGACCACGCCGGAGACGGGACACGCTTTTTTTTTCTTTATTGCCGTCTTCGACGTACAAACTCATAGGTTACAAAGGATAAAACGTGCCAGCCACACTTTGGCTAGCACAGCACTAAAATCTTTTCAGTGACACCAGTTCATCCAGTACAGACATCCATTGTGGTGGATCAGGCAGTACTTTGTACGCGTCTCTCACATAAACAACACTCTCAATGAAGTGTTCTCGCACCGGTTTCACAACGATGTCTGCATGTTCAAATTGCATGCGAGTTTTCCACATCGCGTGGAGGCCCAGGACCATAATGAGGTCATACGGTACTTCCTCTGAGGTATCTATTGCAAGAACCGTATTCCATACGGGTCCAGAGGTAACTGTTTCTTCAGCGTTCTCTGCAGAACGTCCCAGTGAAAGATCGGGTCCCAGCAATCTAGGAAAACATGTTCTATTGTTTCTGGTTTTTTACATAAAAAGCAGTCGGTTGTCCAGGGGATGAAAATACCCTTGCTATGAAGCCAGGTCTTAACGGGAAGTGTATTTGTATGTAATTTGAAAAAGAAAGACTTAGTTGATGGCCGCACTGGCATTTTCTTGACTCTTTTTAGAACGTCCTGTCCGGGGCCTCCACGGTGTGGTGAACGGTACAAAGGTACAGGTAGCATCGTGTCTACGAGATCTCTGTACAATTTTTTTTTGTAACGGTGGACAGATACTGTAGCGAAAAACGCACATTCAACATCCTATACGCCAGCACCACTTCACGCAGGTACCCAGTCACGGTTCCCGGCATGTTCTGAGCCGACGAAACAACAAATCCCGGAAGAAGTCTACCCAGCCGTACTTGAATTAGTGTTCGAAGAAAGAGATCATTTTGATCCCGCAAAAACACAAAGCGTGACACAATTTGTCGCAAAAACAAGTGAACCAGACCAAGCCCACCTTTCTTGACCGGGAAAAACAAATTTGTTCGGCTCGTCCTCTCCCAGGTAGAGGCCCAAATGAAAGTGGCGAAAATTCGGTGAATTTTTTGTACGCTTACCCGCGCAGCACACAACACATTCATAACATACCATATCTTGGAAACTAAAAAAAGGTTGCAAACAGTGGCTCTAGAAAACATTGACAATTGCTTGCCTCTCCAACCGTCAGCCTTTTCCTTTGCTGTCGAACCTTGGTCGAGCCAGTACGGTTCGGGCTCACGGTAACTTCCGAGAGGCACCCCCAGGTACTGTGTAGGTAACCTTGACCAATTCAATCGAGAAAAGGTCACCGGCTTGTCTTCCCAACTGCCATGCCAGAAGCCATAACTTTTATCCCAGTTTATCTGGGCTCCAGTTGAATTGCAAAACTTTTCGACTACAGCAGTTGCCTCTATATTGCTCGCTTTATCTGTGCAGAAAATCGCGATGTCGTCGGCATACGCCAATATTTTAACATGTGCTTCCTGTAGTCGATAGCCTACTATGCGTTCGTTGTTTTTAATGGCCTAACAGAGTGGCTCGAGGTAAGCAGCAAACAGAAGGGGCGAAAGCGGGCATCCTTGACGCACCGACGAGAGCACACGAAAGCTATCGGTGAGCTCCCCATTAACAATAATTCGCGTTGAGCAGTTCTTGTACGCCATCGTGACACCTTCCGTTATCACACTGCCAACATTCGTGTGTTCAAGTATGTATAGTAGAGCCTTGTGCGAGACGAGGTCGAAGGCTTTTGCCAAATCGATCTGCATCATCGCGACGTAATCGCCAATCGCATCGGAACACTCTAGCACACTTCGAGCCACGTGTACATTTGTTGTAATACTGCGGCCTTTAATGCCACAAGTCTGGTGCGGCCCTACCAACGTTTTGATGACACTTTGCAGTCGTTTTGCTAAAACTTTCGTGAATATTTTATAGTCAACGTTGGCTAGAGTTATCGGATGATATGAGCCAGGCAACAGGCGTTTCTTTTCATCATCACTCTTCGGGATTAGTACGATATGCGATGTTGTGAAAGACAAGGGCAATCTTTTTCGGTCGTACGCTTCGCTAATAACTAGTTGGAGGAGATGAGCCAGCGCAGACTTAAAAGTTTTATAGAAAGTGGCCCCTAAGCCATCAGGCCCAGGTGCTTTACCGGGGGCCAACTCGTCTATTGCGCACTCTATCTCACTCAGGGTAATGGGATGTTCAAGCCGTGTCTTAACTTCTTCATCTAGCCTTGGCATCAATGAAAGGAATTCCATCTGGTAGCCATCTTTAGGTTCACGTGGTTGACTCAAGAAGGCTTTGAAGTGATCGGCGATCCCTTGCTTGATGTCGTTTTGGTCGGACGTGATATCATTGCCTTTAGCTAGCTGGCGGATTTCCTTCCGACACGCGTACCTTTTCTCGTCTGAGAGGGCTCGTTTTGTTGGCGCTTCTCCCGCCCACAGCTTCTCAGACCTTGATCGCACAACGGCCGCTTTGTACTTCTCGGAGTCTATCCTTTCGAGTTCGGCTTTCACTTCCTTTATTTCCTTAGCATACACACCAGGCTGGACACTTTCCATGCTGATGAAAAATTGCAGTTGCTGGCGAAGGTTTGTTTCTGCCTGTTTCAGGTTATGCCGAAGTACACTGCTTCTTTCAATAGCCATAGTTTTAACTTTCTGTTTAAATTCTTCCCATTTAATGGCGAACCTTTCTAGTTGGACTGAACTCAGGCTTTCTAGTTCCTTCGCAACGGCATCCACGAAACCATCGTCATCTAACAACTGCACGTTCAATTTCCCGAGGTCCCAGTTAAAGGTGTGTTTGATCTGTCTTTTCCCAAAGGTGGCAGTTACCAAGCAGTGATCGCTATATGTAATGGGTTGCACATCATATCCACTACACAAGGGCACCAATTCGGCTGACAGATATAATCTATCTAGCCGAGCGTGGCTATCACGCTGGAAGTGGGTAAACTGCGAGTGAGTACCGCTGGCGAAGACACTACCAATATTTTCCAAGTCGTAATCGTGCACCACCGCATGTAGCAATTCAGCAATCTTGTCGCGAACGTGTGAACATCTTGCGCGATCATCAGCAGTGCATACACAGTTAAAATCGCCCAGCAGTACTACCACCTTCTGACAGTTTACGTACGCTTCAAGACGCTCAAAGAAGGATCGCCGGTCTGTTTCGATATTCGGTGCGTAGACACAAATGACACGGAAATCCTTATCGCAAAAACAAAAATCAGCCACTAAAAGGCGCCCAGTTTCACACGAAAACACTGACTGCACACAAATGCCAAAGTTTCTTCGAATGAATATAGCGCAACCACCTGATCCACCAACCACGTGAGAAACACACACGTCAAAGTGAGTACAAAAATTGAACACCATCTGTCGGTTAGCTCTTGGCTCTCTATTTTGGTTTCTTGGATTCCCACAAGATGCAAGTCATTATCTAAGAGTAGGCGACTTAGCTGACATTGCCGCCTTCTTGCACCGAGCCCTCGTACATTTAACGTGGCTACACGTAGCGCTACTTCAATATTAGCCGCCATGACTAAACGGCAGAAGGGTGCCCATCAGTTACCCAAAGGCGCGAGTACATATTGACGTGCCGATAACAACGTCGAATGCCACAATAGAGAACAAACCCGACCTCTCGAAAACAACACTCAAATGCAACTTGGGCCCCCGTTCCTGACACGTATCTAAAAAGAATAGTGCTCAGGGTGACGGCCATTGCACTCACCAACCCCCCAACCCACGTCAAGCTATACACAGTACAGAACTACGGAGGCAGTTTACCCGTCTGCCGTGGGTCGGCCGTAATGTTCGGCTGCAGCTTCAAGGTTGGTCTCCTCATACCTGGCGTTTTGGGCGGTGGCTCGTCTCCGCCACTGCTGTCCTGTATCATAGCCAGGCTATTGGTCTGGTCGCGTGGGCGTTTCCCCGCCTGCAAGGTAGCGAGCCCGCTATGGGTGTCCATGTCTTCAGGTTCAGGGGGGGTGGAGGCCGCTCCCGGATCAGGTGGGCTCTCTTCCTCAGGGTTCGGCATGGCTGCAGTGCCCTCTGCTTTCTCTTGTTGTTCAGAGGCGGCGGCCTCGTCGACGTGTTGCCTTTGTTCTTGAAGTCGTACCTCCGACTTTGCCACCTCGCCAGCTGCTTCCTTAGCCGTGGACGATGTGTCTTCCATGTCCGCCTCGTCCATGAGCAGGGCAGAGTTGTCGTCGTTGCTCACGGGTCCGGTCACGCTAGCGTACGTCCGCTCACACTGACTCTCTTCGTGACCGAAGCGTCGGCACGCACCACACCGCGGAATGCGGCAGTCGCGACGAATATGGCCCGTTCCGCGGCACCGCAGGCCGAGAGGGGCCCTGCCTGGCACAACCACGAGAGCCAGCTCGCCGGCGACGCTCACCTGATGTGGCAGGTCGACCAGCGTTACGCCCGGCTTCAACTTCAGCGTAACCAGTCTTGTCGTAGAGTTCTTATCCGCCACGCCATGAACACGCCACTGCTCGCGGGCGACGTCCGTGACCCTTCCGAACGGCGCGAAGGCAAGACGCACGTCCTCGTCGGGAACGGTGTGCAGCAGCCAATGCACTTTCAAGCGCACATCCTGCTTGGCGGGGTCAATGACGAGGCATAGGCCCTTTTTGACCTGCAGCTCACCAACGCTGACGATCTTCTTCACCGCTTCGTCGTCCTTGAAGGTTACGGCCCAAACATGGCTCATACGGTAGGCCCCGAGGGCCACCACTTCTGGCGGGAGCGATAACGGGGCGAGCGCATCGCGGAAATCTTCCACCCGGTATGGGCGGGCCCTGATATCACAATGTAAAAAAACTGTGTTCACAACAAAACGCCCTGTTGGCAAACTCGGCAAAACAACTTGGTACTCGCTGTCCGAGGTGGAAATCCTGTTACCGCGGCCGCTCTGGGCCGCTGAAGCCGCTCCTACGGAGCCCGCGGTGACGGGACACGCTGACGCAGTGGGGCTTCTGTTCACTAAACACAGTCCGCGCGCCGTGCAAAAAGAAAGAAATGAGGTCTCACCGAGATTTGAACTCGGATTGCTGGATTCAGAGTCCAGAGTGCTAACCGTTACACCATGAGACCGCCCTATTCCGACGCCGGGAATCGAACCCGGGCCTCCTGGGTGAAAGCCAGGTATCCTAGCCACTAGACCACGCCGGAGACGGGACACGCTGACGCAGTGGGGCTTCTGTTCACTAAACACAGTCCGCGCGCCGTGCAAAAAGAAAGAAACGAGGTCTCACCGAGATTTGAACTCCGATTGCTGGATTCAGAGTCCAGAGTGCTAACCGTTACACCATGAGACCGCACTATTCCGACGCCAGGAATCGAACCCGGGCCTCCTGGGTGAAAGCCAGGTATCCTAGCCACTAGACCACGCCGGAGACGGGACACGCTGACGCAGTGGGGCTTCTGTTCACTAAACACAGTCCGCGCGCCGTGCAAAAAGAAAGAAACGAGGTCTCACCGAGATTTGAACTCGGATTGCTGGATTCAGAGTCCAGAGTGCTAACCGTTACACCATGAGACCGCACTATTCCGACGCCGGGAATCGAACCCGGGCCTCCTGGGTGAAAGCCAGGTATCCTAGCCACTAGACCACGCCGGAGACGGGACACGCTGACGCAGTGGGGCTTCTGTTCACTAAACACAGTCCGCGCGCCGTGCAAAAGAAAGAAACGAGGTCTCACCGAGATTTGAACTCCGATTGCTGGATTCAGAGTCCAGAGTGCTAACCATGACACCATGAGACCGCACTATTCCGACGCCGGGAATCGAACCCGGGCCTCCTGGGTGAAAGCCAGGTATCCTAGCCACTAGACCACGCCGGAGACGGGACACGCTGACGCAGTGGGCTTCTGTTCACTAAACACAGTCCACGCGCCGTGCAAAAAGAAAGAAACGAGGTCTCACCGAGATTTGAACTCGGATTGCTGGATTCAGAGTCCAGAGTGCTAACCGTTACACCATGAGACCGCCCTATTCCGACGCCGGGAATCGAACCCGGGCCTCCTGGGTGAAAGCCAGGTATCCTAGCCATTAGACGCACGACGGAGAGAGGACATCGCTGACGCAGCGGGTATTGGTGTCAAAAACACAGTCCAGCGCGCAGGCAAAAAGA